>NC_139518.1:85374852-85719852 GCF_947247035.1 Vipera ursinii | reverse complement strand
CCCCTCCCTCCCCTCCCCCTCCCCCCTCCCCGACTTCCCAGAGCTCAATACAGGGTATAAATATACAAACATCTACCTTATGCAAACAACAATAAAATATTAAATCTATCGCACTTTAACTGTTATAAAATAACTACAAGCAATTTAAATATCACATCAATACTTATTCAAATGCTAGATGAAACTTTTTAGTCCCATATTTATTCTGGATATAATCAATCCATCTTCTCCACTCCACAATATATCTCTGTTGCGAATGGTCTTTCAAGTACGCCGAGATCTTTGCCATTTCCGCCAGATTGGAAACTTTTAAAGTCCACTCTTCTATAGTCGGCAGTTCTTCCTTCTTCCAATATTGCGCTACTAAAAGTCTCGCTGCCGTAAAGGGACAAGAATTTTAAGGCTCTCAATTTCAAAACAAGTTATGAGGTGTATGATTACAAAAGCTAAATAAGTCAAGTTATTTACTCTTTGTGTTGTGTGTGTATGTGTACTGCATAACAATGAATTTTAGGCCTATAATATGCTTGCTGCTTCCTCTTGTATGTGAGGTTTTTTCCAAGTTTCAGAAAATAGCAAAGTTGTGGATTTTTGTTAAAGTTGCAGCTTGTTTGACTCAAAGTAATCCATATGGTTTTCATTAGTGATTCTACCACTTCCTGTATAGTATTATGAGACCACAATATCCTTTATATTTTACGCTGACAAGGAATTAAATGTCTCCATGGTTTTGTTCCTATCCTGGATTTCTCTGAGGCCTATCATGATACTAACCTGGTGTAACAAGCACCTCTAGCAATGCAAATGTCTGCGTTCCTATTAAGTCAAAACATACTTACAACTGATTTCCAAACCAATTTCTTCTATACACAGTAAGGTAAACATTGGGGACGCGGTGGCTCAGTGGGTTAGGACGCTGAGCTTGTCGATCAGAAGGTCAGCAGTTTGGCGGGTCGAATTCTGAGTGCCGTGTAACAGAGTGAGCGCCTGTTACTCGTCCCAGCTTCTGCCAACCTAGCAGTTCGAAAGCATGTAAAAATGCAAATAGAAAAATAGGGACCACTCCGGTGGGAAGGTAACAGCGTTCCGTGAGCCTCTGGTGTCTAGTCATGCCGGCCACATGACCACAGAGACGTCCTCGGACAAGCGCTGGCTCTTCGGCTTTGAAACAGAGTTGAGCACCGGCCCCTAGAGTTGGAAACGACTAGCACGCATGTGCGGGGGAAACTTTACCTTTACCTAAGCATTGGGGTGAGGATCTAATAAAAAAACAAAGAACAATTCCCTCTCTTTGAGGTTCAGTAACATGGCAAGTAATTGCTGGAGACTTTCCTTTTTTTGAAAATATATTGGGAGCAATGTTGTGAGGGAAAATAAACCCCTAATACTCTCCCCCCCCAATCACCCAAAAACATTTGGGGGTAAATTCTTCCAGGATGCACGAACCTCTATGTGCAGTGATTAAGGAGACTGGTGTAAGAATTTGGGTTTCAGGATAAGTATTCAGAATGAACCTTCTAGCTAGTCTTTACTTTTCCTTAGACCTAACATTTATCCATGGGTGCTATTCTTGTTGTCTGTATTTTAACAATTGTTGTTTAGTGCCAATCTGTCTTTAAAGCCTAAGGCTCTCCAAGCTGACTAGCAGATAAAGGTCTTAACATATTTTTTAGACAATGATTCCTTCCTTCCTTCCTTCCTTCCTTCCTTCCTTCCTTCCTTCCTTCCTTCCTTCCTTCCTTCCTTCCGGGACAAAAAGAAGGTGATGGGAGCAATTAACAGGTAGTCCTTAACTTATACCAGTTCATTTAGTGACCATTCAAAGTTACAATGGTATTGAAAAAAGTGACTTATGACCATTTTTCACAGTTATGACCTCTGCAGCATCCCCATGGTCACGTGATTTGAATTCATGTAAATTGATAACTGGTTCATATTTATGATGGTTGCAGTGTCCTGGGGTCATGTGATCCCGTTTTGTGACCTTCTGACAAGCAAAGTCAATGGGGAAATCAGATTCACTTAACAATCGTGTTACTAATTAAACAACTGTAGCGATTCACTTAACAAATGTGGCAATAAAAGTCATAAAATGGGGCAAAACTCACTTAACAAATTTCTCACTTAACAACATAAATTCTGGGCTCAGTTGTGATCTTAAGTTGGACTACCTGTATTGATATGATTGACAGAACTGAATGTCTGTCATAATAAATGAAGTACATATTGACTTCTTTTCCAAGTTTTCCTCAAACTCCTCTTTTCTGGGTCAGCTGTGGAGCAGAAGCTTAAATAATCATTACATTAACAAGTTGTTCAGAAAAGTCTAAACGGTATTATTTGGTCACAGACTGCATTATGCCCCAATATCCTATTTGCAATACAGGTAGTCTTCAGTTAACAATCGCAATTGGGATTGGAATTGCTGTCACCAAGTGACATAGTCATAAAGTATAAGAGCAACAGCAATTCCAGCAGTCCCAGCTGCCATTATTATGGAATTGTCATGGGTTGTTAGGTGAAAATGTCATGTAGATGCTATTTGTAAAGGCCTGCCAGCTTCCTCACTGACTTTGCTTGTTGGAAGCCAGTCTAGAACATTGCAAAGAGTGAGCAACTAGACTGCAATCATGTGACTACAGGGATGCTACAAAAGCCAGAACTCCCAGGACTGGTCATAAGTACCACGTGTTCAGCAAATGGTTGCTAAACAAATGGCTGTTAAGCAAGGACCACCTGTATCCTTCCTGATTATGAAAACAATGCTGGGCCTTCTTCATTTTCTGTGTCCTTAGTAAGTAAAACAGGATGGGCTTGCTGCTACTGAATATAATTGCCTGTGTGCTTTGGCTGAGCAACTGGGATGACCTTCATATCTTAGTGACTGTCTTGGGAATGTATAATTTTGGCATCCATTCCTAGTGTTTCATTCCTCCCCAAAGCACCTCCCTCCATTACATTGCTTACTTTATTCAGTTACAGTACATAGATTTGTGGGAGGGGGTCTTTGTAATTTGTTGTGACATATTTTTTATTTATTTTATTTATTTTAATTCCATTTATATCCCGCCCTTCTCCGAAGACTCAGGGCGTCTTTACAAACTTAGCAGTTTGTATGAGATGGAACCAAAGTTTGAATATGTAATATAAAACTCCTGGCCTTACCTTTCTGTTGACATTGTTCTACAAAAGGACTAGCATCACGTTACTGGTCAAGCATATAAATTCTGCTTTCTGGTATCAAATTGCCATGGTTTGCTGCATTTGTTGTTTTCCCGATAAACTCAGGCTTTCTAAAAGAGAAGGACTAGGTGGGACACGATAGCTGTTTTCTAACACTTGAGGGACCGTGACAGAGAAGAGGGGATTGACTTATTCTCTAAAATACTTGAGGACAGGACAAGAAGTAATGGGTGAAAGCCTTTTAAAGCAGGCATGTCAAACTCACAATGTCACGTAACATTGCGCAACATATCGTGACTTTTTCCCCATTGCCAGCAATGGGGTGGGCACGGTTTCAGTATGATGCATCCAGCTGGCAGGCCGGCAGTTTGACATGCCTGTTTTAAAGAGACCACCAACCTGGAACTAAGGAGAAATTTCCTGACAGTGAGAACAATTAATCAATGGAATAACTTGCATCCTAGAGTTGGGGGTGCTCCCTTACTGGAGGCTTTCAAGAGTAGACTGGACAATTATTTGATGGGGATAATATAAGAACAACTGCCTTGAGCAGTGGGCTGGCCTAGAAGACCATTGAAGTCCCTTCCAGTCTGATGATTCTATGTTCAATAACTGGCAGTTATAGTATAGTCCTGCATCCTGGTGTATTAGACAAGGGCTATTGAGTTTTTCCTTGAAGGGGGGAGACATCCAGAAGAATATAATTATGAACAGGGTTTTTATTTTTTGATTGAATTGAAACGCACTCATTGTTGAAAAGTAATTTAGATTCCCAGCAAGCTGAATCCGTCTCATATTTTATGTGTAAATGATCAGTCAAGCAGAACTATTAATCCAGTAAACTCTTTAACCATCCATACTAGAGAAAATTACTTCAAAGTTAATTGCTTCTATTGGGGACTGCATGTTGTGGAAACTGCAAGTTTTCTTTTGAGAAAATCGCTTCAGCAACATCCGACATCTCTTAACCTTTTAGATAACAAGATGCTGTTAAAAACACTATGAGGCAATTAAAAAGCTGGTGACAGATGATTCCCTCTTGGACCTTGACTATTCTGCTTGGACTACTTATTGCTGTTTGAACTTTTGGATGCTGCTCCTGCTTCATCCCTTGAAGCTTAGCTTTTATGAACAAGCACAACTCTAAGTGGCTATTCCTGATTTATGATTTTTTTATTTCTAGTTAGACTCTGTTAGTGCATCTGGCAACAGGCTGTATGCCATACTATCTTTCTTACTCTGTTTTGGCATTAGGGAAGATGCCAATATTCATGATGGCTACTTCTCCTCCTTCCGCCTCCCTCGTGAGCTCTCTGCCACAATTGCTCATAAAAAGAAGGGATGTGTCTGGAAGTCATTGTTTTCAACTTTTTGAATTATGCTGTTTTTTTCTCCTGTTGAAGGCTATAAAGCCATCACATTTAGTAAGCTCCCAGGCAAGATCAACCTAAAGTCCCGAGTGTGGCATATATTTTAAAGCATTTCTTAACACTTAATTTCAGACACAAAGAGTGAACATTGAACACTACTGGATTATGAATGTCTAATCCTGTTTGAGTAGCATTTAGAGCACAGGGTGTGAGTAGAGTTTAGCCTCAGGAAATCCCAGAGTTGAGGTCCACAGGTCGTAAAGTTGCCACAGTTGCCCACCTGTAGTTTACAGCAATGATATCTCCATAACAGGGTAACAAAATCATCTTTTCCCCCTTCTGACATTTTATTGCAAGCCAAAGTATCCCCTTCTGCATCAGCCTTCTTCCTAGGTCATCCTCAAACCCAGCCCCCCCACCCCCCGCAATTATGCTACCTGTGCTTTTGCCCACCTGCAATCTGGAGAAGCAGCGTGAGGCTTCAGGATGAAGTCCAAGTGCAGTTTGCCTTGCATTGATGGGGTGTGATGTAATTTGTCAAAAACAGTTATGTCTAACTGTCAGGTTGAGCAGAGTTCAGGTTCTCAGGTGAAACTACTGCACCTTCAGTCAATTAGTGCTGAAGGAGGATTTTGATACATATAAACATGCACATGCATCACACTATGAATGAAGATATAAAAAATGAGGTAGAAGGGCAAAAGATAGTAAGTCAAAGCCATTAAAACCTGAACTGAGAAAAAAGAAGAAGGAAATTAAACTGGATCTAGTTTGTATCAAATTATTGACTTATCCTTCTCCATACAGTACTTTTCTATCCATGCAAAGCTTCCTTAGTTTTATGCATGCATACACACTTACACATACTCTCACACTTATATTGATATACATAACTTTTTGTTACTGATATAATTAGAAAAATCTTATTTTTTATATCAGAAATTTTTTTATGAATCATCTGATTTAGAATCTGGAGTATATCAGGAAATCTAAAACTCACATGCATTTTAGAAAATATATGACTTTGGAAAATAATGTATCAGAAATAGTATAGACGTTAAACTTTCTTTCCATATAGGTAGACAGAGGAGAAGAGACTCTTCATTTAGAAAACTAAGAATGTTGGTGAAAAAAAATCTGCTTGCTCTTAATGGGAGCATCTGTTACTATATTAGGATTAAAATGTTCATAACTTTGATCAGTTCACCATTATTATTCCACTGCGTAATATGGTGGTTATAAGACTTCTGGCTATTTAGTGGAATGGGACCGCTGTCCATCTCCTCTACTTCTTCTCTGGCCAGTTAAGAGGACTGCATTGAAAGTGGAATTTTCCCTGCAAGGCAGGTGCCTCTTCTTACTAATATCTCACCAATCCCAGAAATGAGATTATTAATTTTCACCAGCAGTTACCTCTTTTGGGATTCTACTCTGAACCTGAAATTCTGGTAACCTATTTATGTAGATGCAAGGCCCACTCAGTACCATAGAACTTAGAACTTCCATTTAACATTTGTAGACTTGTATATTAGCTGCTCTTAGTAAGGCAGCTAAGAAAGATTTGTGTCAATTATTAATCATCTTTATCTTCAGATCCCTTGGGACATCTCTTTCATCAAATGAACAAAGCCATCCCTCTGGGATAATTTAAATAATGTATAAAGGATCTTGCATTTAAAAGGCCACTACACACACACCACCTTTGTTTTTCTGTTTCTGATTCCCATGTAGGCTTTGAATTTCTTATGCAGTGAAAGGCTTGCACGGATAATTTGGATTGTTTACACACTCTTCATTTTGACTTTCCTGCTGCTCTGAGAAGAGAACAGCTTCATGATGTCTGCCATTATTGATTTCTTTCAAATGAAAACAAAGGATAAATGGGAAAATGTGCATCCAAGGAGAGCATAAGCCCCATTCTATGAATAAAATTTGAATGTCAAAAATCAATTACATTGCTGAACAGGAAACAGAGGCAAAGAAACCTTTGGAAATATTTAACTTTTCTAACAATATTTGCCCAAGATTCCTGTCTAAATGAGAAAGCAAACGATTAATAATAGTGAAAACTAAATGCAAAGAAATCCCTTCTCACAACAGGGGAAACTTGCAGCTACAGTATCCTGCTTTGGAAGGTATAACTGAAGTTGAGACAATCTCAAAGTTTCCAAGTCAAAATGACTTCCTATTTAATAATTGACATTTTCAGGATGTCCACTGGGGAGGGGAGGTTAAAAAAAAGTCTAAGTACTGACCACAAACACATTACCAAAGCTGTGCCCCTTTGTGTGTCACATGGGAACGGGTTTTGATCAGGGCTGTTGGTTTTTGACCATACCCTCTCAAATTTGACATCCCTGGATATTTTGCAAGGCATCAATGGCTGCAAGAGAGTAGGTGGATATTGTTTTCAAATATGCACCTATTTGCCCTCATAATATTTTGCGTTGCTTATAGAAGAAAACAGAAAAAGGGATGTTTTCAGGTACATTTTTAAATAGTTTTTTCAGCACTTTTTCTTTTCTCTGATAAGTGGATTTTCGTGCATATACTTTGATTTATGAGCTATACCAGAACTTTATGAAAAATGCACATTTGGTTTACCACTAAGAATGGGAGGAAATTTACACATTGAGATTATGATAGTAGATGCCCGAAATAACTTTCTACTCCTAATAGAAATAAAGGTATTTTACAACTGGTTCTGAGTAGTGGTTATGTTCAGTGGGTGGCGGACAATCCAGTTTTAAATATTTCAGTGGAATTACCTGGAGTTTTGTTTTGTTTTGTTTTCCCCATGAGTTTTGAAGTGAAGAGGCTGGCTTTAATTTCTCTGAACTGTCATAAGAGGGCATTGTAGGACTGGTGTGGCTGTCATGAGACAGGGAAACTGTTCTGGTAAGGATTTATGAAGGAAACATTAGATTTATCTACATAATTTGGGCTTTCCTTCCACCCTCTAGATAGCATTAAGCTCCAGTTTTCATCAGTCCCAGCAAATGAAAATATCCCAGGAAGCTGGCCATGTCCCCCACATTTTGCAACCTGGGAGAAGTGGTGGAATTGTGGGAACTGCTCTTACAAGTAGGAAATAACAGGAAATAATAATAATAATAATAATAATAATAATAATAATAATAATAATAATAATAATAATAATGATGATGATGATAATAATAATAATAATAAGTAGTAGTAGTAGTAGTAGTAGTAGTTAGAAGGGACCTTGGAGGTCATCTAGTCCAACCCCCTGCTCAGGCAGGAAACCCTATACCATTTCAGGCAAATGTCCAGTCTCTTCTTAAAAACTTCCAGTGTTGGAGCATTCACAGCTTCTGGAGGCAGGTTTTTTTTTAAAAAAAATCCCATTTATATCCCGCCCTTCTCTGAAGACTCAGGGCGGCTTACAATCTAAAGCACAAATCAATGTGCTTAGCAATAGCCTTCATTTTATGTATATGCCTGCTTATTAGGGCTTTCAACCCCCCCCCCCAGCGGCATTATTACAAAGTCAGCTTATTGCCCCCAACAATCTGGGTCCTCATTTGACCTACCTCGGAAGGACGGAAGGCTGAGTCAACCCTGAGCCTGGTGGGATGCGAACCTGCACTAATTGCAGGCAGCTGGTGTTACTTAAGGAGGCATTAGCCCACTGCTCCACCAAGGCTTTTATGCCTGTCCATGGGTATGTTTCCTGCATCTCCTGAATGAGTTTTTCTTTTTTTTCATCTCTGCCCACCTCATTGTTTGATTTATTTCTTGGGATTTATTCTTGGTTTTAGGTTCTAGAGATTCTGAAGATTGGTCACCCTTCATCCTCAATTGTAGTTTAAAGCCCTTCTAATGAGTTGGGCCAATCTTTTTTCTAGTACATTTTTCCTTGTTTTCATGAGGTGCAGACCATCCCTTGCCAAGAGTCATTTGCATAGGAAATGCAGTCCATTGTCAGGAAACCAAAGTTTTCTTGGTGACACCAACCCTTTAGCCAATGTTTTATTTCTAGAATTCTTTTTTCCCTCAATGGGTGTCAGCCTTTTGTTGGGAGTACTGATGAGTACTTGTGCTCCTAGTTACTTAACTTCATTGCCTAGTTGCTTATAGTTTCTCAGTATTGTGCTTAGGTTCTTTGTTGTGTCATTCATCCCAATGTGAAGGAGTAGGAGAGGGTAGTAATCTGTGAGCCTAATTATTTTGGTTAGTTTCTCAGCCACATGTTTGATTTTTGCTCTAGGGAGACATCATACCTCCTTGGATTGTATGTTCGGTCTGCAGTTCGCTGATTCTGTTCCTTTGAGAACAGAATAATCTTTTCTGATGTCCTCACCACTCTCTGCACATCCTTCCTGTCTGAAATAGTAATACTTCCAAACCAAACAGTAATACATTTTTAATAGTTTAAAATGCTTGAGAAAATAAAAATGGTTTTGTACTGCAGAAAAAGGAGAATAAGGTGGGCTCCTCAATAGGTTCCAGAGACCATTTAATGCCCTATCTCTACATGTTCACAAACTTCAGCATAACCTAAGAGCATACCTGGAGCAGTCAAAGATGATCCCAGGGTATAGTAGAAATATATGGGAAGGTGTTATGGTCCTAAGTCATGAAAGCCTAGGTGAATGCCATCACCCTGAACTAGGGTCAGAAATAAGCAGGGAGTCAGTGAAGAGATATAAGATTGATGAAATATATTCATAATGTCCAGTTCCAATCACTAATTTTGTTGTACCAACTGAAGTTTCTGGACTTTCTTCCAGAGCAGGGTCTCCTAACCTTAGTAACTTTAAGATTGTGTAGTTCAATTCCAAGAATTCTTCAGCCAGCATAACTGGGAGTTGAAGTCCACGTGATACATTCAGAAATGGCAAGCTAGAGTGCACAAGTGTGGTTTCTTTGCATGTGATAGTTGAGTATCAGAACTCCCAGTCAAAGCGGAGTAACAAAGAGTACTTCATTTAAATTGCAGTTTAAATTTCAGAGGGAGAGGTTTGGGAAGTGAGGATAGATACATTGGTCTGGGAGTTCTACCCCAAGAAGATTTTCCAGCTGTCAAAATAACATGTTTCAGAATATATATTTATTGCCAGGTAAAACAAGGATTGGCAACCTACAGATACTTTGTGAAATATAAACCATAAGTAATTGTTCTGTGTAACCCAAGAGAATACTCTAAAGAACATAAACTAGCTTATAATCTTAAGGGAACTTATTTACAACTCCTTTTAACATTATGGAATAAAAAGTAATGTCATTGTCTTGTTTAAAAGTTTTCTAAAAAGCAACTGCATTATTCTGCATCTTCCCCGTAGTCTATCCTATCACATTGCTTCATAGCACTAGCGACAGTACTTAGACTTATATACCACTTCACACTGCTTTATAGCCCTCTCTAAGTCATTTATAGAGTCAGCATATTGCCCCCAACAATCTGGGTCCTCATTTTACTGACCTTGGTAGGATGGAAAACTGAGTCAACCTTGAGCTGGTGAAAATCGAACTGCTGGCAGTCAGCAGAATTAGCCTGCAGTACTATATTCTAACCACTGCACCACCACAGCTCATATGTAGAAAGAGGAGAAAAACAAAACAATTTTGAAAACAGAAAAGGGTTGGATGAGGGCAGCAAATGATAGATACTTGAGACATTGTCTTTGGTTAATGAGAATGATGCTTGGATTTGAAGAGGGGAAAAAACAGCAGCAGCAGCAGCAACAACAACAACAACAACAACACAACAGTTTAGAATATGCTAGTATATTGTATTTCTGCTTTCACCAGAGATTACCTTGCACTGGGGCTGTGACACACATCATTACTGCCACCATAGGGCCAATTACGGCCACTTCATGACCTGTGGACTTCATTTCCCAGAATTCCTGAGCCATCCAAGCTGGGAATTCTGGGAGTTGAAGTCCAGAGGTTATAAAGGGACCATAGTTGCCCACCACTGCCTTAGGGCTAGTATGTAAATTAGGTAAATGCTCATTTTCTAATGTGAGGGGTTTTTTTGTCTACTTCTTAAAAACGGAGGCTTCAATTTTAAGGCAACTGGAGGGGTAAATCCTGCTTTGAGGGTCTTTGCCCTTTTCTGGCTTCCTTGGTACACCACTGTGGCCTGGATTGTCAGTCTGGTCCCACAACCATAGGATTGGAAGAAAGATGGAACCTGTATGGGATGAACTGCATCCTGCCTTGTAGAAAAGTAGTTAGGAGTGGGGACTTGTGGGGAATGGTTAGTGAGGAAGTTGCCTCTTCCTCTTTAGCCATGTGACGAGAGGGGATGGAGTACCACAACTTATCACAATCTTGGTTTTTTGTTGTTGTTTTTTCTGAAAAGGGACTCCAACTCAATACCCAGATTTTTTCTGATGCCCTCACTTCCTTAGCTGGTCAAGCTGTGCCTGCATCCAATACTCATCATGTTTTACCTACATGTATCTCTTGGTTCATCTCTCAGCAGTCATGCTTGGTGTATCCCTGCTCTCTTCTTCCTCCAGCTTGGCCAGTCAGTTCACTACATTTTAATCCTTGATCTTGCTAGCAGGGAAACTGACTAGCCTCATTCCCAGGTCTGAGCAACACACATGTCACACATGTACAGTACCTTGGCCATAGACAAGGTAGCTGATGTGATTGTAGGCATCTATAGCACAGAGCTGAACAAGCTAGATCTGCTGCTGGAACTATGATCTTTCTAATCAATCTCAGCCTAATGGACTTCTACAGTTTCCTTGGAGGAAGAGGACAAGCTTAACAATCAGTTTGCACATACCAGGCCAAAGCATCCTGTCTAATGTAACCGAGCCATGTTTTCCAAACTCAAGCCTGCAGGCATCATTTTTTAAAATTTCTCTCTAGCTTCCATTCAGAGCTGGGTTGGCTCCTTTTCAAGGAATGTAAGTTTCTCTTCCAACTGACCTTTGAGTTCTATTTTTCACAAGTAATACGGTAATTGAATTTCAAGCTTATTATGAGCTGAATTATCATCTTGGTTGTAAGATACTTTCAGAAAGATGCTAAGTAAGGAATCTTTTTTCTATTGCAGAAAAGAGAAGATGGAACAGGTCCTTCTTCAGGACTAAATTTCAATTTTTATATGCATTATTTTATCAGTCATGAAAAGTATTATGTCCTCAATCCTGTAATGAATTTGTTTGAAATTGTCCAGGATTGCCTGGGTTACAAGCATCCTCCCATTCCTACCACAATAGTTTTTACTTATTGGCCTATTTTAATAATACACTACAACCCACACCCCCATCCATTTTATTAGTAGGTGATTTCAACCTATCAGTTTTTCATGTTACCATGTGGTCTCCCCGTGGTTCTTTGAGAGTTCTGCAAATCTCTGGGGGCTATTGTAGCACACGTTCACATATGAGCTATTAGGACATAGAACACAGAATTGCAGGTCTTCCAGCCCAACCCCTTGATCAAGGAAGGAGACCTTATATCATCCAGGTAAAATGGTTGTTTAGTCTACTTTTGGAAACCTCCAGTGATGATGCACTCAAACAAAGTTATAACTAGTAGCCAACACGGGTTTGTTAAGAACAGATCATGCCAAACCAATCTTATTTCATTCTTTGATAAAGTGACTAAATTTATAGACCAGTGTGGACACAGTATACTTAGATTTCAGTAAGGCATTCGACAAAGTAAACCACAACCTGCTGCTTAGTAAGCTAGAAAAAGGTGGGATAAACAACATCACCACCAGATGGATCTGTAGCTGGCTGACAAACCGTATTCAGAGATTAGGCCTCAATGGTGCTACATCCACATGGAGGGAACTAAGCAGTGGGGTACCATAAGGCTCCATCTTAGGCCAGTGCACTTCAATATCTTCATTAATGACTAAATGAGGGAATAGAAGGGGAACTCATCAAATTTGCAGATGACACTAAACTAGCAGGAATAGCCAACACCCCAGAAGATAAGCTCAGGACTTAAAAAGATCTTGACAGACTTGAACAATGGGCCCTATCCAACAAAATGAGTTGAATGTGGAAAAGTTGAAAAGTTTTACATTTAGGCAGGAAAAATCAAAGGTTTAAGTACAGATTAGGTGAGACCTGGCTCAAAAACAGTAACTGTGAGAGGGACCTTGGAGTCCTAGTGGACGATCATTTGACTATGAGCCAGCAGTGTGGAGTGTGCAGAAGCAGCAAAAAAAGCCTAATACAATCCTGGGTGGAATAAACAGAGGCATAGAATCAAGATCATGTGAGGTATTAGTACTGATTTATAAAACCCACATTGGAATACTGCAACCAATTTTGGTCACCATACTACAAAAAAGATGTTGAGACCCTGGAAATAGTTCAGAGAACAGCAACTAAAATAATCAAAGTCTTGGAGACTAAAACATATGAAGAACATATAAAACTTATGAAGAACAGCTGCAGAACTTGGGTTTGGCTAGTCTAAAGAAAACAAGAAACAGGGGTGACATGATAGCAGTATTCCAGTATTTGAGGGGCTGCCACAAAGAAGAGGGCCTCAAACTATCTCCAAAGCACCACAGGGCAGGACAAGAAACAATGTTTGCAAATTGACCAAAGAGAGAGGCAACCTGGAATTAAGGAGAAACTTTCTAATTGTGAGGACAATTAACCAGTGGAACAGCTTGCCTTTAGAAATCATGGGTGCTCAGTCCGTTCATATTGTGTCCAATGTTTTAAACAACAAAATTTGAAAAATTGAATCATAATAATAATAAAAAGAAATCATGGGTGCTCCATCCCTGGAGATTTTTAAGAAGAGACTAGACAGTCACTTGTCTGAGATGGTATAGGTTCTCCTGCTCAAGCAGAGGGCTGGACTAGAAGACCTCCAAGGTCCCCTTCCAGCTCTTATTCTATTCTATTCTATTCTATTCTATTCTATTCTATTCTATTCTATTCTATTCTATTCTGTTTTACAAAGGAGTGATTGAATGTGACTCATTTAAAACTCGGTTACTGTTGATACCACAGAAAGACGTTGCCATGACTAAAATTTTGTTTTAACCATAGACAGAAAAGTTCCATAATTCTATTGTTGCAATTGATGCCAGTCTTTTATAATAATTGTTTCTAGATATCTAAAGCCACCTGGATTAATAGGGTCCAACTTTTTGAAGCTATTTCTGTGATTTATTTTATCAGTTAATTAATATAGCAGACTAGTTACTGAAGTTAAACATTCAGCCAAATGACATTTCTTTAATTCAAACATCAATTAAGAAATAATTGTCAGGAGGCCTAGCAAAATTTATCATCTGAAAACAGATCAATTCCATAATGTTCTATTTTAAAACCATAGATGCTATTTTTTTCTAGTATCCTTTGCTAACATTGAAGCCAAATAAAATTAGTGAGAAGGAACACCCTTGTTTAGTACCTCCATTTATTTGAAAAGATTCTGTACCTGACTGTTTACTGCTAATTACTGCTTTTGCTGATCAATATAACTGATTATTTGTACAAATAAATTTCTTTCTAAATTGAATTTCTAATTATTTTTGGAACAATGTACTTTACAGTTTTCTGAATGCTTTTTTTTAAAAAAAAATCCAATTATATATATATCTTAGGTCCTTTCCTGAAGCTTCTCAGACACTCCCTCAACTTTTGTATTCTCTCCTTTGCCACCATCTTTTTTTTCTTTTAACAGCTGCTGACAGGTTTATACCAAAATGTTACTTTTCTTGCTGCTGTCAGTTCTAGCTAGTTGTTTAGTTATATGTCATTGAGTCAAGGCCAATCTCTCTTGACTTTATTCTATACACAACTCCTAGTTATCATGATTTTTCCCCAGTGATAATCCATATATTTCCCAAAGATTGGTGCCCACTAACTATAGTGACAAATATGTCAACACGTCTGTGGGATCCACAACATAAATCCAACTATTTATACATGCCTCAACATTGGACACAACTATATAAGTCATAAGATGTCTGATGTGCATAATTCTTTAGTTCTCCCCAGGTTCCCATCATACTGAATGGCTGTGCTTTCAGAGATGTTCTAATGAACTTCCTCATTTGTCATCCATCATTTCCCCCTTTTTTCCCCTTCAGCCTTGCCAAGAATACATCTTTTTTCCTAATCCATCTTTTACTTGTTTCACCCATTGAAATAAATGTTTTATATTTAATACTGTTGTGATTGAATCTATTATGTTTGTTTTAGGGACAAATTCAGAGTGATCTCAGCAGATGGAATGCTGGCCAAACAAACCTGAAGCCACAACATAAAAACTCTGAACAAAAAGAATATAGGTAATGTACTTATGTAGATCTCATGTAAAAAAAAACAGCCAAACTCAACCATTAATACCCAAATAGTCTATGGAACAAGTTTATGTTTTTGAAAAGCCAGCATTCTGTATGTGTGTTTGCAGTGGGGGTTCAAGGGGATGAGGGTTTTCATAATTTGAAAACAGCCCTTAAGAAGGACTGTCCCATAGCCCTAACTCTTCATTTCACATAAAAAGACCTCCAATATCCGCATTTCAAAGGAAACAATAGCACAGGTTGAATAACAGCAACAAGAACAATATAATAATAATTTGTTATGGCTGCCCACCCCAAAAGCTTACAATGCCACACTCTAGAATAAAAGAGTTAAAAACATAATAACAAAACATAGCAGCCTGAACTAAAAAGCAGCCATAACAAACAAAAAGAACAAGAAAAAAAGAAAAGAAAAGAAAAGAAAAGAAAAGAAAAGAAAAGAAAAGAAAAGAAAAGAAAAGAAAAGAAAAGAAAAGAAAAGAAAAGAAGAAAGATATCTGGAGAAAGGGCACTGGAGATACATGAGAATCAGGTGTATAGATCACGGCTTTTCAACCAGTGGTACAGGTACCACCTGTGGTACATTGGCACCTGGCAGGTGGTATGCGACCATCCTAGAAAAGCGGTAGCGGGGAGGGGAATGAGCTGAACTGGTGGCAGCACCGCAGAAGCCTGAGCGAGAGATGGCTGGAGCTGCAGGGCTGTCAGGGCTCAGTGGAAGTGCCAGGATCAGGGCCAGGCTCCAGCTGGAGCTTGGTGCTGATCCTGGCGCTTCTGCTGAGCCCAGAAGAAGTGCCGATCAGCTGGAATGTTGCAGCATCTCCAGGGTCTTGTGATTTACATTCAGGTGCTTGGCAACTGATTCATATTTATGATGGTCACAGTGTCCCAGGGTCATGTGAAGTGACCAAAACCTCTGCTGCAACCACCCAGCAGATGGGGGGGAATAAAAACCAAACACAACCCTAACCCACCCCTGCTGCCAATCCTCAACAGAAATGCTCACAACAATGAAAACCTCGAACAGGAGGAAAAGCACCACCGAGCGGGCAGGCAGGTGTCTTGCTCATCTGTGGCTTGGGGGGCACGTTTTCAGTGCCATTGTAACTTCAAACAGTCACTAAGCGAACTGTTGTAAGTCAAGGACTACCTGTACTTCATCACTTTTTTCCTTTTTTTGGGGGGGTCATCAAGTTTTCGACACCTTGCTAGGGCTAGGTGGCTGGTGGTACTCGGATGTTGCCATATCCTAAAAGTGGTACAATGGGTGAAAAGGTTGAAAAGCCCTGGTATAGATCTTTATAGATTAAAACAGTACCTTGTATTGGACCCAGAAACATAACCTATGTAGTGAATAAAATACTGGTATTGTATTGCTAAACTTACTGCTGTTAGCTACTTGGTGGCTATATTTTAGATTCTTGTACAATCTGACTTACAGTGAAAGGCAACCCTATATAGAACCCATTGCAGTAGTTTTATTACATGATTATGATTATTGTCACTGTTAATAAGGACTTCTCAATCTAGCAGAATCTTTGGGATCAAAGACTCCCCTGGCCACATTTTATATCTGATACTTAAGCAGGAGTCATGAATCTAGGAGTCATGGACCAGCTCTTTCAGAAAAAAATGCAACTCCATAACTATCGTTGAAACCACAAAGAAGCCAGCCCATTTATCTGTGAAAAGTATGTCTGCCTTGCTAAGATTCCGTTTAAACTTGTTTCTGCTCCTCCTAGTCCCTCATCATTTCCAGAAACCAAGTAAGTGTCTCTATAGCATCTGTGGCCTGGCTGGGATAGCATGTTAATGCTATCTTCCCATGTCCCAAACTAACCTCTCTCAACAATTTCATGTAGATATTAAAGGGCAACAGAATTCAAGAGGGGTTGGATGTTTGCAAGAATATAATGACTCTAGACTTACAACTCACTTAGCTCCTCCCCCTGGCTCTACCTTTTCTTCTTCTATGTTTCCCCACTTATTATTTTACTTAGGTTAAATACTTTATTATTACTGTTTCTGTTCATTACTTAATGTTATCACTTTAGAGTTGTAAGTTACTGTGACCCCAATATTTTTAGGATTGTTGGATTGTTGACAGATTCCAATAAGAATATAAATTTTTTGGGTTGCCAAGTTCCAGACAGAAAATAAATATCCAGTTGTCTTAAGTTGATTTTTTTTCAAAGCTTTGTTTCCTCTAAGTAATTAGATGGTGCCATTTTAGAGGGTGGGGAAAAAAATTCCCTTCCCTCTCTCCTTGGCAGGGAATAAACTTTCAAGAAGCTTTTAACAGGAAAAATACTTGGGATGCAGAGAAGATAAAATCTCACCCAATTTCTTTACGTTACTTTCAAGTGCTTGTTAGTAAGTTTGGCCTCGGCTGTCTGCAGCTTAATGAAGGGCCATAAATGGCCAATCTTTTCCCAGTCAGTTCGAAGAGCTGCCCAGGATCAAATGGGAATTATGCCACCCTTCCACGATCACTCAGGGGTCCTCTTCTCACTCATCGCCCTTCCAGGGTGACTTTTGACCCTTTTCAGGGCCCCCGGCAGGAGAAAACCAGACGGTGGGGGGGATGATCTCCCCACACTTCTGCCAGCACTGCAATCGAAAACCGGAAGCCACCTCAACATAGCATTTTATGTCTCATATGGAAACCTCCACTTCTATTTTTAAATTAGGAAAGAAAGATGTAGATTTATCTGCCAATACTTGTGACATCATTCTCTATCTGAATACAATCTGATCCTGCATCCATCTTCATAGCAGCAAAGATGCAAAGCAGTGCAAAATTCTCAGATAATCCCATCATCACTTAAAAAATATATGTGGTAGGATGGGGTGGTGGCAAAAATTGCAAGATGGTGGACAGAGCATTACAATCCCAACTCAGCTCCTTCAATATGAGCACATATAAAAAAGAAGCAGGATCACAACGCTGTTCATTATCATGCATGTTTTGACCTCAAATGGATATGACTGAAGGCAGAGGTCCTTCCTCCCTCCCTCCCCCAAGTGTTTGCAGTTCTAGATGATTCTTTAACACTTATTTCTATATTACGTAATTGTAAGCAGTACTATCTTATAGAATTCAGAAGAGGTGCTTTCCAGGTTCAGTTTGTACAGCAACAACTCAGAAAATGGAAAATGCCAATTCAGGCCTTTTTTTTCTTGTCTTCTTTAGATCCAAAAATAATTTCCCCTTCCTTTTCGTAAAATCTTCCCATAGCTCTGTTCATGAAGCCCATTTTGTTAACAGACAGGAAGAGCATCAAATAAAAGTAAAGGTTCAGTAACTTAAAAGTAAAGGTTCAGTAACTTGAACCAGCTAGCAGTTCCTTGTACAAGTTCCTGCCCTCATTCTCTAAAGTCTTATCTCCCTTGGTTTAAGTATGCTACCCTGACACAAGAATTCAGACTAGCCTCAGTAACAAGACTGGGATGTTCATATCCAATAAGGCTAAGAAGCAGATGAGAATCAACTCCTATCTCAGACACAGCAGGAACCATTACCAGATCATCAATCTAGAACAACAGAAATTAGCTTTGGGCTCTCCCCACTCTGTAAGGAAAAAAAATATCCGGGACACCTGCATAGCCCAAGCCACTCTCTAGAGCAGGGACATTAAAGATAATGCCCCTAAATCAGGGGTCTTCAAACTTGGCCCTTTTTGGCTTCTGGTTCCTGCAAGCAACGAAGCAGTTGAGAGGCTTGGGACTCCGAAATCTCCAGCTGAGTTTCTTCCTGTTAGGGGATCCAAAATGGTCCAGAAGCCACCCCGGAGAGGTGGCAATGAAGGAAGAAAGTCCCAGGGACCTAGGAGAGATGGTGGTCAACCCGATCAGTACAGGAGAAGCCTTCCAGAAACCAACAGGAGAAAGGGTCATTTAACTTCAGAGTCCAGCCCCAGCTGCAAGCAACAGAAGTCAAAAGCACTAATTTAAGCTGATCGTAAACAGTGTGATTGAATCTGGGTAAGAGAATTGATTTACTCTAACCTACCTACTTTCCTGAAGGGGAAAAACTCCCAAGAAGCAAAAAAAAAAACAAAAACACAACCCTCTGAAACTGAAGAAAAGGGGTGTGTGCCCCCAACCTTTAGCTATCGGAAGTGGTGAATCTTAACCTTCCATGGAGGAACAAAATCTGAAAAATGAACTAGTGATGACACCTACTGGTGGATGAGGATTATGATAGTCAAGGTAAAACTGGGGGGGGGGGATGGATTAATCTTGCCTGTGACCTTCAAAGTACAGCTGTGTAGATAAAGTGAGACTTGGAAACCTGAGGGAACAAAAACAGAACAACAACAATTCTGACTCCAAAGCTATTTCCAAAGCAAGGGGGGGGGGGATCTGGACTTTTGGCCATCATGGAAAATCACAGATTTACAGGAAATTTTTATCAAGAAAAAAATGAATATTTTTCAAGAGACATATGTAGAGCTGCAACTAATTCAAAGAACAATGATCTCAAATCACAAAGAAATTCAGAATAACTTTGAAAGTATAAGTCAACTTATTTCCAATTTAAGCTTATACCCCCAAAATCCTCAGGAAAATATAGCAGAGAAGGAACAGACAAAACAGATGACTGAACATAAATTTGAGGATAGAGACTTGAAGATGGAATTCTATAAAACAAAGGAGTATGATCTAATCCAAATGGAAAATTTTACAAGAAATACTAGATTTTTCAACACTACAAAATAAATTTCAGGACAAGAAAAAAGACTGGATAAAACATTCTACAGAAATATCAGGAAAAACACCAGAACCAGAGAGGCAAAAAGGGACAAGAGAAGCAGAGAGAAAAAGAAGATAGTGACTTACCTTTTATATCTACAGCAACATCTATGAACATATGGAAAAACCTTTTGATTCAACAGAATACACTGATTAAGCAAGATATTGGGCAAAGGGAAAAGATTAAGATGGAAACCAAGAAAATAGATGATGGGACCTATCAGAGAGACTACTTAAAAAAGAAACATTTGTTTGACTATGGTTAAAGAAATAGAAAAAAATTGGAATATATTATTTTAAGAGGGATGAATTCTCTAAACAATATAGTATGCTTTTTTCTTATTTTGTGTTCTTTTTCTTGCTATGAGTAACATAAACAAGTTGAAATTATTTAAATGAAGGAAATGTTTTATATACTTAAATGTGACTGAATCTAAGAAAATTTAAAAAAATGTTTTGAGTAAGAGTTAAAAGACTAGATGACTAGATGTATTGAATGGAATGTTTAAAGATTAAAGATTAAATATATTCTTAATTATGGTTAAAAAGAATAAGAAATCAAGGAAATATATATATATTAGCCCAGGAGGGATAGATATTTTAAATATTATGTTATTTCTTATGTTTCTTTACTCTTGTTTTCCGTTTTTCTTTTTCCTTTTCCTTTTCTTTTTTTTCCTCTTCTCATTGTTTTATTTATTTTTTTAAGAAATATAAAAGTATGAGATGGCTTGTATGGAAAAAACAGAGTTAAATTTGTAAATGTAAATGTAATTAATTTCTGAGAAAATCTTCACCAGCAAGAATATCTAGAATTTGGTGGAAGAAATAAACTAAAATAAGGATTGTAACAGGATTTATGATGAGGCAATCAGAATGATTGAATAGAAAAGAAATATACTAATATGATTATTATTTGTAGGAATCTTGGAAAAAAAAATATACATTTAGTTGTTATTTATCAAAATAATAAGAATTGTATTAACCCAATGCTTGCAAAAGATGTTATTTTAGGGAAAGAGGAAATCAACTAAAATTAATATGTGGAATATGGATTATAGAAATTAATTGTTAATGATTCTTTTACAAATGTAACCCAGACAACGCACTGTTCACCAATTATTGAGTGGGGAAAAAATCAATAAACATATTTAAAAAAACCTTGGCCCTTTTATGACTTGTGGACTTCAACTCCCAGAATTCCTCAGCCAGCATCCACAAGTCATAAAAGGGCCAAGTTTGAAGACCCCCACCCTAAATGAACTCTCTGTATCCCCCACCATCCTTATTAACATTTTAATGGCATTAGCCTACTCTCAGCAACTTGAAGATTTAATGTCACACTGTTAAAGACAAATTGTGCAGGTTCAGATGATTTTTCCACACAATGAGGAAAAGCAACAACAAAATTGGAATTAGAAAAAAACACACATGCTTACTATATAATGGGGGGAAACCCCAAGTGGGATATGGGCATGGATGTGTGGGTGTGTGAAGATTTAAAACAACAACAACTTCCAAGTATACAAAACTTGGGGAGTGTGGTTCTTTTGAGCTAGGCCAATAAGAATTTTTTAGGAGATGATATATAAATATAAATGTGTGGGGGTGGGAATAGGTCCAAGTTATTTATTAGAATATTAATGTGTTCTTGGATGAATAATGCAAAACAGAAGTACAGAATAAAGGGGAAAAACAAACTCTTTAGCAAGTCTAAACCAGATAATTTTTTTTCACTTATTTGCTTTTCATGAGTTTGCCCAGCTAAAACCTATATCATTATATTCCTATAATATTGGAAAATTATGGATTTTATTTCTAACATAAACTGCAAAGATGGATAGATGTGACTCTGACTTTATTGACATTTATTGATTCTGTGCCAGAAAAAAATCTTGGCTGTGATCTTCCAAACATCATTTAATAAGTGATCCCAAGTTAGTGTGGGGGAATAAATTGTCCTTTTTTCCCTTGATATCCAGCTACTTTGATCTGATTATTTAAATATGATATATTCTCCACCTTGCCTCATTTCTTTCCTTGGGCATATAGTTAGGCTTCAGCGACACCAATGGTAGAGCAGATTTCTCTACATTGTAAGAAACAATGGTTGGAAACTGATCAAGGAGAGAAGCAACCTGGATTTAAGGAGAAACTTCCTGACAGTGAAGACAATCAACCAGTGGAACAGCTTACCTCCAGAGATTGTGGTTGCCCCATCACTGGAGATCTTTAAGAAAAGACTAGACAATCACCTCTCTGAGATGGTGTAGGTTCTCCTGCTTAAGCGGGGGCTGGACTAGAAGAACTTCAAGGCCCCTTCCAGCTCTATTCTATTCTAAATATACTGTAATGTATTTCCAGCAGCTACAGAATACGGTATTCCTTTGAAAATCCTGTCAAATCTGATAGCTTCTCCTGCGTGGATGTTCTTTTTAGAATGTACTTGAACCTGAAACTCCGTAAAGAGTGGTCAGAAGTAACAACATAGTTTGTTTTAACCTTGATCAAATAAACATTTTGGTTATTTGATAAATATGTAACTTTGATCAAATATAACATTAATCAAATAACCATTTTATTTTTACATCTAATTCTTAATGTTTGGTTCAATCAAATATTGTCATAGGATTTGATTTCTCTTCATTCCTTCTTTGTCCAATCATGTACATTATTCAAGCAAACCTCTATGTAAGTCCAATAGGGAAAAAAATCCAATTTACCCTTGGTTTGTCATTGTTTTTTCCCTTTTTAATATGTAAAACCTTGTCTACTTTCTTTTGTAGATCCACTGAATTTATTCCAAAGATCTCTAGTAACTTAAAAATAGTTAATGAGCAATTTTCTACATTAGAAAGTGAGGTTTCTGAACTTAAGTGTCCTTTAAAAGTCTCCGCTATATTTGCAGGCAAGATGGCTAATGCCATCATTTCTCTCCTGCAAGTTTGTGGCTAGGTTTAGTGAACATGGGTAGTCTTGAGCTACAACCGGTTGCCTAATGACCATTCAAACTTATGGCCGACTCCCCTCCCCCAAAAAAGCGCTACTTATGACCCATTTTCAAAGTTACGACAGCTGCCTCTCCCTGCAGTCATGTGATCACATTGTAGGCACTAGTTAACCAACTCATCTTTATGGCTGTTTGCAGTGTCCTGTGACCACATGTCTGCAATTTGTGATGTTTTTTGTCAGCTTCTGACATTTACCTTCAGTTTCTGACATTACACCTATTGGGGGAAAATGAATTGCTTAATGACCATGGCATACACTTAACAAATATATATAAAAAAATATGGTCCGGTCCTGTAATGCCTCAACCTATGACTACAAAAATTTACCACTGTAATTCCAGAGTTAATTACCTTTGCAAGTTGAGGACTACCTATACGATTCATCATATATCCAGTTTGATACACGTGTATGATAATGTTTGTTTGAACTTCTACATTTCTGAAACTCAGCAGATTTTACTGATTTAGTTCTCTGCAGTGTAATGGCACTAATTCTATACATATCATCTATAGCATAAATCTGCCTAGAATAGAATAGAATAGAATAGAATAGAATAGAATAGAATAGAATAGAATAGAATAGAATAGAATAGAATAGAATAGAATAGAATAGAGCTGGAAGGGACCTTGGAGGTCTTCTAGTCCAGCCCCCTGCTCAAGCAGGAGAACCTATACCATCTCAGACAAGTGATTGTCCAGTCTCTTCTTAAAAATTTCCAGTGATGGAGCGCCCACGATTTCTGGGGTTAAACTGTTCCACTGGTTGATTGTCCTCACTGTCAGGAATTTTCTCCTTAATTCTAGGTTGCTTTTCTCCTTGATCAGTTTCCAACCATTGTTTCTTCTCCTTCCCTCTGGTGCTCTGGTGAACAACCTGGCCCCCTCTGCCTTGTGGCAGCCCCTCAGATACTGAAACACTGCTATCATGTCTCCCATATTTCTTATTTTCCCCTATTTCTTCTTTAGACTAGCCAAACCCAAGTCCCACAGCCGTTCTTCGTATGACATAGAAAACAATAAAGCATGGCTATAAAAGTCTCTTCTGTTAGAGTACATTAGAGTACTAACACAATTTAAAAGCACTTCTAAGGTGTATACAAAAATGGTGCTACTGATAAAAGTAGTAGAACAGTTGACACCCCTTTCTCCAGTTTAATGTCAGACCATCAGTATTTCATTTTCAATAGCCTTGTTAAAAAAAAAAGAATTGTCAACCTTAATTTATCAAGAATCTTATCTGTGTCTAGGAACAGGCTCCTGTCAGTGATGAGAGTTTACATAACATGCCCACTTTGCATTATTGTTCATTTCTTGGCAGTCTGCCACCGATGCCATCCATTGATTCAGTGGTCCCTCATCCTTCACTCAAGGTTACATGCAGTGGTATATTTCTGGTGCTCTCCATCAGGAGGCTGTTTCCACTTCAGGTAGCAACTCCTTTCATTGTTTGCAATCATTACACTCCATTGGGATGGGGGGAGTGTGTATCAAATGCATTTGCTTATAGCAGGGTTTCCCTATCTTGGCAACTATAAGATGATGGAGTTCAACTGCCAGAATTCCTTGGCCAGCCATGTTGGATGGGAAATTCTGGAGTTGGTTGACAGGTCTTAAAAGTTGCCAAGGTGACCTATAGAAAGGTGGGTAAGGAAAATAATATTAAAACAATATATTTTTTATTCTTTCATCCAGGCAGAGGGACCTGCTAATTTGTCATTCCTTACTAGTGGATAATCCAAAGGAATCAGAAATAAATTTATTTGTAACTCCTCCATTTTATAGCACCAGTGCCCCCTGAATAGAATATCAAAATCAGACTGTGACTTTTAATGCATACTAACTAATACGCATACAAAGTGTCTGTCTGGATTGTTGCTGCAAAGCAGCTGCGGCTAGGAAGCTCAGTCTGGCTGTTTTGAGGCCCTCTCAAGGTCTTCTGGGACTCCTGTGCAAGCCCAGAAGAGACTTCTAATCAGCTGTTGTTGTGTTTCCATTGCATATTGAATGATTATATTCAAGAGTTTGCATTTTAGAGTTCCTTTCTGCAGTTTGAAAAATCATGGAGGACATGGGGAGCAACAGAGGATTAGAGAAAAACTTGCAAAATGTGTGTGGATTTTCAGAAAGTGGGGGAAAGAAGATCTGGATTATTATTGAGCAAAATTATTGCCTATTAAGCCATCATTGGAGAGCTTTTGGAAAACATGTATTGCTTGGCAGAGATTAGCATCAACAACTAGACAATCTGTGGCCACTGAGTCATTGTTTCAGAGATAGTTCCTTACTTAAGATTCATACATCTGTACATCCTTTCTGACACTTCCCATATTTCCCTCATACACCCACACATTTCCACACTTTTCCCCACCCACACCACACCCATGCAAAATGTCCTTGACCCAGGTAACAACTCTTATGCACATCCATGCATCCTTTAAGAAGCAGTAGTTACTCTCTAGCACAGGGCTTTTCAAGCTTTTCACCCATTGTACCACTTTTAGGATATGGCAACATCCAAGTACCACCAATCGCCCAGCAAGGTGTCAAAAACTTGACCAAAAAAAAGGAAAAAAATGATAAACTACAGGTAGTCCTCGACTTACAACAATTTGCTTAGTGACTGTTCGAAGTTACAACGGCACTGAAAAAAATGACTTATGACTATTTTTCACACTTATGACTGTTGCGGCATCCCCAGGGACATGTGATTTACATTTGGATGCTTGGCAACTGATTCATACTTATGACGGTCAGTGTCCCAGGGTCATGTGATCACCTTTTGCAACTTTTTGACAAGGGAAGTCTGCATTATATTAAAACACAATGACAGCTGTCATAGGCCGCTTTTACGCGGCCGCACTGACAGCTGTCAAAAGACTACATGTGCGCAGCCGCCCACGCGGCCTACAAGCACACGCGGCCGTTTGACAGCTGTCAAACGGCGCGCTTGCGCATTTCCGTCTGAACTGTCAAAAACGCGGCAGGCCCCGGCGGCCGCCGCAAGCTGTCAAAGTTAGCGCATGCGCAGTAGCGGCGGCGAGCTGTCAAAACGCCGGCCGCGCGCCAAAACCAGCTGACGGGATTCCCCTGCCTAACTAACGCGCTAGCACTGTCTCTGGGGAGATTCTGCCCTAACAGCTGGCCGATTGGCCCCCTGTTCTTGGCGGGAAAACGCGCCCCGCTGATTTGCTGTCCCGTTTGACAGCTGCCTATCTAAGGCATGTTTGTTCCCTGTTTTCTCGTCCGGGCTAACAATAAACAACCTGTTAAGAAAGACGCGTCTCCCTTGTCCTTCCTGCCGATAATCCACCTGGCGACGAGGATGGGATCCCGGTACTAGCTGAAGTCACAGGCCAGGAGCGTTGCTGTCCGGTCAACCGCTGAAGTCACTAGCTAAGTCACCGACCGGACAAGCCAACCTTCCAGGTGCCGAAGTACCGCGGACCCGGGATGGCAAACCTAGGACACATAAGGGAGTTCGACGTCCGGCACCCCGAAGGATGGGAGTCGCATTTGGGCCAGGTCGAGGGGTACCTCCTTGTGAATAAAATCACGGAGGACTGCCACAAGGCCGCCGCGCTCCTATGCCTGAGCGGGCCAGCGGTGTACGATGTCGCCGTTGGCCTCTGCAGCCCGGACCCGGTCACCACCATTCCGTATGCCGAGCTCACGGACCGCCTCAGCAAACACTTCATGCCAAGGCGGTCAGAACTGTATTGGCGGCTCTCTTTCGCCCGACGGAAGCAGCAGCCGGGTGAAACCTCCACTGCTTTCATCGCGACTGTCAGGCACGCCGCCCGCAAATGCCATTTCCCCGACCTGGAGGACCGGATCCGCGATCAAGTTATCGCCGGTCTCCAGAACCCGCGTCTGCAGAGGAAGCTTGTGGCAAAGCCCACAATGGACCTCGCAGAGCTCACGCTGGAGATAATGGCGTTCGAAGACAGCCATCGCGACGAAATCGAGTCGTTTGGCGAAAACTCGGGCAACTCTGTCCATCAGGCCAGGGAGCTCGACCAGGGGCCGCCGGAGCCCGAATCCGGGGTCGATGCGATCCTCTCCCGCTTCAACCGGATGACCGCCGGCCGGGAAAGGAGCCACAACCAAGACCGACAATCGGGCCCCAACACGAAGAAGCCGCAGACCAACGCCAGAGCAAAGTGTGCCAGTTGCGGCGGAAGCCATGCCCGAGCCACCTGCAGGTTTAGGAACGCGAAGTGCCACGGCTGTGGCAAGACCGTCCACATCCGATCAGCATGTCGCAGCCTAAACCGGGAGACCCTCCACGACCTTGACGAGATCCCCGCAGGTAGGACAGTCCCTCCCCGCCCTCAACCAAGGGTTATAGGGTCCGTATGCTCCCTAACAAAAACTCCCGCTAACAACATCCCCAGAGCCAAAGTTAGAACGTGGGTCAAAATACAGGGAATCCCCTGTGAAATGGAGGTCGACTCAGGATCCTCTGTTTCCATCCTGTCAGGGGACACCCTCCAAAAGATAGCCAACAAAACAAATCACCGCATTCCAATTCAACCCTCCAGGGTCTTGCTGGCAGATTTTCAAGGGGCGCAAATAGATTTAAAGGGACAAGCCGTCCTGAAAGTCGATTTTAAAAAATTCTCAGGCCACTTAACAGCCCAAATAACCAAGCAACCAAGAACTAGCTTAATAGGACTAGATTGGTTTGAGGCATTAGGCATTCGCCTCGAAGGGACACACCGCATCCAAACCGATTCTTTAGAAAATATCTGCAAAAAATTTGCGGATGTGTTTGACGGCTCACTGGGCAAATACAATGGCCCCCCCATCGACCTCAAGTTCAAACCAGAGGTCGGACCAATTAGAATAAAAGCCAGGAAAGTTCCTTTCGCCCTAAAACCAAAAATAGACAGGGAACTAGACCGCTTGCTCAAACTAGGAGTCCTAGAACCCACTGACAGCGGAACTTGGGAAACCCCCATAGTGACACCTGTCAAACCCAATGGTGACGTCAGAATCTGCGCAGACTATAAAGCGACCCTCAACCGCGCACTCAACCCACATGCGTACCCAGTCCCGTCAGTAAGAGATGTTCTATCAGAAATAGGGTCCGGCTCCATTTTCGCCAAATTAGACTTGGCACATGCCTTCCTGCAACTCCCTGTAACCAGGGAAACCGCAGAAGCCCAAACCATAGTAACGCACAGAGGGGCGTTCAAAGTGAACCGCCTCCAATTTGGCATCTCCGTGGCACCTGGAATATTCCAGGAAGTCATGGAGCGCACTCTCAAAGGCATCCCCGGAGTCTGCCCGTATTTTGATGACGTCCTCATCGCGGGCGACTCCTCCCACTCCCTAGCAACCAGGCTGCACGAAGTCCTTTCAAGATTCCGCGCAGCTGGCTTAAAATTAAAACGTGAGAAGTGCTCAATCGGAGTACCCTCCGCAGAGTTCCTGGGGTACAAAATAGACAGCAAAGGCATTCACCCCACCAACGCAAAAATACAAGCAATACAAGCCGCACCCCCCCTAAAAATAAAACGGAGCTCCAGGCATTCCTAGGGCTCCTAAATTTTTACCATTCATTTCTACCCGGAAAAGCCACAATAGCAGAACCCCTTCATAGACTCCTGGACAAAGGGGCCCCCTGGAAGTGGACCCCACTTCACAATGACAGCTTCAAACAGCTAAAACAATTACTTTCCAGCGATACAACCATATCGCACTACAACGAAACCAAACCTCTATGCATCGCCTGCGATGCTTCACCTTATGGCATCGGGGCAGTCCTCAGCCACTCCCTTAACGATGGCACGCAAGCCCCAATCACATACTACTCGAGGACACTTTCAAAAACCGAGCGCAATTACGCGCAAATAGATAAGGAAGCCCTGGCTATTGTAGCTGGAATTAAAAAATTCCACGATTACCTCTACGGCAGACCCTTTACAATCTATACAGATCACAAACCTCTCCTGGGCATATTCACATGGGACCGCCAGACCCCGCAAATTTTATCCCCGCGAATGCTTCGCTGGACGACATTCCTCTCTGCCTACTCTTATCAGTTAATCTACAAGCCTGGGAAGGAAATGTCCCACGCAGACGGCCTTAGCAGGCTCCCACTGCCCCAAATAGACCCTGATCCAGCTCCAGCCGGCCAAGTCCTGGCCATACAAGAACTCACAGAATGCCCAGTAACAGCTAAAGACATCGCACTTGCCACAACCAGGGACCCCACCCTCAGCAGGGTACTCTCATGGGTCACATCAGGTTGGCAATCAACCTGCCCCTCACCCCCCATCCAACCTTATTTTGCAAAAAGACAAGAGCTTTCAACACATTTAGGCTGCATCCTTTGGGGCTGCAGGGTAATAATCCCCTCATGCCACAGAGCAAGAGTTCTCCAAACACTACATGAGGGCCACCCTGGCATCTCAAAAATGAAGGCTCTGGCACGCAGCTATATCTGGTGGCCATCCTTAGACAGGGACATTGAGCAGCATGTAGCCGGCTGCTATCTCTGCCAGCAAACCAGACCCTCCCCTCCACACGCCCCAGTCCACAAATGGGAAACCACTTCCAATCCTTGGTCCCGCATCCACCTCGATTACGCAGGACCGTTCCAGGGACAAACCTTTTTAATTATTGTAGATAGTTACTCTAAATGGCTGGAGGTTCTCCCGGTTTCAAGCACCACATCAGAGGCCACCATTCAAGCAGTAAGGGGAGTTTTTGCCACCCACGGTCTACCAGATGTCATAATCACTGACAACGGACCTCAATTTACCTCCCGTGATTTCCAGATCTTCACGAGGAGGAACTGTATTAGACACGCAACATCGGCTCCATTCCACCCGTCCAATAATGGCCTCGCAGAGGTCATGGTAAAGACCACCAAAGACTCTCTGCGCAGAATGATCGTCGGAAACTGGCACCGTCGACTCGCCCGCTTCCTCCTCGCTCACCACTCCACTCCCGTGTCCACCACCGGCAAATCTCCGGCAGAACTAAGATGGGGTCGCCGACTAGTCACTCGACTCTATAGACTACACCCAGACAGGCCAGCGGCCGAAAGAACCAACAACTTGCCACACAAAACATTTTCTAAAGGACAAAATGTCTGGGCCCGAAAGTATGGGGGAAGGGATAAATGGACCCAGGGGGTGGTTCTTGATCAAACCGGCCCCCTGTCTTACACCATTAACGCGGGCGGGGGACTCACATTTAGGAGGCACGCAGACCAGCTTCGCCCCCGGTCACCCCCCAACTCCTACACGCCAGAAGCGGCGGGCGGAAATCGGGAACCCCCCAGCATCGACTCCCCAGAAGAAATCCCGAGCCACCCAGACCCTCCGCCCATTCCCCCCGTAGAAGCCCCCGAAACCATTGAAGCACCTGCACCCCGCAGATCCACTCGTCAGAAGAGGCCGCCAGCATACTTAGCGGATTTCGAATGGGCCGGAAGTTCGCCGAACAGTTCCAACACCAGTTGAAAGTTACTCCAAGTTGTGTGTTCAGTTCAAGGGGGGGGGAAAGGGGTGCATTATATTAAAACACAATGACAGCTGTCATAGGCCGCTTTTACGCGGCCGCACTGACAGCTGTCAAAAGACTACATGTGCGCAGCCGCCCACGCGGCCTACAAGCACACGCGGCCGTTTGACAGCTGTCAAACGGCGCGCATGCGCATTTCCGTCTGAACTGTCAAAACCGCGGCAGGCCCCGGCGGCCGCCGCAAGCTGTCAAAGTTAGCGCATGCGCAGTAGCGGCGGCGAGCTGTCAAAACGCCGGCCGCGCGCCAAAACCAGCTGACGGGATTCCCCTGCCTAACTAATGCGCTAGCACTGTCTCTGGGGAGATTCTGCCCTAACAGCTGACCGATTGGCCCCCTGTTCTTGGCGGGAAAACGCGCCCCGCTGATTTGCTGTCCCGTTTGACAGCTGCCTATATAAGGCATGTTTGTTCCCTGTTTTCTCGTCCGGGCTAACAATAAACAACCTGTTAAGAAAGACGCGTATGGCAACATCCAAGTACCACCAATCGCCCAGCAAGGTGTCAAAAACTTGACCAAAAAAAAGGAAAAAAATGATAAACTACAGGTAGTCCTCGACTTACAACAATTTGCTTAGTGACTGTTCGAAGTTACAACGGCACTGAAAAAAATGACTTATGACTATTTTTCACACTTATGACTGTTGCGGCATCCCCAGGGACATGTGATTTACATTTGGATGCTTGGCAACTGATTCATACTTATGACGGTCAGTGTCCCAGGGTCATGTGATCACCTTTTGCAACTTTTTGACAAGGGAAGTCAATGGCTGGGGGGGAAGCTCATCACTCAGGTTGTAGGGTGCCTGTGAGGGGGGAATCCATGGCTCTCTTGTGGAGGGGGGTTGGGACTGGGGTGGGTGCCTTCCCTCTCTCCCATTGTCCCTTCCTTCCGTATTTCCTTCCTTTCTTCCCTCCTTCTTTGTCTCTTACTCCTTCCCTCCCTCCCTCCCTCAGGTTGCAGGGTGCTTGTGTGTGGGGAATCCGTGGGTCTCTGGTGGAGGGGGGTGGGACTGGGGTGGGTGCACTCCTTCCCTCCCTCTCTCCCATTGTCCCTTCCTTCCTTCCTTTCTTCCCTCCCTCTTTGTCCCTTCTTTTTGCAAGCAGGAAATCTTGCACAGAAATTGCAGCCAGGGATTTCTCTCTCTCTCTCTCTCTCTCTCACACACACACACACACACACACACACACACACACACACACACAGAGAGAGAGAGAGAGAGAGAGAGAGAGAGAGAGAGAGAGAGAGTTCTCGCTTTTCCCCTTTGCAAAACGGGCTTTAATTGAGCTGTGTTCTGACTTTGGGCGCCTTGGGAATCCTCTCTCTCCACCCCAAAAAGCACAAGAATCTTGCACAGGAATTGCAGCCGGGGATATCTCTCTCTCTCTCTCTCTCTCTCCCTCCCTCCCTCCCTCCCTCCCTCCCCCCCCTCTCTCTCTCTCTCTCTCTCTCTCTCTCTCACACACACACACACACACACACACACACACGCACGCACGCACACACACACACATACACAGTTCTTAATTTTCCCCTTCACAAAACGGGCTTCAACTGAGCTGTGCTCTGACTTCAGGCACTGTTCCTTGGGAATCCTCTCTCCCCAGCCCAAAAAGCAGGGCTTTTACTTGCGTTTTGTGCTGCCACGGTTTGCATGACTCATCCCTCAAGGGGGATTCTAGTTCTCGCTTTTCCCTTTTGCAAAATGGGCTTTAACTGAGCTGTGCTCTGACTTTGGGCACCTTGGGAATCCTCTCTCCCCACCCCAAAAAGCACAGGAATTTTTCATAGGAATTGCAGGAGGGGTTTCTTTTTCTCTCTCTCTCTCTCTCTCTCACACACACACACACACACACTGCTCCTGTGCTCTTCACAGGCTGCCGCCAAGCAGCTTGTCTTCCAGCAGCAAGTGCTGGGAAGGAGGGGAGGGGGGAGGAGGGGAGGGACGAAGGCGATGCCAGGTGCTCGTGTACCACCAATGGTACGCGTACAACCGGTTGAAAGGCCCTGCTCTAGCACTTGATTTCATAGCATATTTTACTCCAAATACTCTTAACTGGACCCTAATGCTCAAATTTCTGAATCCCAATACATATGTATACTTTCTTCATATATAATACAGTATTGCTCTTCTCCTTTTATTTTGTCTAGTTATACCCTTAAATCTTCACATTCCACTCTTAGGTTTCGCCAGGTTTTACCAATGCCTACTAAATAAGGGACGCGGTGGCTCAGTGGGTTAGGATGCTGAGCTGGTCGGCAGTTTGGTGGGTCAAATCCCGAGTGCCGCATAACAGAGTGAGCGCCTGTTACCCATCCCAGCTTCTGCCAACTTAGCAGTTCGAAAGCACGTAAAAATGCAAGTAGAAAAATAGGGACCACTACGGTGGAAAGGTAACCGCGTTCCGTGCGCCTTTGGCGTCTAGTCATGCCGGCCACATGACCACGGAGATGTCCTGGGACAATGCTGGCTCTTCGGCTTTGAAACGGAGATGAGCACCGGCCCCTAAAGTTGGAAACGACTAGCATGCATGTGCGGAGGAACCTTTACCTTTACTAAATTATATTGGTCTTCCTCTACCTAACCCAGGGGTCTTCAAATTTGGACCTTTTATGACTTGTGGACTTCAACTCCCAGAATTCCACAGTCAGGCATGCTGGGAGTGGAAGTCCACAAGTGATAAAAGGGCCAAGTTTGAAGACCCCCGACCTAACCCTTCTAATTCTTCTTGTTTGTCTTCATAACTTTCTGTTCTGATTCCACCCATGACATTTTATGGTCAATGTTAGCAGTCACAGAATATGGTTATAGTAACAATTGTAGTTGCAATGTGTGTATCCTAATGCAATGACTCAATCTATTTCCAGTCCATGCAGCCTTCAGTTAAATTCATGCATAGGTTCATTTCATTCTGCTTCTGCATTATTCAGTCTTCCTTACCCTCCCTTCAAATAGATTTTATGTCCAATTGCATATTTCAAATAATATGTCACCTTTTTCTTTGAGCAGTGTACTTTGACATAACATATTAGTGAAAATTAAACTTAGTGGATAACATTATTTCTAATAGATGGAAATGGATCGGATCCACTCATACTGTATAAGAATGTGCAAAGATCTTTTTTTTCTTCCCCATGGTCTTCATTCATTCATTCATTTCCTATCAAATGAAATTAATTAATTAATTAATTTTATAACCAATGAATGAAACCTTACAGTGACATAAATCTGAGTTTTGAGTGCAGCAACTCACAGCTCTGAACTCTTGCTCCATGAAATTCCAAACAGATGAGTTTGCAGCCATTAATTTTGTTACTTAACATTGGCTTTAATTTAATGGCATAATCATCATTTCTGAAGAAATACTTGTATTAAATTAAGTTCACCTCTCATATTCAATTTAGCACATCTGAGTTATGGCAGGTCAGTTCCCATTACATTAATAAGGGTTGCTGTGTCACATTTTATTCCTGCAGGATGCTATATTGCCTAAGATAATAAGAAACATGTTATGTATTCTCACATGATTTACTGCACTGAGGTTTTTTTTCCCTTCAAAATGGCAGAATAGTAATTCCACCCCCCACCCCCCTTCACCTCTTAACAAAATAAGATTGGGATAAATTTGGAAAATCCAGCGATTATAACAATTTGTTGGAAAATAATTATCCAAATATTGTTTTGGTTCAAAGGAATGAAATTCTCACTGATGTAATTTAAACATATTTCATATTTGCCTGAACCCTTTATATAAATATTGTGCTATTGGAATATTTGATGATATACTTGTTTAGATTGGTTTGAAGCTTGAGAAGGGTTGTTGACGTTTTTCCCTACATCAGGGATCTCCAAACTTGGCAACTTTAATACTTGCGGACTTCAGCTCTCAGAATTCCCCAGTTAGCCATGTCGAAGTCCACAAGTCTTAAAAGCTGCCAAGTTTGGAGATCCCTGCCCTATACCAGTATCCTCCCCTTGAGTGACACCTGCAACTGTGACAAAGCATTATAACAAATCCCATTGATATAAGAAATGCCATTGTAAAAATGCATTATCCTCGTGGATTTATATCTGGTTCTATCACCATTAGTGCTGGTAACTATAACCAAACACTTCCAGTAACTGACGATAAGCTTTTAATATCACTGGCTGGGAATTTTAGCCATTTCTTTCTGGGGAACTATGTCATCCCAATAACCAGATTGTGTAGGGCAAACTGCCCATTTCACTTGTTGTCTCAACATTTTGTGGGGTTTATGACTGGACTTTGAGTTGGCCATTCCAAAATCCTGAACTTGTTTTTCCCGAGCCACCCTCTTCTCAATTACCTTCTATATATGGACTCGTTATATGTTTGCATGACTCAATTCCATTTCAGCTGATGGACAAGCGACCTGATATTTTCCTGCGAAATTCTTTAATACAAAGCAGAATTAATCTTCCTTCTTCCAATGATGGCAAATCATCCAGTCCTGATGCAGCAGATCCTGCTGAAGCCTTGACACTCCATGCTTGACAATTGATTCAAAGTTTTTATTATACAATGCAGTGTTTGTCTTCTACCATGTTTAAAGATGAAATAAAGGAATAAAGCAAATAAGAGCCACTTTGATCCAGAGGTTAAGGCACCAAGCTAGAAAGCAGAAACAGAATTCTAGTCTCTCCTTAGCCATGAAAGTCAGCTGCGTGATTTTGGGCCAGTAACTCTCTTGCAGTCCAACCTACTTCACAGGATTGTTGATATGAGGAAATTGTTTCCAAGAGTTCTGCTTTCTTAAAATGTGGGATTGAAGTGGGTCCTGACAGACCCTCGACTCCATTTTTTTGAAGTAATAGGTTCTTTTTCAAAAGTTAAATGGTTACAGCGAAAGTAAAGCTAGATCTGAATATTCCTGTTCAAAGGTTATGCTTTACTTCCCATTTCCTGGCCCTCCCCCCTTGACATCATCAGTGTCCAATAGGATGCCTTGAAGACGTTTTGGGAATGGCTTGGACCTTGGTGCCTTTAAATCCAGTTTCACATTTGATTCCCAGGCCAGGTCTCCTTGGAGGCTAGTTTGTTCTGGTTTGTCAATGTGTCTCCCCTCCCACCAATTGTCTTCACATTCCCAGGCCTACATGTTGTTACCCCAAACTCCTTTTCCCCTCCCTTACAATTTATGGCAGCATGCCAGCAAAGAAAAAAAAACTGGAGATAGCAGACTTGACACTTACAAACCAGTTCCAAAGTACTGATGCTGCCATCTTCCTTCTAATGATCACTTGGCTACATTTCAGACATTCGGCAACTGGCCCACATTTAGCATCCCACAGTTATATGACCATGATTTATGACTTTTTGCTGAAAAACAGTGTTTACTTCGAATTTTGGCAAAAATGTGCATAGCAATCAATGGGTTCGCTTATTGACCAAAATATTTACTTAAGACTGTGGATTCATTTAACAACGAAATAAATTTAATTAATTAAGTTCGCTAATTGCCACAAAAAAAGGTTATAAAATAAGGTAAGTCACATGATGACCTACCTGATGACCATCACGACGTATGACTATAATGGTCAGGCTGCATTATGGTTGTAAACTGAGAACTACCTATGTCCGCTTTTGTTCCATCTTTCAAGATTCATTATTAGTCTGCAGGATCATTGGATCTTTTTTGCCACTGATGATCTTCAGTGAGCAATTGTCTCTTCATTGCTACTCTTCTATGAATGCCACCTTTATCCAGTGCTTTTTGGATCATAGATCATCAAACACTGATTTTAGACAAAGAAAGACAAACCTAGAGATTCCTGGATGTCATTCTGATTTGTTTGTTTGTTTGTTTTGGCTTCTTGGACAATATTATGCTCTGCTCTTGTAGAAATTTCACAGGACTATCCACCCTTGGGAACATCCACTATTGTCCCAAATCTCCATTTTCAAAGCAATGTTTCTGACATTAGACAGGTGGAGATCCAGAAATTTAGACATCAGTAATTTTTCAAGAGAAAAAGAGACAGAGATTTAGAATGGGGCATGGCAAACACTTGTAATGTTTATGGGGAGAATTTTATTATAATGAAGATAGCTACAAGTTATAATGCCACACTGTTTAATAAAATACCCCACAATTGTTCACAACTGAACAATTGCTTTTTAACATTGGATGATTGTGTGAAATGGATGAAAAAAGAACCAAAGGTTGGTGTTATTCATTCACTGAGACTCCTTTTGTATATCAGCACAATTGACATGGAACTCTGATAATGTTTAGGAGCAAAGATATAGACATTTAGAGAAGTGTCAAATATTATTTTTCTCAGAACAATATGTGCCACTGAGTTCAGTAACAGAGGAAAACTGGTAACAAATGTTCCACAAGGATACTTTGGGTTGGAAATAAATACCGTGTGTGTAAATCAATTCATTTACTGTCTAATTGGATTAAAAAATATACACCAGCCCATAGGTTAACATGAAACATTGGGCAGTCATAGCATTCAGGCTCCCAGCATTCAGTCCAGCAACAGATCAGCTCCAACTATTGAAATAGGTTTTGCCAGCATTGTATAGAAAATAATTATCTGCTGTCTGAAATTATGATATCTTGTAATCCATGTAGCCAGAAGAGATAATCAAGGAGTAGTTGAAGTATCTTCTGAGTTGACAAGAGACATGGAAAGGATAGAATAATTTGTTTTAAGAAAACATATCTGCCACTACTTGAACAGTACTATGGATCTTTGACAATAGGAGATAGCCCATCTTCCAGCATCCTAAAGTAGATGGCAGGATGACTAGACCTCCTGGCTCTTCTGCTTTTATACATTAAAGTCTTTGCAAACAAAGTGTCTAGACTAAAGTCTTTGCAAACAAAGTGTCTTGAACTGGGCAAAATTCCTACTGCTTGTTCACACATTTGGACTTAGTAAAGTCCCATAAGCCCTTGAAGTGAGAATAAATACCAGGGTGAAGAGTGAGTGTAATGTAGTGGGTCCGACGCAAGGAAGAGATGCCAGCCGGAGTACAGGTTCAGCACTTTATTGAAGGGGTCCGTACTGGGGAACAAGGGCTACCTGACCAGGCCGAGCAGTGGTTTGTGGTCTGCGTAAATTGTGAACTCCCTGTCGTATAGATAATCATGGAACTTTTTTACCCCTGCCACTATTGTCAGGGCTTCTTTATCAATTTGGATGTAGTTCCTCTCTGCTCCAGACAGCGTTCTTGAGTAGTAAGTGATTGGGATTTGGGACCCATTAGGCTCAAGGTGGATTAGTACAGTGCCCACCCTGTAAGGGGATGCATCGCATGCGATGCCTATGGACTTTGATTCTATAAAGTGTGTCACTGTGTGTCACTGTGGACTTGTCAGACAGTAGTGCCTTTAAAGTTCTGAAGCTTTGGTCGTGGACCAAAGGTCCAGGCCCATGCTGCCTTCTTGTCCAGTAGCCTGTGTAGTGGTTCTGCAATGGCTGCCTTGTGTGGGAGGAATGTGTGGTAGAAATTGAGCAGGCCCAGGAATGCCTGCAGCTCTGCTTTGTTCTTGGGTGTGGGTGCCAGCTTGATGGCCCTTACCTTGGACTCTGTGGTGTGCATTCCCTTTGCATCTATCCTGAACCCCAGGAATTCTGTTGAAGGGACCCCAATACTGCACTTCTCCCTCTTTAATTTGAGGCCAGCAGCACGCAGCCTGGCTAGGACCTCCCTTAGCCTACCTGCCAGTTCCTCAGCTGATGCTCCTGCAATCAGGACGTCATCAAAATAGGGGCAGACTCCTGGGATGCCCTTGAGGGTTTTTTCCATAATTTCCTGGAAAATGCCAGGAGCTACACTGATCCCAAACTGCAGCCGGTTTACCTTGAAAGCTCCCCTGTGTGTCACTATAGTCTGTGCTTCTGCCGTTGCCCTAGTAACCATGAGCTGCTGGTATGCTTGCGCGAAATCCAGCTTTGCAAAGATGGTGCTGCCTTGGAGGGAAGCGAGAACGTGGCTGACCATGGGGACCGGGTAAGCGTGCGGGTTTAGGGCGCGGTTCACCGAGCACTTGTAGTCGGCACAGATCCTCACTTCCCCATTGGACTTGAGTGGGGTGACTATCGGGGTTTCCCACTTCCTCCCATCTATGGGCTCTAGGATTCCTTGGCCTACCAGCTTGTCCAATTCGCTCTCGATTTTGTGCTTGAGCGCGAAGGGGACTCGCCGCGGCCTGACTCTAATGGGGGGATGCTTGGGTTCAGTTTGAACGAGATGGGAGCTCCTGTGTACCTGCCCAGCTTTCCATCGAAGATGTCTGCAAACTCCTTGCAGATGGCATCGATGGCCTCTCCCTGGATGCGGTGGATCCCTGTGACTACGATTCCCAGGGCCTCAAACCAGTCTAGGCCGACTAGACTGGCTCTCCGGCCCTTGACCACCACTACCTCCAGGTGCTCCTCATGACTCTTAAACCCCACAGAAAGGGTGGCCTCCCCCTTTACCTTGACCGGCACGTTTTGGAAGTCGGTCAGGGCTAAATTTGAGGGCCGCAATTGAATCTGCTGCTTGCTCCAGCTGTTAATGTAGTTAAGGGTCTCGTCAGAGATGACGGAGACCGCAGAGCCAGAGTCAAGCTCCATTTTACAGGGGACACCCTGCAAGTGGATTGTTAATTTAATTTTGGGTTTGAGCAGCCGGCGACTACCAGTGTGGTGGATGCCCAGCTGGCTCTCAAAAAATCCAATTTGTAATCGGGTCGGGGGCCCAGTACCTCTCGGCAGCAAATCTTCCAGGCGCAGCTCGTGGATCTCTTCTCGGGGTCGGCGGCTATGACAGACCACGGCTATGTGGCCTGTCTTCTTGCAGGCCAGATACGTGGCCGACCGGAACTTGCAGAGCATGCGCACATGGTTTCTGCTGCAGCCTGCGCACTTCTGTGAGCTGTCAGTCAGCCTGGGCTTGTCCAGCCATCTGTCTCATTGGTTTGGGGCCACCTTCCACCGGAGGAGGTCGATGTTCTGTTAGTCCTCCTCGTCCTCGGCCACAGCAACCTGTTGGTGCACGGTGCCCATCTGGCTGCCGGATCTGGATTCCTGGACGGCCTGGACAGCCCCGCAGGCCGCTTCGTGGGCCAGGATGGCATCCTGGGCTTCCTGTAGTGAGACCTCGGCCTTCGCGAACAGGCACTCATGCAGCCTCGTGTCCCGTAGGCCGCAAACCAGTCTGTCATGCAGCCACTGCTCCAGGTTCAAGAACTTGCAGGGGATGGCAGCTTCCCGCAGGGCGGCAATGTAATCGGCCCCTGACTCGTCAGGTCGCTGGTCCCTCTTCTCGAACCGCGACCTCCAGGCCAGCATGAACATGCGAGGCTGGAAGTTAGCATTCAGCTTGGTGACGAGGTCCCGGTAGGAGACGGCTTCGATGGGCTCTGGGTAGAACAGGTTCGCGGCGACCTCGAGGAGTGCAGGGCCGCCAATACAGAGCAGGGCCACCGCCTTTGAGCTGTCCTCCAAGATCTGGTTGAACCTCATGTACCGCTCGGAGTGCAACAGGTACCAGGCCCACTTCTCCAAATGGCTGGTGTCAAATTCATGAGGTTGTCCTGTTCTTGCCATCGTTCCCCTGCCAGCTGGTCTCGGATCTCGATCGTGGTGGCTGGGGCCAGTCGCAGGTTGCTTGCGGTGGCCGGGTTGCGGTTGCTGGTAGTCGCGTTGAGGGGGAAGGAAAGATGCCTCTCTTCCTTCAGCACACAGTGCGTTCCCCTAGTGACTTCAGCTCTTTTGTCGGCAGGATCCCACCTTCGTCGCCACTGTAATGTAGTGTGTCCGATGCAAGGAAGAGACGCCAGCCAGAGTACAGGTTCAGCTCTTTATTGAAGGGGTTCGTACTGGCGAACAAGGGCTACCTGGCCTCCTTATATACCCGGCCAGGTAGGTAGCTAGCCAATGGGGTTGGCCCTAGGTTTCCCGCTGAAACTAGGTTTTTCTGCCAAACCGTCCAGGCCAACGCCCCCTAGTGGCCGCTGTTATGCAGGTAACCTGCACCTGGATACATAACAGTGAGGATTCTCCATAAGTTGCAACAACACTGCCCCCATGTCATAGAAGCATCCATTTCTACCACAAATGGTACACTGAGATCTGAACATTGAATAATGAGATTTGATGTGAACAGACTTTAAGCTGTTAGAAGGCTAGTGCTGATACCTTGGCAAAGTTGGGAATAGACCTCCAGTTAGGGCTGAGAGAGGGTAAGAAATTCTCTTTCTGCACCAGCTCCAGAAATAACCTCAGTCAGCTAGTGAGAAGGAAGGGCATTGATCCTCATCTTCCAGAAGACTAAAGAAGATCTCTACAATCGATGGATTTGGGTTAACCTGAGCAATGCTTCTGAAAGCATGGTTTCAGATAAATGGAAGAATATAATATATTCTGTTCCTTCACTCACCTCAAAGCAACCAGAGCCTTCACTGATTTTTCTGAAGGCAGTGAGTAGCTGCTAGTAATAGGGAAACTTATTGTTTTTTTTATTTTTGTTAAATCTCCCCTGTTCCAACCCTACCTTTACTTGTCTGATCGGAAACAAATTTTAGATGGGCTTTGTGCACTTAAAAATGTACAATTGTAGGACAAGGTTGCCTTTTATATTTTATGAGTGCAAATTAAATTAGTTATAAGATGTTCACATAATTTAAAACATCCATGTATTTTTCATGCAGGTCTCTGGCATTTCCAGATAAGACAACAATTTTTTGAAGCCAAGTTCAGCTCCTGCATTTGAACTTCCATGTACTGCTCCTAGCAACAATCCAGAAGCAGATGCTACTTCCCTATTCTCAGCATCTCCAGAGAGGATTGAAAGATTCCTCTTTGAAACCAAGGCATTATGCCAATAATTTTCAACCATAATGGACTATCTTTTTTATTTTATATGTTACATAAACCTAGTGTCAAGGATGAAACTTTGGCAGCTATGTGCCTCTGCATTTCATCTTGCCTTTAGATTAAAGGAGGGGAGATGTTACTTTCAAGTGAGTTAAATCTTTTCAATTCATCTGAAAACTGTGAGAGCTTGAAACCTTCTCAAGGACATCAGAACAGGTGTGGATTTGAAGCAGATAGTTCCCATAACAAAGTGAACTTGTTGATATGAATTAAATAAGACATTGGGGGTTTGGCTGGGAAAATTATTTTTTAAATCTATGAGTTGGTGTTGGAACCTCAGAGTTAGTTTTGCTTTGACAAAACCATGCAGTGTATTCAACAAACAGTAAGCTTTTTGGAAACAGAATGAACCTAGAGATTTGGATTTAGCTGGATGTTGACATCTAGCTTTTTTAAAACTATACTTCATAACTTTTTATGTTCTATGAGTCATGTTACTTTTTATTTGTTAAATGTATTAATATCTGTTTCCTTTGCTGACACATCTTGAGAAATTCACAATATAAAAGAGCAGTAAAATATTTAATAACACACTAAACTTAGTTTAAAATTCATTTTTAAAATGTCTTTATTTTAAAAAGGCTGGGAAAAGAAAAAACAAAATTATTATTTTTACTTGGAAGTTCTTACAAGGAGAAGTTCTTAGAAGGGCCTTTTAATACTGGCCTAAAAGATAGCCTCTCCCACCACAGAGAAGACCCATCCAGAAGCAGCTTCTTTTTCCTGATGATTTTAAAGATAAACAGGTCTATTAATAGGGAAGGTGATTGGATGGATAACTTATTTTGGCTTAACAAATCATGGTTGAAACAATCTTGAAATAGCATGTGAATCTGGTCAATGTAAGGCAGCTTTTCTTGTTCCCGATGTTCCTGCCTCCATCCCAATATCACTTCTGTCTTCATATTCATGCTGCAAGTTAAAAATGCTTAAAGCTTCTGGATAGTAATAGTTGTCACTGATTGCTTGGTACATTCTGCAAAGTTAGCTTTTCTTGGCCAAATAGACTCATTTGGATGTCATTAAGGGAACTGTCTTCAGGGCATTTTTTATTTTGAGTTGCATTTATTGTACAATATTTTACAGAAATTGGAAACTATTACTTCCTTAATTCTTCCTTGATACCCAGAAGTCAGGAAATATCCACTATGATTGCTACCATTACTTTTTAAAACGATCTAACATCTCAGTCCATAACAGCTTCCTTTCAATATTTTTCCTGTTCAAAATTGTACTAGGTAACTGTATTAAAGTCCTCGCTAGATTCTTTATTACGGTCAATGACTGTATGAATGAAATGAATTAACTGGGTGAGTGTATCAATCAAACTGCTGCATACCAACATACTACATGACAAAATTTGGCCATGCTTTAAGAAGTAGAATTACTTGAGTCTGAAAGTAAGAGTTGTAAATAGGCCAGGTTAACCTAATTCACACTTCATTCATAATGTTTCCTACCATACTGCTTTTCAACTGCTAAACTCTCCATTTAAGAGCACTTGAAGGAAACCTTTGTGTCTGCATACAGTATAGATTTCTTTTAGGAAAATGTAGGAGAGGCTTCCTGGCTGGTTCTGCCACTTGCCAGCCTTGGAGAATCTGAAACAGATGTTGGTTCTGCACTCAAAAATTGCTTAACTGGATTGTAAGATACTTGTTAGATTTGTGTATGTCTTGGGTTTGTGGTTAGATTGAGTGGATTCTTGACAACTTGTAATAAATAACCTTGAAACTATAAATTACAAATCTTTTGATGCTACTCATATCTGTTCAGAGATAAGCCCTGTTGATTGCAATGAGATTTGTTCCTGGTTAAATGTATGCAGAAGTGTGGTCTCAATGTATTTAATCATAACATGCCAGTATTATCAGTTACCAGATGTTATGTTACACAATCCTCTATTTAAAAATGATCATTACATATTAATCCACCATTCTTTTGAAGCTTTTGTAAACATACTTATAACATAAATTGTTATATAACAATTTACAACATAAATGTGGTATGCTTCCCAGAGTCATTTTGATATGAGATGGACAGCAAATAAATTTAATAAATAAATAAATAAATAAATAAATAAATAAATAAATAAATATTATCAACTTTAAATATGTTTTATAAACTGAATACATAATTAAAACATGGAAGTAAATCCAAGTTAAAATCCAAATATTCTTTCAAATATGATAAGTTGATAAGATGAGGAGGGGATCAATTTATTCACCAAAGCACCAGAGGGCAGGACAAGAAACAATGGGTGGAAACTAATCAAGGAGAGAAGCAACCTGGAATTAAGGAGAAACTTCTTAATAGCGAGGACAAGCCAGTGGAACAGCTTTCCCCCAGAAATTGTGGGTACTCCATCACTGGAGGTTTTTAAGAAGAGACTGGACAGTCACTTGTCTGAGATGGTATACAGTAGGTTCTCCTGCTTGAGAGGGGGGCTGGACTAGAAGACCTCCAAGGTCCCTTCCTATTCTGATTAAGTGGCCATGTGATACTGAGCTTGAGTTTTGTTAACAATAATTTGTTGAAGTAGACCAAACCTGGTTGAGTTGAGTTATTCCTCTCAAAACCAATCACATCATATCATATAATGCACGGGTGTCAAACTCGCCATGTCATGTGACATGATGTATCGCAACTCTTTTTGCATTGCCGGCAATGGGGTGGCACAGTTTTGGTATGATGAAACTGGCCCGCAGGCCGGCAGTTTAACAACCCTGATATAATATATTAAACCTATTGTGCAGATTGCCTACAATGTGTGTTTTCTGGTTCCATGGAAGATTTGCATGAAGCAATGCCAGAGGCGATTGACTGGACAGCTGAATTGGACATCCAGTTATGAGGCCACTGCTGTACCCCTATAGAAGTTTTGAATAAAATTAGGTGGGGTTGTGTGTATATGTTTATTTCTCTTCCATCATGTTCTCATCATACGCTAAATAATAATAAATAATAATAATGGATTGGTGCATTGTGTGAATCACTCCAACTGTTGTATCGAAGTTAATTGATTTGGCATACACATTACAGGTACTGTAGGCCTTGACTTACAGCCTTGCATTCAGTGAGTGTTCAAAGTTACAGTAGCACTGAAAAAAATGACTTACAACTATTTTTCACACTTACAACTTTTGCAGCATCCCCACGGTCACGTGATCAAAATTTGGATGTTTAGCAACTGATTAATATTTATGATGGTTACTGTTTTTCATGGTTATCTGATCATCTTTTGCAACATTCTGACAAGCGAAGTCAATGAGGAAGCCAGATTCATTTAACAAGCATGTTACTAATTTAACAACTGAAATGATTCCCTTAACAAGGTCATAAAATTAAGGTGAAACTCCTTTCGCTTTCTTGCTTAGTAACAGGTTTACTTGTGGTCATAAATTGAGGATTATCTGTAATTTAACTCAGATCTTATCCACTATACATTCGATGCTGTTTAAAATGTGATTGTTATGAAAAAAATGCCATTAAACAATCTGTCCTTATTTACCTTTTTCTCTTTCTGCCTGAATACATTTTTCAGACGGGCATAGATGCTTTTTGACCCTGACAAAATATTCAAAAAAATATAGTGTCTGTCAGCTATATATTATGTATTAAGTATTAACATATAAGTGAATAATTACACCCCCCTTGATTGAATTTTTGTAGCCATTTTTATAGAGGTTAATGTTTCACAAACTGTTAAAATATATTGTCAGAGATCTTCTTTTAGCTCTTCTGAAATATTAATAGAAGCATGAAACTGAAACAGATGCCAAAAAATTAAAATGAGATTTTTTTTCTTACAAGATGAACAAGATGTTTTATCTCAATGATATGCATTTCTGTGTTAAATAAACATCTCTTTGACCTGCTGACCTGGAGGTCTATGAACATCCATGCAATGTTCATAAAAGTTTTGACATTAAAATCATACAATTTTTAGCAATTTTTAGCTGAATAGAGTGAACAAATGAGATTGGAGTTGCCCAGAAGACCAAAGGGGCATTCCTGGGGAAGTGACCTCAGGAGGCCAAAAGAGCTTTGTTCTAAAGCAGGTTTCTCAATGTTGGCTACTTTAAGACATGTGGACTGAAGTCCACATATCCTAAAGTTGCCAAGGTGGGCAAATCCTGCTCTAAAGCATTCAAAGTGACAGATGGTGAGTTGCAGTTGCTTAATCAATGAAGTGGTCTCAAAAGCATAAACATAATGATGAACAAACCACTGAGGCTCAGTGGGCAGATTCACCATACTGAATAGCAATTAAAGGACCATTGGAAAAAAAGCATTGATCAAAGCCCTCCTCTCCTTGTCTCAAAATGACTGGTCTTCCTGCTATCTAGTTCTTCTTGTCCATCCCTAGTCACCTCATCAGTATTCAGTCGATTAATGACTAAGGTCTGCACCCTGGGGCAATATCGCCATTTCTCATCCTGGAATCTGGAACACATACTGTTATACACACCAGCTAACTTATTCAGTTACAATTGCTAAGATCCTTGGTATCTTGGAATGCATATACCTGTACCTCAAAGTGTGGATTTTTCCACTGAAAGTCTTTGTAAGAGATGTACAGTAGTTTTGCCCCAAGGATATTAAGTGCTGACACCAAACCCAAAGACAGAGGTGCCTGCAAGAGATAGTGAAAAAAGTGAAGGTGGTGGCCACACCACTGTGATTGAAGCTCCTCTTGGCGTTTATGTGCAATTGCAACATTCTGATGGTGCAATAGAAGGTGCACTTGGTATTAGACAAGTTTGTCTTTGCCTGGGCTGATAAATATTTTAAGCATCTGCAAACTCCAGTGGTGCTTCTTTGTGTCAGATGAGGACAGGGAAAGGTGAAATACTGTAACAGCTGATATTTCCCCCAATCTTTTAACTCATGGGTCTTCAAACTTGGCCCTTTTATGACTTGTAACACTGTGGATATAGTTTACTTAGACTTCAGTAAGGCATTTGACAAAGTAGATCACAGCCTATTTCTTTGCAATTCAATGTGGGAAAGACAGAACTACCACCAGATGGATTCACAATTGGTTGACCAAAAGCACTCAATAGGTAATCCTCACCACCAAATGGAGTCACAATTAGCTGACTAAGCACTCAATGGGTAATCTTTAATGAAACTACATCTACATGGAGGAAAGTATGCAACGCTCTATCTTAGACCCCAAGGCTCTATCTTAGACCCAGCACTCTTTAATATCTTCATAAATGATCTAGATGAGGGGCTAGAAAAGGAACTCATCAAATCTGCTGAGGACACCAAGCTTGGGGTGGGGGTGGGGGTGGTTAACATTATAGATGATAGACTCAAAATTCAGAAGGATCTTGAAAGATGTGAACATAGGGCTCTATCCAACAAAATGCAATTCAAGGATGAGAAAAGTAAGGTCCTGTACCTGGGCAAAAAAAACCAAACACACACATATAGAATAGGCAGTATCTGGATCAATAGCAGTAACTGTCCTAGTATACCAACACTTAAATATGAGCCAGCAGTGCACAGCAGCTGTCAAAAAAGAGAAAACTTAATGCAGTCCTAGGTTTTATCAACAGCGGGATAGTCTCAAGAACATGTGAAATGAGAGTACCACTTTATACAGCCCTGGTGAGACAACACTTGGAATACTGCATCCAGTTGTGTCCGGTCACCATGATACAAAAAAGACGTTGGGACCCAGAAAGAGTGCACAGAAGAGCAACAATGATAAAGGGTCTGAGGCTAAACCATATGATCAACAACTGAGAAAACTAGATACATCTAATCCAGGGGTCTTCGAACTCGGCCCTTTTATGACTCATGGATGTCAACTCCCAAAATTCCTCAGCCAATGGGCCTGGCTGAGGAATTCTAGGAGTTGAAGTCCATGAGTCATAAAAGGGCCGAGTTTGAAGACCCCTAATCTAATCTAATGAAGAGAGTGACTAGAGCTGGGGTATCAAACTGCTGGCCCGTGGACATGTCACAATGAAACTGTGCCCACCCCATTTCTGGCAATGGGGAAAAACCTTTGATACGTTGCGCGAAGTCATGTGACATCGTAAGTTTGACATGTCTGGTCTAGAGGTTATATGATAGGAGTCTTCCAATATCTGAGGGGCTGTCACAGAGAAGAGGGAGTCAACTTATTCTCCAAAGAAACTGAGGCCAGGACAAGAAGTAATGGGTGGAAAACCATTAAAGAAAGTTCCAATCAAGAACAAAGGAGAAATTTCCTAACAATGAGAACAATTAATCAGTGGAATGGTTTGCCTCCAGAAGTTGTGGGTGTTCCATCTGGCCAGCCATTTGTCTGGAAGTGTATAAGGCCTTCTGCTTGGGCAGGGGTTTGGACTAGAAGACTTCCAAGGTTGCTTCCAACCCTATTATCATTCTGTTTTATGCATTGTTTTATATTATACATTTTTAATGCTTATGCTTCTAGCACAGTCTTCACTGATTGTTCCACATTGCAGTTTAGTTTATTCTTATTTTGAGATTGCAATAATAAAAGATTTGATTTGCTCCAGTGTGAGCTTCAGTCACATCATTCAACCACCATGTTTAATTTGACTTTGTCCTGTGGTCACCTCCGCCAAAAGAGCTTTTTTCCTATCTATCAGCAGGTTTGGAAAGAGAAACTGGCCAGAGATAGGCAGCATGAATTTTCTCACTTAATGTTCAGTGATTTTTCTTCTGTAACAGGACAGGCCATTGCTCATTTCACGTAGACTGAAAGTATACCTACCATTTAATACTCACCTAAGAATGTGTTAACAGTTGGTTAGTGTAGAGTTTCAAAGAATAATTTGTAGAGTCTTCAGTCCTACGTTTCTTGTAGGTTTAATTTAAGATATGCTTTTGGAAAGGTCAAAAGTAAGAGCTTTCCTTTCCTCTTTCTTTTCCCCCCACAGTAGAAGATGCATTAATGTATGCTAAAATCTGCTTTGCAATTCTTCAAAAGTTTTCTTCTTGCGTGAAAGACGTTTTTGCTTTTCTCTCTGATTCTCGAGTGCTTGTGATACATCGCGACACATCACATAACATTATGAGTTTGAAACCCCTGCTCCAAAGTCTTCCAATTGCCTGTATTTCCTCAGTCAGAAGAAATCCCATGCAAGGAATTCCATCATGAAGTCTTTCAGGATGTAGCTTTCAGGGCATGGTCAAAAACTGTGAAGATAGTGATGTCCTTGAAGCTTCTCCTACTTTTCATGCATCACAAACTCCACTGTGATGCAATGAAAAACAGGTGGAATTTCAATTATACTACCTTGACACTGATGTCATTGCTAGGGAAATCCAAGAAGATTGCTAAACCCTGTAGAAAGAAAACCAACGGTGGCACATACCCCTTTACTATATCACTAATAAGTACTGTCCATGAGGATTGCAATAAAATTCTCTTCCCCTTTGAGAGACTATTTCTAAAACGAATTTCCTGCTATAAAAGTCAATGAACATTTGGAGAAAAAAGGTAGGCTATTTTTTCCCATAGCACTGCTGGCACTGTATTTTTTGAAGCATAAATCAATTATAAAAATGCATCACACCAGCTTTCTTTTCGCATGTTGTTACTTACAGTTACATTTCTCCTTAGTAAGTATTGGGGATTTATCATACCCTCTTACCTCAGAGAGATGAGGTGGCCCTGAACATCATCATGTTTGAGATTCATGACCGCAAAGAGACAAATGTCTGCAGTGTGAAATATTGCTTTTCTCTTATAAGGAAAGTGAAGATGTATATCATCTTTCTATTTACAGTCAGCATGCCAGAGATACATCACTATCTTCTAAATAATTTTTTAAAAATCCCTTGATAAAATTTGCTCACACTTCAGTCTTCAAACTGCTGCACCAGCAAATTACAACAGGGTTTACATCAGCCAGTAAGAGTTAAGAAGGACTGCTGGGAACAAGCATTTTGTACTATCTTTTTTTCCAAAATCTCTCTCTCTGTCTCTGTCTCTCTGTCTCTCCCTCTCCCTCTTTCCCTCTCTCCCTCTCTCTATGTCGCTCTCCCCCCCAGAGTATGTGTGTGTGAGAGAGATTATGTAAAACCCTATGATGCATTAATTTTTTATTAGATTTCTGCTTTAGTCTTGTGGATTTAGTTTGACAGTTGTGTATGAACCTTTTTTAGTTTATCTTCCTACCATGTAGATAAGTTTAGAAAAATGTTTTGTTGTTTAATGAAACAAACACTTGTCCAATATGGGCTTTGTAGGCAATTCATAAGACATAAAACCACTTCAAAGCATTATATTAAGAGAAAGACTTGGGAAACAATCAATTTGTATAAAGTCACTGAAATCATTCTTTCTGAAAGAAATTCCTAATTGAATGGTGTCTCTAGAACAGGGGTGTTAAACTGCCGGCCCATGGGCCAAACGCGTTACAAGGAAATCACACCCACCCCATTGCTGGCAATGGGGAAAAAGTTCTGATACGTTGTGACATTGTGAATTTGACATGTCTGCTGTAGAAAAAGCTCTAATATTTTTTGTTGGCCAGCTGAAATTTAGGCAGGGTAAGCCCCACTTAGCAGATTTAACAAAGGGGAAATCTCTCAAATCTAGCAATTGGGCAAACAAAGAGTTCGCTGCTGAAGACTAGAAGACGGTCCTTTTCCACAGTAGCCACTGCTCTGTGGAGTATCCTGCACTCAGAGATCACAATGGTCCCAACTCTCTTAGCACTTTTTAAGGCCCAAAAAACCTGGCTGTGCTCCTGAGCCTGGGGTAATGAATGTGGTAAGGGTTCTTTTCCTGGCTTTACTGATAACTGGCCAAGATAGTGTATACTGTATATTTATTTTGTGTGTTTTTATTGTTTTTAAAATGTTTTTATTCTTTTAACTTGTGGGAAGTCAGACCCCCCAGAGAAAGAAATATTTAGGGGAATATTAAAAAGGCAGAATATATTTCTCCGAAAGAATAATGGAGAAGATCTTTTAAAAAGGCAGAAACTTCTCCCTCCCGCCAGCCAGAAACTCAGCAGAAACCAGGTCTGTAGAAATGCAAATTCAATAATCCTTTCAGAAACATTGGAACCAGGAAGCTAGAAGTTTATGAGATTAGAAAGACAAAGACCCTTAAAATCTACATACCCACCACCAGAATACCAAAAAGACACACTGAACCTCAGGCCAAAGTTCATGCCACAGGAACAGGAAACAACCTGAAAAGCCCAAGAAGGTATAAAAACCCACCACTCCCAGTAACCTGTGGTCAGTTGCTCCAGAGCCTCATGTCTTGTGGTTCTGTTCTTCAATAAACTACAACCTTCTTTCTAAAGCAGTCTCCATTTTGTTTATTCCCTGCTTGGACTGGACCTTGATGAAGACTTTTCTTTCAACAAACTGTTCTATGTTTTTTAAATTGTAAGTCACTCAGAGTCATTGATTGAGATGGGTAGCTACAAAACCTGAAGGAATCATTCAATAAATGAGGATACTTGTTACCTAGCCTATTCTAGCACTAAGAATAGGGGGTTCAAATCTACCTCATCCCAGTCCCTTTTTCAGTCCAACGTAATTCCAGGATTGCTGTTATGGAAGAAACTGTGAGAATGGGATGCCATATATGCCTCTTTGAGCTCCTGAAGCAAACAAAAAAGCCTAAATTAATTTGATATAAAGTATATATCCCCAGATAAATCAGGGAAAAAATCATCTTCCATCTCAGCCTGCATGAATATCCCTATTTCTATTGCTATTTAAATAGCAATGGAAAGAAAATCTTACTGGAAATTCCCTCCTTGAAATTTTGCCACCTCAACCCTGCTCTAGTAGCTTCTCAGATACCAGTAGCCTGAGGTCTTATCATTTCAAGGTGCCTGATGTGTGAACAAATATCAGACATCTTGAAATGGCAGGTCCCATGGCTTCAGATGCCTCAAGCAAGTTGGGTAAAGCAGGTTGACCCAGTTAGGAATGAAAAGAAACCTGCCACACATTTCTGTTTCCTTGAATGCTTACAGCCCTCCCAAGCTGATTCTGCTGCACCAGAGATGGTAGCCGTGAATGGCACCTGCAGCTTTCTCTTCTCCATTTGGAGAGTATGTAAAACTAGTGCCCATCTGAGACTGTTAGGTAAAACTCAGCTTATATTGAGCTTGTAGTGATTGTGTTTAAATAATGTAAGTAATATACTTTGCAATATAACTCTGTAAACTGCTTAGAAAGGTTTATGTATACCACACTGTGAAGCGGTATATATAAGTGATATTGCTATTGTTAATACACACGTGTGTGTGTGTGTGTGTGTGTGTGCATGTGCGCTCGTGGACATTGGGTAGGTAAGTAGAAAACAGTACACCTTAATATAGTTATGCAATTTGCATGTAAAAAATAAATGTTGGGAAAAGCTAGTGCAGAAGTTGGCTAGCATTTTATTAATGATGGAGTGAAGCTGTGTATGAATGTGAAGGTAACTGATCTTGACAAATCAGGCCAGAAGTCTTTCTCATTGTGTATGACATCCCTAGAACTTGCTGAGTTGTAATCCATCAAACCTGAAAGGTAATTTTGTAGAAGATTGGACAACCCATAACCCCTTGGGTCCTCATTTCAGGGATATTTCCTCCCCAGATTCCTTGATGCCTTCAACAATGGCAGAGGTTCTAATTCAGGGAGGTATTCAGAGATGCCCACACCTTACAAGTAGCAATGTTGAACTGAAGAGCATAGTCAAGTGTCGAGCATGAACCGTAGAAAATGTTTTATGACATTTTGTATTATGTCATATTTATTTATTTATTTTAAAATTTAGGATAACTGTGCCACAAAATATTTTATACAATTTGCCAAATTTCAATTCTATGGAGTCAGGGATCCTAGATTTTGCTTATATTCTGAACGCTAGCTCAATTGAAGTACCTTGGTTGAAAACATTTTGCCCTGTGATGCACTATATCACCCTCTTAAACATTACAAGAGTTTTAGTAAGTATATAGATGTTGTAATTCTTTCTGAAATACATTGGAGGGGGAGAGAGACATTTATATTGGTATGTAAGAAGAGTCGGTAAGTGTGAGCATGAGTTGCAAAGGACCTTTCAATAGCCAGCCACTATTTAATGTAACAGCTGCTATAAAATCCGATGCCTTTGTGCTTTGGGTTATCTTTGTTCTAGACTCTTTTGTGAAACAAATCTACATTTTTCCAGGAAAGGTGGGGAGGGGAGATCTTATTAGCAGCCCTAAATATTTTTCAGAGTGCTGCCTATTATGCTATGTCATCACAAGTTAATGGTTTGAGGAATCTTTTTGAGTAAGAAATGAAGAACCCAGCTAGAATAAGGAAGGAGAATACTGAATTTATAGTTAGGGATTTAGTGAAAGAAGTAGAATTAATTTGAACCTTGGTCCTTAAGGCAGAGATAGAGAAAAAAATGAAGCATTTGGCATGCATCACTTCAAAAATCATTTAAACATAAGTTGCTATGATTTGTGTATTTTTATATTTCTAGGAACAGCATTAGGCTGTCTACAAAATGAGATAATTCTTAATCAAATTTCTGGAAGATATGATAAGTGTGTTCCATTTGTAAATTCCTCCTGGCTGAGGAATTCTGGGAGCTGAAGTCCACAAGTCTTCAAGTTGTCAAGGTTGCAGACCCCTGACTTAGGCCTCTAATTTCCCTGCATTTGTTTTTCCAGGAAGCTATCTTGAGGTTGATGAATGACTGTCCCTCACCTTGCAGTAAATATGGGGGCCTTTGTGCATTAATAAGGAGCTCTTATGTGATGGAGGGAGTATCTGAAGTGGGACAAACTCACATCCTGTTTTGGTCTCTAAATTAAAGTGCTCCATACTCAGCTGGTTCCTATTAGCTTCCATAAATTTAAAGTGCTGCGTTTAAAACAATGAACATAGAATAATAGGTTGAAAATGACCTTGGGAATCTTATAGTCCAACCCTCTGCTTGAGCAGGTCACTTTATACCATTCCAGATAGATGGCTGTCCAATTTCTTCTTAAAAATCTCCAGTGATGGAGCACCCATAAATATCAGTGGTAAGCTGTTCCACTAATTTATTGTTCTCATCGTCAGGAAATCTCTTCATAGTTCCAGGTTGGATCTCTCTATAATCATCTTTGATCCATTACTTCAAAGCCCAACATAGATACATCTCCAGAATTTTCTCCCCATTGACTTGTCCATCAGGAGAACCTGCTAGTAAGTCCCTTTTTTAATAAGCTAAAGGGGTGGAGGTCCACTGGCATTGTTTTGTTGTGTTGAAGCTTTGAAAAAACTTTTCTCTGAAATTTGAGTAGCCCCTCCCATATTATGTTTTAGAAAAAGATTAAAAACAGATTGTTCAAGAGGGAGTTTGGTTTCTAAATGAGATCATTTAGTAAGTTACTTCTTGTTACTTTGGGGTGCTTGTTATACTTTTGATGTTATTTTATGATTTTAATCTTGGACAATTTCCTCTGATTCATTATACATTATTATCACACAAAGTATTGTTACTGCTATATAAAACCCTAGTAAGACCACACCTGGAATACTGCAGCCAATTTTGGTCACCTTATCACAAAAAAGATGTTGAGAGTTTGGAAAAAAATCAGAGAACAACAACTAAGATGATCAAAGCCCTGGAGACTAAAACATACGAAGAACGGCTATAGGTCTGGCTAGTTTAAGGAAAAGAAGAAATAGGGGAGACATGATAGCAGTGTTCCAGGACCTGAGGGGTTGCCAGAAGGCAGAGTGGGCCAGGTTGTTCACCAAAGCACCAGAGGGAAGGACGAGAAACAATGGTTGGAAACTGATCAAGGAGAGAAGCAACCTGGAATTAAGGAGAAACTTCCTGACAGTGAGGACAATCAACCAGTGGAACAGCTTACCCCCAGAAATTGTGGACACTCCATCACTGGAGATTTTTAAGAAGAGACTAGACATTCACCTGTCTGAGAGGGTATAGGTTCTCCTGCTTGAGAGGGGGCTGGACTAGAAGACCTCAAAGGTCCCTTCCAGCTCTATTCTATTCTACAGTAGATGTCTTATTAAAAATTACTGATTGTAACCAAGCAAGGGTGGATTGAGTGTGGCAGGCTAAAATTGAATGAATGAATAAATGAATGAATGAATGGTCTACTCTATTTATTGGAATGTACAACTAAGATAGCTGCTGTAATCACACAAACTAATATATAGATAAGGGAGAAATTACCTCTTTGTTCCACTGAGATAGTTTTCATTGTTTTGTGGATGTTCCAGCTAATAGCCTTTTGTATGGGGAATAAGTGGTGATATTTCTGTTTCCATACATGAACTCTAGAGAAAGACAGATTATTTTGCATTTTTTACTATTTCAATCAGTTGAAATCAATGAAACCAAAACTCTTTCAGTTCTATTTTGTATAAAGTCCTCCCTTGGAAATATTTTTCTTTATAATCTTAGAGGGTTTTTTTTTCACTAAATGTCCTTGCCAAAGTCCAACTCTTCTGGTGGGAAGAGAAAGAGTCACCTATATAATATTGCCCTGATTTGTAGTCCTGGGAATTTTGCAGTACAGAAGATAGCAAGGATAAGGCTGCATAAATCATAGTCTTTGACAAGACAAGGCTAGTCATGGGGACAGCGAGTAAAATTGTGGTTGCCCGGCTTTTAATGCAGTAAATCACTGGTGAAGAAAGGCACACCTGGAACTATTCCCAGGAAGATGATCATTATATTATGTTAAATTGAATGCCTAATAATAATTAACTTAATTAACTCCCTCTTTATCTGTAGCCTTTCTGCAGTCTTCAAATTCTTCAGTTTACCTCTTTTAACCTTGTTGTTTTTGTCATACAAAATATTCAATCAGAAGCCCAGAAGAACTTCTGGTAGAGAAAGAGCTATTTTTAGCAACAATCAAGATTGTATAGTTTCAGATTTTGTCTGAGAGAGAGAGGGGTGGGGGAGAAGGGGGAAATACCTTCATCTCATTTCAACTTTTCTTTTTTCTCTCTTTTGGTCTTTTTCCTTCTCTAAATGATGCTTATGGCACTGTTAGAGCAACAAATCTAGGGTAGGATAGAATAGAATAACAATTCGAAGGGGCCATGGAGGTTTTCTAGTCCAACCCACTGCTCAAGCAGGAGACCCTATACCATTTTTGACAAGTGGCTGTCCAGTCTCTTTTTGAAAACCTCCAGCGATGAAGCACCCACAGCCTCTGAAGGCAAGTCATTCCAGTGGTTAATTGTTCTAATTGTTAGGAAATTACTCCTTTGTTCTAAGTTGCTTCTCTATTTGCTTAGTTTTCATCCATTGTTTCTTATCTTGCCTTCTGGTGCTTTGGAAAATAAGTTGACCCCCTCTTCTTTGTGACTGAAGGGAAAAGAAAATCAGATGAAGGGAAAGGAATTCAGACCCGGGTCGATAGAGTTGTCCTGAACCAGCCAGGCAGCCTCGTCTCCAAAAAGAACTCCCCCGAACACTGCCCGCTGAACTTTTATTCACCTCCATCATTACAAAAAACTACATCAGTCTCATACAAAATAGGATACATAGAAATAATTGGATTATTCAGCTGCCTATGAGATCACACAAAAACAAGGTAGCATAAGATGTATTGTGAAGGCTTTATTATAGCGTTTCCCAAACCTCCCACATGCTAGCCCCCCTGCCAGCCAGGAGAGTGTGCTCTCACTGAAGCTAACAGAGGGGCCCGCTAGGGGGGAACGGAAAGGCTGAAGGGTGAGAAACCAAATTCTTGAGAGACCAAATTCTGGCCGTTCCCACAGTGACAGCCCCTCAAACATTGGGGCACTGCTATCATGTCACCCCTAGTCCTTCTTTTCTCTAGACTGGCCATACCCAATTCCTGTATGACTGGACAGCCATTTGCCTGAAATGGTATAGGGTTTCCTGCCTGAGCAGGGGGTTGGACTAGATGACCTCCAAGGTCCCTTCCAACATCATCATCATCATCATCATCATCATCATCATCATTATTATTATTATTATTATTATTATTATTATTATTCATATGTTTTAGCATTCAGGGCCCTAATCATCTTTGTTGCTCTTTTCAGCACTCTTTCCAGCAGTTCAACATCTTTTTTATAATATGATGTCCAAAACTGGATGCAATATTCTACATTTGGTCTTATAAGGCTTTATATAGTGGTACTAATACTTCGTGTGATCTTGATTCTACTCCTCTGTTAATGCAACCTAGGATTGTATTGGCTATAACTTACAGTACTCATTAATTAGTCACTAGGTATCAGTGGCGTAGTGTGGGTTGTCAGCACCCGGGGCAAGGCAAGTAATTTGCGCCCCCTAACCCGTGGATTTTAGCACTCGGGTCTCTTCCACTAGATTAGTTAAAGAAACCCTTACCCCCTAAGCACATGTATTGTTTGTTATGAAAATACTGATGTAATTAAAGTAAAATGCATCTAAATACAAGTTTATTTTCAAACACTTTATTGAGTGCGAACATGCATTACACATTCTCCACATTTTCAGCAGGTCTATGAATACAAATCTACAAATGTAGTAACCTAGCATGGGCCATGCTATTATATGTCGTCTCACAATCATCGTAAACGACAAAAAATATCAAGAACAAAAACTAAACATCAAAATGGAACCATACCCTGGAGATAATCCAAGACTGGGCTAGATGGAGCCAACTTCCTCAATCCTGTACCTCTAATTGTAATTCTTTAATAGAAGTGCAAGATATCAATCTGTATATACAGATTAATTTAAATTCACCTGCTTTTAATTAGCGCAAATTTTTCAACAACGGAATTGAAATCTACATTAAAGTCTCTCTCAATGGACAGTATTGCTAGATTACTCAGTCTTTCTTGGCTCATTGTAGATCTCTGATATGTTTTAATTAGTTTAAGTTTTGAGAAACTTCTTTCACAACTCGCTGTAGAAACAGTGATAGTAAGAAAGATTCTTAATGTGACAACAAAGTTAGTTAAACTTTCTTGCAGCTTCCACTTATACACCCAGCGAAGCAAATCTAAAGCTGACCAGTTTGCAACCTGCTCATCAGGATTGACCTCCTTATACAAGATAATGTGGTGCCGAAGTCGAGTTAGTAGGTATGTCTGTTGTGTCTTTGTAGAAACAATTCCAGGAAACACTCAAATTGTTTTATTTTACATAATTTATAATAATTGTAAGTGAAATGTGAACAAAAAGGATAAGGAGCACTAAATCTAAAACTCAGCATGATGGAGTTATATATCTTTTGTGGAACATCCTGCATGTCCCACAGCTTAATTCAGTCATTCTGTTCATGACAAGCTGCTTTGCTCAGACTGAATCTTTCCCACATCTTCTTAGAAGTTGTTTTGGTAGTAGAGGTCAAAAAGTCAAGATGACACTCTTGACTGCATGATCAAACAGGCAAGGCTTAGATCATATACCCACAGCCACCTTCTTGATTTTTTTGGACTTTGTCTGGTAGATGGGGAGAGCATTTCAATTAAAGAGATTGGAAACAGCAGTGGAAATATCATTTCTCTAGTTCAGGGCTTTTCAACCAGTGGTACGGGTAAGACCTATGGTACATTGGCAGGTGGTACGCGACCATCCAAGAAAAGTAGTGGGGGAGGGGAATGAGCTGAACTGGTGGTAGGACCACACAAGCCTGAGCGAGAGACAGCTGGAGCTGGAGGGCTGTCAGGGCTCAGCAGAAGCGCCAGGATCGGCACCAGGTTCCAGCTGGAGCTCAGCATTGATCCTGGTGCTTCTGAGCCCAGAAGAAGCGCTGATCCGCTGGAATGTTGCAGCATCTCCGGGGTCTTGTGATTTACATTCAGATGCTTGGCAACTGATTCATATTTATGATGGTTACAGTGTCCCAGGGTCATGTGAAGTGACCAAAACCTGCTGCAAACACCCAGCAGAGGGGGGGAATAAAAAACAAACACCCCCCACTCCACCCCCGCTGCCAATCCTCAATAGAAATGCTCACAACAATGAAAACCTCGGACAGGAGGAAGAGCACCGTCGGACGGGCAGGCAGGTGTCTTCCTCGGCTGTGGCTTGGGGGGCACTTTTTTCAGTGCCATTGTAACTTCAAACAGTCACTAAGCGAACTGTTGTAAGTCGAGGACTACCTGTACATCATCACTTTTTTCCTTTTTTTTGGTCATCACGTTTTTGACACCTTGCTAGGTGACTGGTGGTACATGGATGTTGCCATATCCTAAAAGTGGTACAATGGGTGAAAAAGTTGAAAAGCCCTGCTCTAGTTTCTCTAGCCAAAATTAGCCAAAAGAACTACTTCCATCAGTAGAAACAGCCTATTGCAGTGATGTCAAACCTTTTAGAGACCGAGTGCACAAACTGCAACTCAAAACCCACTTATGTATCATCGGGTGCTGGGTGGGCATGGCCCATTGGGTGGGTGTGGCCAATTGGGTGTGCATGGCCCATTGGGTGGGTGTGGCTGCGGTGTAATGGCAGACTGGGTGGGACTAAAAAGTTCAATCAATTCCAACTTTGCAAGATCTTTTTTTTCCCCACGAGAAGTTGAAATTGATTGATTGAACCTTGCACACGGCGGCGGAGGCCAAAAGCGAAAAGGTCTTATAAAACCCAGCTGAAGGCCTAGGACTGGGGCGACGGTGTGTGTGCCAACAGAGAGGGCTCTGTGTGCCACCTGTGGCACCCATGCCATAGGTGCGCCACCATGGGCCTATTGCATCTCACTCTCTTTTGATAACATATAAAGCTGAACTATACATTTAAAATAATATTTGCTGCACTTAAGAAACTAAAAAGCTGAATATTTATTAGATAGTAATGTAGATATTTCCTTGCAAAATGCAAGGAATGCATTTTGATATCAGCATATAATTGATATAATCCATTACATTATTCAACTAAGCTAAACTGTTGGGGTCGCTCATTAGTGTCCACAAATAATAAAGGGCATAAGAAGAGTTTCTATTTTATGAGTTTTTAAATAGTGCATACCCAAGGAACATAATGAATTTTTAATGTTCAAATCTTTCGTTAGAAGTTGATTTATTGTATAAATTATGACTCTATCAGGAAATGAAGAATGCATATTTTTGGTTCCAGCTGGTTTTCTAAATGTAATAGATTCAAAACATATTATATCAAAGGTTTGTTCAGAGCTATGGTATTTTTTTGAAATATGAGTTTTTGGAGGAACTAAGGCAGTAAAATATCAGAGTCCACTAAGATAACAAATATGATTAAAGAAAGCATTGGTCTACATAGATTGTATTTCATGTAAAAATGATTCTTGTTTGTATGTACTATAAGAAGTTTAAGAATGCTATTGGACATACCATGCCCTTTGTAATAGTAAGAATGTCTTTTCAGATACTGGCTGTGAAATATGACTGAGGAGTCAAGACACTGACTTACAGGTCAATGATTTTATTTTATTCAAATTACCCTAGAGTGTGTTCTGTGTATGTATCAGTATACATCTCTGAATTGGTGGAGTGAGAACAACAGCATCTTAGCTGGCAGGGTAGTTTCTGAATTAGAAACTGTAGCCTGCATAGCATGAGAATGTCTGGGATAAAACTGGGGTGCATCTGACTTCAATAGAAATGCTCTATGTCTATGAAATTAAAAGAAAGGAGGGGAAATGTAAGGATGAGAATGAAGATAGTTTCATCTTGGGCAATGGGATTAGTGAATACATAAAGGAAAATGAAAGTGTGGGTTAGTTATGAATGAAAAGGCTAAAAAGCATCTCAGAAAATAAGAATTGGTGCCATCTCTAAGCTGCTATGGGTTCATATGAAAGAAGAAATATGTTGGTTGGTGAAATAGGCATGCTATTTTCCAGCAAATAGTGATAGTGGAAGAGAGAAGGGGTTTTGAAAAAAAAAACAAGTGCAGCATTCTAAATGAATATAACCAAGAGGGAGAAAATATTCTACTAAGTGACATAAATGGATGAGTGGAAATGAGATGGGAGAGAACTAAAAAAAATTATTGGAGCTCAAGAGACTCTAAAATGAATGGAAATGATAACTGGTGAATATTTGCTTAGAAAAATTCCTTTTTCCTTTGGTGATAATAATAATAAGTAATAGAAAATGAAGAAGTTAAAGTGCTCTGGGTTGTTAGAATTCAAATAGACAAACATCTGCCACACAACATTCCAGACTTAACAATTGTTGCTAAGAAAGCCAAAAAAGTATGGATAGTGGTCATCATACATGTGTTTGTGTGTATTAGCCATAGCAATATCACTTAGACTTATATACCGCTTCAGAGTGCGGTATATGTAAACCTCTCTAAGCGGTTTACAGAGTTATATTACAGAGTATATTAATTATATTATTTAAACACAATCATTACATCCTCAATATAAGCTGAGTTTTGATGACCACTATCCATACCAATAGTAACAGACATCCTGGATGCAATCCCAGAACTTCTAGGGCACCCCTTGAACACCATCAACATTGACAAAATCACCATCACTCAATTGCAAAAGGCAGCTTTGCTTGGAACAGCTTATATCCTACAATAGTACCTTTAACATTCTTAAACAACATCAGCTATTCAACGTCCTTAGGAAGGACTTGATAAGTGAACAAACAGTGTGAAATCCAGTTTGAACATTTGGCTGAATGACTGACCAGCCATAATAATAACTTCATATGCATCTGTGATTTCAGGCAGAATATGTGTTTGTAGCATAAGTGGCCTGATAAATAAGGAATGAATAGATAATAAATAGAAAAGGAATAATATGATTGTTTATGAAAGACTGAGTGAATTACTGAAGAGCAATGAATGGGTCCAAAGTGTTGACAGACATTTGACATACTGTAGGGTTAAATATGAATTTTGGAAAATGAACCTTGAAGGGTAAAAAAGCAGAATTATCATTAAAATAGATAAACTGAAGAAAAAAAAGGCATGAGTCCTGAGTGTTAGAAGATTAATGGATGTAGGGAACAGAATACATTGAAACTGTTAGGGAAGAATGGAAAGAATTAGTGCTACAGAAATATATAGAATTATACACTTATGGTAGTATGAAAAAGGATGCTTGATGAAATGAAGTGAAAGAGGGCGCACATTAAAAAAATGTATGTAAGAGAATGATTGTCCTAAAAAAATGAGGAAAAAAATATTCTATAGCATGTATATATGAGTGCTGAAAGAATGAGACAAGTGCGTGAGCGTGAAGGCAGGGATGTCCATGGGGGGGGAGAATCAAAAAAGTCAACATGACAGCTATAATAATGTGATTGGTTAATGTAAAATGCATATAAAAGAGAGGCAGGAGTTGGATTACATGGTTATCTTCTCCCTGCAGACAGTCCTGAGGGGAAAAAATGTATGTTGAGATGGTTTGGTCATATAGAGAGCATGAATAAGAATCAAATTGCAAAGCAAATCTTTGAAGGAGGAGTGTAAAGGAGGAAGGAGAAAACCACAAAGAAAGTTGTGCTTGAGCAGCTGAATTCTTTTTAATAGGGGCAGTGAGGTTTTTTAAAAGTCAATGTAATTAAGCTGGATATGTAAGGCAAGGTTAGTTTGTGAAGATGGACTGCATAGAGAAGTTTAGTGAATTGGTCATTGTATAAAATTAGACTATATCTGATTTTCTTTTTCTTACTTAATTTCTTTATCTTAGAATTTCTTACTCCTTTTCTGCCCTTTGTTTAACATCACTTACCTTGAAAGTGCATCACATGATGGCAGTGTATATTTATATAGATGGTACCAAAAAGAATACACAGCTTCATGAAATTGAAAATAGCACTATTATTTTCCAGTGATTCAGCTAGTTAGGAAGAAATGGAGTGTTAATGTTTTCTTCCTTTTTGTCAATTACACATTTAAACAGGACTTTCTGTTTTTTTCTTAACAATTTCATGAGGTTTGGCTATGGCCTTCTGGCGATACCTTCACTTACTGTTTGCTCATTCCCAGACTCTTGCAAACCAGAAACATAGCATCATTAACAATAAACCCTGAGCAAGAACTTCTTACTGACAATTTAAATACATCCCTGTGCAAACTAGCTGCGGGAGATGTCATCGGTTTGGTTGAAGGCCAATGGGAAATGCCTCATGTTGAAAGTGATCCAGGGTAACAATGGATGTTTATGATGTCAGCATCACTGGAGGAAGTGCAGGCTTTGTTGTGTGGTGTAACTTTAGGCACAGAAGCTGATCAGTGAAACTAAAGTACATTTAGTAAGCAGGTACAGATTTTGAAATTTACACAGTTTCTGAATATTTTTGTAGCATCATGTGATATAACCTGTGAGCCAATCTATCACCTCTACACAACTACTCATTCAATGAGCTCCTTGGAGAGAGTGTCTTCATGATCCTTCTTCTGTCTTCCTACATAAGAAAGACAGATAGAATACTGGAATCCTTGGTAATTCTTATCTGGATCCACCCTCAAGGAGAGATTCTGTTCACTGCAACCTTATTATGCTGATAATTAGTAGTGCAGGAAGTAAAAAAAAGCTGGGGAAGATAGGAATAGCGGGGCCCTTGACACTCTCTGTTTTCATGCAGACAGTTCATTATGAAACTAGGCAACATCACTGATATCATTGCTTGATATTGTAACATCTTCAAGGAGACAACCAAGCTCAGAGAGTACCAAGGACCCCACAGTTCAACCCAGAGCTACAAATATTCTTTGCTATCAGTGTAGGGATAGAAAATAGGATGAGAAAGCAGAGGGTGATTGGCAGAGAACAGCTGTCATCTGGTCACCCTAAATGGGAACCATAATGTTTACCCTAAAACCAGACTCTTTCAACTCAGATGGCAGGCATTTTAAGAAACTTTAGGGAATTCTAACTTCTAGGGATGAGAAAGATGAAAATAAATGGAATTCATATAGACAAGCTAATAGAGAGAAAACTGCACTAAAGACAACAGTGAAATTAATTGAAGATGGAAATGATGATAGACAGAGACCAAAATATAAAAATTAGTGGCTGTGATTTGGGAGTAAGCAGGGACAAAATGTAACAGGAGTCTGAAATTACTAGCAAACAGGAGTTCCAAGGAATGTTGAACCTTATTAACAATTTCCTGAATACCTTATTTCAGAAACTCTGTGCACAACCATATACAGGGCTTTCTCTGTGTGCGTTACAATGCCATGTCATACTTTTGCAATACTAAACATGATTATTCTTCTCTCCATTCCTCTAGAATAATTTTCTGCAAGCTTTTGCATCCCAATTGCACATGGCAAACAAAGCAAAATTTCATCACTAATGAAAATGAAATTGGTTGTTGTAGATTTTGCAACTGAGCTAACTAACTCTAAAGACACCCCTGTTTTGCCCTCTGGCTGTCCAGGGGAATCCATTCCCAGCCTATTATATGTTTATTGCAAATGTTTGCCTTTGCAGTCTCAAAAGATTACATTTAATTCTTAATTTTCTTTTCTCTGAAGTATTGCAGGAAAAATAATAAGGTTCCATTTTTCATCCAGAGAGGGCAGCCTCAAATTTTATCATTATTTCTTTTTCAGCTCCTGAAATTTCCTCTAATTACAGCTCCAAAAACTTACAGTAATTTTTCCCCACCATTCTACTGCCCTAAGAAGAAGGAGCAACATGAAAGTGAATAGAGAGGAATGCGCAGTTGTGACCTGCTAGGCTTGTGGTGTGTTTGCTGCCTTCATGCAATTTTTGCAGCAAATTAGAGCTTGTAGCAGTTCTTGGGAGAAAAAAAATCAAAGAATTGGAGCAGCAATTGGTCACAATGGCACATAGTGAGAAAGACTGAGGATTTGCCAATTCAGACAAAGGACCCTGTAGCAGAAGAGAAAGAGAAAATGTGAATAAAAACAACCTTGTATAACAAAGAAACAGATGCAGGAGAAAATGCAGTGGATGAAAGCATTATCCAGAAGGAAGAGATTAACAAATACCCTATTCTGATGGAACCCATAAACAGTTTTCAGGCCTTTGTAGTTTAATTTCTGTATTATCATAAACAATATATTAGTTAATCGCTCAATAGTCTTCCTCTTACTAGTATATATTCAATGTTACATAGTACATATCACGTTCCTTTCTCTCTAACTTGTTTCTCTAGCCATTGATAAAAATTATCCCATGTTCTAAAGTTCACTGAATCTTCTTTCTCTTTTATCTTTAAAGTCAATCTGTCCATTTCTGCACAATCTAAAATTTTCTTAATTAGTTCTTCTTCCTTTGGTAGGCTTACATTTTTCCAATATTGGGCAAATACAATTCTTACCACAGTTAATACATGTCCCAATTTTATTAGTGTTTTGATGAACTATTTGCTACTCATATATTGAAACATTACTTATTAAGGTTAAGGAATGCCGGCGGGTTATTCCCAGGGGAAGAGCGTTCTCTGTGGGTGCGCCTGCCCTTTGGAATGATTTACCCGTGGAACTCTGGACCGCCCCCGATCTGCGTTCATTTCGCCGGGACCTGAAAACCTGGCTTTTCGACCTATCAGGCCTGGACTGAAGGGGTTTTTAGCTTTTTAAATATTGTTTTAATTGTTGGGCTAACTAATTTAATTCATTTTAATTTTATATTATCTTTTATATTGTATTTTATGCTGCCCTGTAAACCGCCCTGAGTCCTTCGGGAATAGGGCGGTATAAAAATCTAAATAAATAAATCTTCCACATAGGAGCCTTGGTGGAGCAGTGGGCTAATGCCTCCTTAAGTAACACCAGCTGCCTGCAATTAGTGCAGGTTCGCATCCCACCAGGCTCAAGGTTGACTCAGCCTTCCATCCTTCCGAGGTAGGTAAAATGAGGACCCAGATTGTTGGGGGCAATTAAGCTGACTTTGTAATAATGCTGCTTGGTGTGTGTGTGAAAGCCCTAATAAGCAGGCATATACATAGAATGAAGGCTAATGCTAAGCTTGTAAGCCGCCCTGAGTCTCCGGAGAAGGGCGGGATATAAATGGAATTAAAATAAAATAAATAAATAAATAAATAAAGCTTCGGGCTGCCCGCTGCTCAGCTGAGTTGTTTTCACCCGAAACAGCGCCGATCAGCTGTTCGGGTAGATTTGAAGCCCCCTCCTCGGGAGAAGAGGAGGGGGTGAGGCCCCAGGTAGGGGTTGAGTTCTCCGGGGCCGCCTGAGCTTAAAGCTTGGGCGGCTGAAGGATTGAACTCCCCCGTAGCCTGGGTTGCTCCCAGCTGTTCAGCGTCTCTGCTCCGGGATTTTTGGAGCAGAGCCAGGCGTTTGCGACCACCCCTGCCAGAAGGAAAGACCCTGGAATAAAAAGGAGCAGGCAGAGCAGTACAGGAGGCCAAGGTGAAGAGGACTTTTATTCTTACTCTCTAGCTTAATGGACTTTATAAACTTAAAGTGAAAGTGCGCAACAAGTGAAAGTAAAAAGATGGCGGCTAAACCTCCCTCAAAAACCCTTCGGAGTGCGGGAACTTCCCCAGTGCAACAGACATCGTTGCAAGCTTTGCTTCCTCCTGCTGCATTGACATCGAAGGACTTACAAGATGCCCTTGAAAAACAATCCCAGGTAATATCAGAAATGCTGGGTGATAAGTTGGCAAAGGTGGAGGAGAAACTGGAGAAACTGGAGGAGAGGATAGAAGAGAAGTTCAGTGCGATGAGGGTAGACATTTTGTCTACAGTGGAAAGCGTGGCTGAATGTGTGCAATGTTTGGACGAAAAAGTGGAGGACCTGAGTCAAAAGAATGCTATACTAGAAGTAAAGGTACTGGAGAATGAAGATTTAAGGGATAAAATGGACGGAGAATTGAGTCTTGTCCAGTATCATCAGATGCAGTATGCTATTAGAATCAGAGGCTTAAAAGAGAATACTAAAGAAGACCTAAAGCAGCTGATTTCTGAGGCTTTGGAAGCAGTATTGGGTCAGCCAGCATCTGAAATAAAGGGATGCATGGATAAAGTTTTTCGTGTAAACTCATGGATTGCTAGACAGAGAAAGCTACCTAGAGATGTGGTGGTTTATTTTATAAAGAGAGAAACTAGAGATGGAGTTATTCAAGCCGCTTATGATACTAAAGTTGTGGTTGCTGACCAAGAAGTTTTGGTTTTAAAAGAAATTCCTCCAAAGATTTTAAGGAGAAGGAAGAATTTTGCATTTCTTGTGCAGGAACTTAAGCAACGTGATCTAAAGTTCAGATGGGAGATTCCAGTCGGATTGGTGGTGATGCATGAAGGTAAAAGATATCGTCTGGTTACTGTGAAACAGGCGCGTGATTTCTACAATAATGTTTTAAAAGCAACCCCTCTACCACTTCTGGAAGCTGCAAAGGGATCTGGAGAAGGAAAACCTCAAGAGGCCGAAGGTGGACAGACAGAGGAGAATGGTGCTGGAGGGGATCAAATTATAGCCTCGTCGGCTGTTGCTGGAGAGCAGAGGGTGACGTGTGCCGCTTTAAAATGAGCAAAACAAATAAAAGAACAAGACCAGCAGAAGTTTATGGAACTTTCAAAGTGTACTTACAGTGAAGCAGTGGAAGGAGCGCGGCCCAAAGGAGATAGAGGGGCTATTAAAGATGTGCTCCAACAGCTTCGGGATGCCACGCATGGCGATTAAATTTCTAACCTGGAACGTTAATGGACTAAATTCACCACAGAAGAGAAAGAAAGTTTTTCAATATTTAAAACAATTCAAGATTGATGTTATATGTTTGCAAGAAACGCATATTAGGGTTATGGACCAAAAGTATTTATCGAACTCAAGGTTGGGCACGCAATTTGTTGCCTCTACAATGAATAAGAAAAATGGAGTGGTTGTTTATGTTAAAAGTGCTTTAACAGCGGAATTAATTGAAGCAGATAAGCATGGAAGATATGTTATGATAGATTTGTTGCTAGAAGGCAAAAAAACGCTTTTAGTTGGACTGTATGCTCCTATTCAACAACAAGCTGATTTTTTTAGTTTACTTCATACAAAGCTTACTCAGTTGGATTACAAATCGTTTATTTTTATGGGGGACTGGAATGGTGTTTTGGATGTACAGATGGATAAGGCGGGTTCTTTTAAGCATGCTCCGAGTCATGCCAGATTGCCTAAATCTTTTTTTGAAATGAAGGATGATTTGGAATTGCGAGATATTTGGCGTGACACACACCTGTATGAAAAGGATTATACTTTTTTTTCTGATAGACATCAATCTTTTTCCAGGATTGATTTCATTTTGCTGACTAATGACTTTTTTTCTAGGATTAAGAAGGTAAAGATCTGTGCAAGAGCTATTTCTGACCATAGTCCAGTTTGGTTAGAGATTAATAAGGACAATAGAGATAGGTGCTCGTGGTGCGTAAATGAGAATTTGTTTACAAATCAGAGAAACGTGGAAGAATGTAAACAGCGGATGAAGGATTTTTTGAAATTAATATGAATAAGGATACTTCTATGGACATGGTTTGGGATGCTAGCAAGGCCTATATGAGAGGGGTGTTGATATATATGAATAATAAACACAGACGTACTTTGGAAGCCAGAAGAAAAGAATTGGAGAATGAAATTAAGGAAAAAGAAAAGGCCTTGATTTTGAACCCATTGGATGTGAAGACTAAGGAGGTTATTAAACTATTAAGAGGACAATTTGACAAACTAATGGCTGACCAAGTGGCAACCAATTTGCGGTTTGCCAGGCATAATACTTTTTGCAATGCTAATAAGCCAGGTAGATGGCTAGCTTACAGACTAAGGAAAAAGCAAAGGGCTTCTAATATAGATAAAATTGAGCATAAGGGAAAGGTTGTGTTTCAACAGGATCTTATTAAGGAAGCCTTTGTGGATTTTTATTCTAAATTATATGCTAAGAAGATTAATGAAAAAGACATTGATGTATATTTAGAGAATGCTAGCATCCCGGTTCTTACGCAAGCACAAAAAGAGGAGATTAATCAATTGATAACAGAAGAAGAAATTCTTACAGCAATTAAGGAATTGAAGGTGGATAAAGCGCCAGGTACGGATGGTTTGACTGCGGCTTACTACAAAAATTTACAAATGGAGTTGATAAAACCGTTAAAGGAACTGTTCCAGACAATTCAGAGAGGGGGAAAGGTGCCTCCGTCTTGGAGAACTGCTTTTATCTCTTTGATTCCGAAGGAAGATCAAGATGCTACTCAAGTAAAAAACTATAGACCGATATCACTTTTAAATACAGATTACAAGATATTTGCTAAGGTGTTGGCTAATAGATTGATGAGGGTTCTGCAACAGGTGATTCATGGGGACCAAACTGGGTTTATTAGTGGTAGGCAAATGAAAAATAATGTGAGGCATATAGTTGATGTGTTAGAGTTTTTGGAAAGGAACAACCAGATCCCTGCGGCGCTAATTTTTTTAGATGCTGAAAAAGCCTTTGATCAATTGAACTGGCAATTTTTGATGAAAGTTTTAGATAAAATGAATTTTGGGGATAATTTTTTGCAACCAATTAGGGCATTATATCAAAAACAAACGGCCCGAATAATAGTTAACAATAGCTTGACAGAAGCATGTAATATTGAGAAGGGCACAAGGCAAGGGTGTCTGTTATCACCTTTGTTATTTGTGTTAACATTGGAGATATTATTGGTAAAAATACGGAACTCGGAAAGAATTAAGGGTATACAAATTAGAGATCAGGATTATAGATTGAGAGCGTTCGCAGACGATCTGGTTGTTACAGTGACCCAGCTGGAGAACTCTGTTGTGGACCTGATGGAGATAATAATGCAATATGGGAAGGTTTCTGGATTTAAAGTTAATGCACAAAAAACTAAAATTCTGGCCAAAAATATGACAGTATCGCAAAAGGCTCTTTTAGAAGGATTAACTGGATTTTAGATTGTTAAAAGGGTCAAATATTTGGGGGTGCTTCTGTCGCCCTCTAATACAAAGTTATATAAAAATAATTATGAAAAATTATGGGGAAAAATTCAAAAAGAAATGGAGAGCTGGGAAAAATTGCAATTGTCTTTGTTGGGGCGAATCGCAGCAGTGAAAATGAATGTCCTGCCTAAATTTTTATTCTTATTTCAAATGATACCGGTTCTTAAGAAAGATTCTAATCTGGAGGAATGGCAGCGAGGTATCAATAAATTTGTTTGGGCAGGGAAAAGGCCACGAGTTAAACTTAAGATTATGCAGGATACTCGTGAAAGAGGTGGTCTTAAAATGCCCAATCTTAAATTATATTATGAAGCTGCTGCGTTAGCAGGAATAAGTGATTGGATTAATTTGACACAAGAGAGATTATTAAATCTTGAGGGCCACGACTTTTTGTTTGGCTGGCATGCATATTTGTTGTATGATAAGAAGGTAGATAATGTGTTTAGAGTGCATATTTTAAGACAGGCATTGTTGAGAGTTTGGAAGAAGTATAGACATAAGTTAGACTGTAAGATACCATTGTGGGCAATCCCAAAACACGCAATAGAAAATATAAATGTTGGTTTTAAACATGATGTGACTACGTATAAGGAGATTTTAAGCTTGGGAAGAAATGTCTGGTGTCTGAAACCATACAGCCTCTTGCGAGATGAGAAGATTGTTCAAACTTGGTTTCAATATATTCAGCTACGGGCCAGGTGGAAAGAAGATCAGAAAACTGGTTTTACAATGACTGATGAAAATCTGATAAAGCAAATTAGAAATCAGGGTCCTGCACATATTAAACGGATATATCTTGCATTGATAGAGATTGATTCAGAAACAGAACTTGTTAAAGATTGTATGATAAAATTGGCCCAAAACATCCAAGAAGTTATTATAATGGACACATGGGAAAAGATTTGGGTGAGGAACGTAAAATTTACACAAGCTCAAAACTTAAGAGAGAACTTTTATAAAATGTTTTATAGATGGCATCTAGATCCTAAAAAGCTTGCAAGTATGTATCCGAATTATCAGCCCAAATGCTGGAGGTGTGGCGATGAAGATGCAACATATTTTCACATATGGTGGACTTGTAAAAAGGTTAAGGCCTTTTGTATAAAAATTTGGTGGAACATGCAGAAGATTTTCAAGTAAAGGATAAAGTTTTGTCCACAACTTTTTTTGTTGAGAATAATTACAGATGCTACGGTTGTGGACACTAAGCTGATGTTGAATTTAATTACGGCAGCAAGATTCTTAATAGGTCAGTATTGGAAGAAGGAGGAACTGCCGACTATAGAAGAATGGACTTTAAAGGTTTCTGACCTGGCAGAGATGGCAAAGATTTCGGCTTATTTGAAAGATCACTCGCAAGAACGTTATATTATGGAGTGGAGAAAATGAATTGAGTATATCCAGAACAAATATGGGACTAAAAAGTTTCATGTAGCATTTGAATAAGTCTTCCTTTCTTTTTTCTTTTTTTTATATATTTAATATTAATAGTGTTTGTAGTTATCCTATATGAGCTAGAGAGTGATAGATTTTAGAGTTTATGGTTGTTAGCATATGGATGTTTATGATTGTCTTTTTTTGTTTTTATACCTTGTACTTAGCTCTGGGAAGTTGGGGGGGAGGGGGAGAGGGGCAGGGAGGGAGGGGTAGGGGAGGGGGAGGGGGGACTGTTAAAGATAAAATGTATGTTAAAACTTTTCAATAAAAATAATAATAATAATTTAGCACATAAAAAAACCATTGTGCCTTGTAACTGTTGGTATGGAGCTGAAGTGCTTTGGTAAGCAGAAATGACAATATATTGGAACAGAACCATCTGCTATCTACCTCCTACTCAGGAGTGCCTAATAATTAAAGGTGATGACAAGATCCTGGTATATAGTTGCTTAGGAATGTATATATATATATTTGTCAAAGGAAATATTACAGTAATAAAACAAAGGTCTTCTCCTACTTTAGCTGAACTGTGTTACTGTTACTGACTACTGTAGATATATATGCATGATGTTGCTCTTAATGATTGGTTGGTAATAATGTAAGTTTCCATTATTGGTTCATGACAATGCTTTTTTTTTCAAAATGGTATAAAAGGGAGTCCACTCTGGACTTCCAGTAGCGCTGCCGCGCCGAATGGCAGCGTTTCGAAGCCGCCCGATCCTGGGAAGCGTCAAGCGCCCGGAGGCAGCGAAAATCAGCTGTCCCGTGGCACTGGAGCTTCTCCCTTGGGAGAAGAGGGAGAGGCGAGCCTGCCTGGGTAGAGGTAGAGCTCCCTTGTGATTCTCCCAAGTAGTTTGGGGGAGAACAGGGTGAGCCCCCTCGGAGCCCAGGCTTTCTCTGCTCTCAGGACGTTTTCGTTCCAAAAGGAGCGGAACCAGACGCGACAACTGCACCTGCTGTTTAGATGGGACTGTGAGTATTTTGTTCTTTGAGAAGCAGGCAGAGCAAAGCAGGAAGATCTGCATTTTTAATTTGGATTATAACTTTAACTCAGCTTCATTATCTTCTTCAAGTTCCAAGTTTGAAATGGAGTAAAAATGGCGCTGGAATGTTTCTTTCCTGTGCAAAGTGAAAACTGTTATATTTTGCAATAATGCAAGAGATACAATTTGCAACTGACTCTATCCAGTATCGGATTTTGATTATTTGAAAGCCTGTTATCCAAGGTTAAGAACTTTGCAAGAATTTTTATTTTTTCTTCCCTTTTTCTTCTTTTTTTTCTTTTTCCTTTTTTCTCTGAACTTTGAAAGAGGAAATCGAAACTTAAGAGATGGCTGTGAGACGTGGGGGAGGGCTTCCAATCTCTAAACCTACAGTACAACCATCTTCTCCCCCACCTCCTGCATTTACACTGACAGATATTCAGCGAGTTGTGATGCAGTTAAGACATGTTTTGCAGCAGGAAATAAAGGAAATAAGGGAATAATTTGTTAATCAAAATAACCAGATGAGGGAAGATATAGTGCTTGCACTTCAGGGTCTGGCTGTACATATAGAACGCCTGGATGATCGTGTGGACTCAGCTATGGAGTATGTGGAGAATTTGGAAAATAAAATCATTGATGCTGAACAGAAGATTGACAGAGCAGAGGCTAAGATTGAAAGAACAGAAGACGAGCTTACCATATTAGAATATAAGAATATGGAGTTTGCTTTGCGTATCAGAGGCCTCAAAGAGAATCCTAAAGAAGACTTGGAATGGGAAGTGGCATGAGCAGTGGCTCCTGTTTTGAAATGTGAACCTGAAGAATTACTTAAGGAAATAGATAAGACATTTAGGGTTAACTCCTGGATTGCTAGACAAAAAATTTTACCTAGAGATGTAGTGATTTATTTTTCCAGGAGATTAACCAGAAATTCTATTATCCAGGCTTCTTATTGGGAAAAATTTCAAATTGCAGGCCAAGATATTATGATTTTAAAGGAGATACCTCAAAAAATTCTTAGAAAACGGAAAGATTTTGCTTTTCTGTCTGATGAGCTTAAGAAGCGACAAATCCAGTTCAGATGGGAAATACCTATTGGAATTGTGGTAAATTATGCAGGGACCAGATACAGATTGGATACAATTTTAAAAGCAAAAGATTTTTATACTAAGGTCCTGAAAGCAGGCTTACAACCATCTCCTCGAATCAAAAGAATAGAAGTACAAGAAGATAAACAATTGAGTGAAGGGGCAATGTCATTGCCTCTTGAGGAGATGCAGCAGGTGGAGTCTATGGAGCAGAGTTTGGCATTAAAGAAAGACCCAAAAGAACAGAGGATGACAAGAGCTGCATATAAGCGTATGGAAAAAGAGCAAAAACAAAAGCCTGTAACTGGTCCAGATTACAGGTTACAGATGTGATTGCCTCAGAGCTTGTGGGGGGAGTACGTCCGAAGAGAGCAATAGCTGATCTCTAATTTAATTTAATAATTTTATTTATATACCGCCCTTCTCCCGAAGGACTCAGGGCGGTGAACAGGGCAGATATATAAAAAATACAAAAATACAAAAGTTAAAAGAAAATTAAACATATGCCCAGCTAAAAACAATAAATACAGATATTAAAAATGACATAAAAACCCAACCCATCCCCCTTCAGGCCAGGCCGGCTTGTTCAAATAAGAATGTCTTCAGATCGTGACGGAAGGAGTGGAGGCTATGTTCCAAAGGCTCATGGTCATCAGAAATGGTGAAGTTCCTGACAAATTCACCACAGAAAAGAAAGTTTGAAACAACATAAAAATGACATTGTTTGTTTACAAAAGACATATATTGTATTAAGTTCTTTTTATTGGATTATATGCTCCAAGTCAACAATAGTAAAAATTCTTTAAATTTTTACATCAGAGACTAATCAAACTGGATTATAAATTTGTTATTATGATGAGGGACTGGAATGGAGTTTTGGTGCCATTTGAAGACAAGAAGGGACCCTCTAAAAACTTTTTTTAATTTGAAATTGCTTAAAGCTTTTTTTTATTTGAAGGAAGATCTGGAATTATGGCGGGAAAGGAATATGAGAGATAGATTTGTTCTTACAGAAAATATATGAAAGAATCTTTTGTTATAAACATGCATAGGTATCTTGATAGAAAAGGTTTAGGATACTAGTCTTATTTTGAATTCATTGGATAATGGGATATTATTGTAGATTGTGATGTTAAAGAAACTAATTTGATGTTGAATAATTATGGCAGGAAAGGAATATGAGAGATAGACTTGTTCCTACAGAAAACATATGAAAGAATTTTGTTACAAATATGCATAGGTACCTTGATAGAAAAGGTTTGGGATGCTAGTCTTATTTTGAATTTATTGGATAATGGGGTATTATTGTAGATTGTGATGTTAAAGAAACTAATTTGATGTTGAATATAAAAAGGATAGTTTGTTTATTATAGAAGAATGGGTGTCTAAAGTTTCGAATCTTGCAGAGATTTCTAAGATTTTTTGTGTATTTGAAGGATCATTCACAGGAAAGATATGTTTCAGTTTGGAGGAGAAGGATAGATTATATTTAGAACAAATATGGGATTAAAAAGTTCCATTTAGCTTATGAGTAGATTTTAGTGGGATATTGTTATTGGTACTTTGATTGTAGTTATGTTAAAGGGGAGTTAAAGCACATTATGAATTTGGGTAATTGTATATTTGCATAATTTTTATTTAGAATATGATTATTATAACTATAATCCTGTATTTAGCTCTGGGAAGTGGGGGGGAAGTGGGTGGTTTTGGGGTGGGGGGATTTGGGGGGTAAAACTTTGTTTTTGTAAAACTTTTCAATTAAAAAAAAGGGAGTCCACTCCAAGCAAAAATGTGCATACTTGGAACTTGCTTCTGGGTAACACTTTTATTGGCAAATCAGCTTTCTTTCATTTACAGGTACTGGAAATGTCTAGTCTAACAAAGAGAAGGTGACATGTTAGCAGTCTGCCAATATTTAAAGGGCTGTCACAAAGAAGAAAGGTCAATCTAGTCTCCAAAGTATCTGAAGGCAGGAAAAGAAACAATGCATGGAAGCTTATCAAGGAGACATCCAACTTAGAACCAAGCAAAAATTTCCTGACAGAGTGAACTATTAATTAGTGGACTGGTTTGTCTCCAGAATTTGTGGGTGCTCCATCACTGGAGGTTTTTAAAAAGAGACTGGACAACCATTTATCTGTAATGATTTAGGGTCTCCTGCTTGAACAGAGGGGGGAGGGGACATCTAGAAGACCTCCAAGGTTCATCCGAACTCTGTTATTCTATTGTTCTGTTATTCTTTTCCTTTCCACTTCTCTGGTGTGATTCATTGGGCCTGCGCACCAGGTAAAAGGGACAACTGAGCTTTCTGGGACAACGTGTCTAGTGGAAAAAAAGGGAGCAGAATGGGGGATAGAAGAGTGGTTCCTTAAAAAGCAGAACTGAAAATAAAAATTATGAAGCAGGTCATCATCTACTGATTAAAGTTTCCACACAGCAAATAACAGCTACACTGTATCATCACAGACTTTAAAAAACCTGGAAGGGAATTCGGTGGCATGCATGTGACCTGTCCATTCTTCCAATCAATGGAAAAGGACCAAAAAGATAAAGAAAAATACCAGTCAATGGATGGCAATGCAAATGGTGTTGATAAAGAAGTGAGGGAGTGCTGGCATATGGGTTGCACCTCACGAAGACCTACAAAAATTGCTAAAATTGATGAGGAAGGCTTTAAACTTCATTCTGGGGGCCAAGAGCAGAAATGAAAATCACGAAGCATAAATGAAGACTTGTGCAGGACACAAAACATTGGTTTTAAGTAATAAGTAAGATTCTATTTGAATATTAGGGAAAAATATGGGTTCCTTTAAACCTATTGGCCGCCGCCTAGTGGCCAACCATATAAGTAGCTGCACAGCAGCCTATGTTTCAGTTCTGTTCCTGTTTGCATAAATAAAGCACGTTCCTGTTTGCAACCTTTTGTCTTGCTTATTGCATGCAAGGAACCAGCTACACAACACTGGTAATGAGGGTGGGATGCTGCTTCTTCACAAGAGCCTGAAGTCACTGAAGATGGCTTGAAGGCTGCAACATTTCTTTGTGTCTGCAGGTCTGCAACGTTTGACATTGCAGAGAACTTAGTTGCACCAGCACAGCTGGAATCCATTACACAGCTGGGGTGCCTTTCACTGAATTCCTCCATCCTGCAGAGTCCAAACTGAAGGCAATTCAGATGGCACCTAGCCCTAGATCCAAAGGAGAGCTCCCAGGCATTCCTGGGCCTCCTAAATTTTTACCATGCATTCCTTCCTAATAAGGCCACAGTGGCAGAGCCGGTACACCAGCTCTTAGACAAGAACACCCAGTGGTGTTAGTTCTTTTCCTGAACTAAGGTTTTAAGGCAGTAAAATCACTACTGTCCTCAAATTCAGTGCTTACGCATTTTGATGAAAACTTGCCTGTATGCATTGCATGTGACGCATCCCCTTATGGGGTGGGAGTGTTACTAAACCATTTGTCAAATGATGGGACTCAAGTCCCCATTGCCTATTATTCAAGGACATTGTCCTCAGTTGAGCACAATTATGCTCAGATTGACAAAAAGGCTCTGGTCATCGTGGCTGGGGTGAAAAAAATCCATGATTATTTGTATGGCTGGGAATTCACGGTATTCACTGACCACAAGCCATTGTTGGGGTTATTTACCACAGACAGGCAGACACCTCGAATACTTTCCCCTAGAATGTTAAGGTGGTCCATTTTTATGACAGCCTACAGCTACAGGCTGGTTCACAAACCCGGCAAACACATGGGCCACGCAGATGGACTTAGCAGGTTGCCATTGCCACATGTGGAGCCAGATCCAGCTCCAGCAGCACACAACTTGTCAATTCAAGATTTGCCTGAACTTCCCCTCCATGCTGGGGATGTAGCTGTGGAAACTGCCACAGACAGAATTTAAGCAGGGTGTTGTCATGGGTTATAATAATAACAATAAGTTGGAAGGGACCTTGGAGGTCATCTCGTCCAAACCCCTGCTAAGACAGGAAACCCTATACCATTTCAGACAAATGGTTGTCCAGTCTCTTCTTAAAAACTTCCAGTGTTAGAGCATTCACCACTTCTGGAGGCAGGTTGTTCCACTGGTTAGTTGTTCTAACTGTCAGGAAGTTTCTCCTTAGTTCTAGGTTGCTTCTCTCCTTGACTAGTTTCCATCCATTGCTTCTTGTCCTGCCTTCAGGTGCTTTGTGGCAGCCCCTGAGATATTGGAACACTGCTGTCATGTCACCCCTCACTCTTCCCTTCATTAAACTACACATACCCAATTCCAGCAACCGTTCCCTATATGTTTTAGCCTCCAGTCCCCCACAGGGTGGCTGACGTTCACACAGGGTGGCTAAAAAATAGCCCAGGACCAGAATTCCAGAGCTACTTCACACGTAGACATGAGCTTTCAGCTCACAAGGGCTGCATTCTACGGGAGAGCAGGGTTATTGTCCCCAGTTCATTAAGGCACCATGTGCTCCAGTCTCTACATGAGGGCCATCCAGGCATAGTCCAGATGAAGGCATTGGCATGGAGCTACCTATGGTGACCAGGGTTACATAAGGCTATTGAGGCCCAAGTACATGGGTGTTACACATGTCAATAGCCCAGACCAGAGATGCCACAGGCCCCTGTCCACTGATGGGAGGAGACTGATACACCGTGGTCAAGGATTCACATTGACTTCACTGGGCCCTTTCAGGGACAGCTGCTTTTGATAGTGGTTAACAGCCACTCTAAATGGTTGGAAGTAATTTCTATATCTACTATGACTACTGCTAGGACCAGCCAGGTGTTTAGAAAGCTTTTTGCCACACATGGGCTTCCAGACATCTTAGTCTCAGACAATGGGGCCCAGTTCACAGTGGCAGAATTTCAGGCCTTCTTGAGGGTTAACCTCATAAGGCTTGCAAAGTTGGCTTCTTTTCACCTCTCAACTAATGGGCAGGCTGAACGCATGGTGCATACAAAGAAAGAGTCACTCAAGTGCATTGTTTCAGGGGATTGGCACCATAGGCTGGCTGATTTCTTGCTTTGCCAGCACACTATGCCTTGCACAGCAACAGGCAAAAGCCCAGCAGAGCTTCGCTGGGGAAGAAGATTAATCATGAAACTGGACAGGTTGTATCCTGACCAGGTAGCAGCAGACATTGCATGCCCAAAGGCTGCAAGGGGATTGCAAGTGGGTGATGGGGTGTGGGCCCGGAGCTACGGGCATGGGAACTTGTGGGTCCTGGGTAAAATTGTTAAAATCTCAGGATCCCTTTCTTATGAGGTGGCTCTGGATGGGGGGGGTGAGTCGTTCGCTGACATATTGATCAGCTGAGAATGTGTTTTGCAGAACAGCAACTAAGTGAGGACCTCACTGTGGGTCAGCAACCAGAGCTGGCAACTGGCAGCCTCACATGCTTTGAGGACTCATTCAGTCATTTCAACGGGCAGGTGGTTGTAGATGGACACAGTCTGGGAGTGTAACATGGGTCTCCTGACGGGAAGTTCAAACCGAACAAGGCAACAGCTTTGCTGACATAGCTATCTCATTGGACTTTGGTTTGAGCTGACCAGGAATGGCCAGCCAAAGGAACTGGAGTCAATCCGACTCACGTGAACCCAAGAGTCCTGGTCTACCCAGCCCAGTGGGCAAGCTGGTAGACCGGGAGCTGCCTGGATCCCCCAGGCGTTCTGAATAGTCACGTAGACCACCACAATATCTACAAGATTATATTCTTAAATAATGTATGTACATTCTAGGGGGAAGGGGTGTAATGTATTGGGATTTTTACTTGAACTGATTCACATGTCTTTTTGAATGCTGCTTAAGGTTGCTCAATGGTGTGTCTGTATAACGGTCACTGACTAAGCCAGACTTCTTGTTGTTATGTTCCAGCCTACGACCATCCCAGTTGACTTCAAGGACAACCCCTTTTGTCTTTGCAAATGAATAGGCTGGGAAAAACCCAACCCAAATTTATTTACAGTTCCAAAATAATAAAGTCTTTCAAACAAAAAAGCAGAAGAATATTTTCTTCAACCAAAAATACATGATTCAAAACATCCAACAAGAGTCAAACAACAAACAAGAGTCAAACAGATTAGCAAGAACAGACCAGGATTCTCTTTGAATGTCTACAAACAGTTGCCTTCAGCAACCAGCACTGCCCACCCCTTCCCCTTTTATTACCAGTTCCAAGGCGTGGCTTCTCAATGCCTTCTCCTCCTTTCACTGAGTTGCCTCATTGATCTTCTCTGCTCTGCTCTGCTGGATTTCCTTTTGCTTCTAGCATCTCTGAACAGAATCAGTTGTGACTCCTCTGAGTCTGACACCTCCTCCTCACACAGCTGAGCCTCATGAGGAACATGATTGGAGGGGCCAGGCTGAAAGTCCTGCAGTGCTTCAGAGCCTCCCTTCAACACAGAAGGCTCTCCAAACCCCTCCTCCTCCTCCTCCTCCTCCGATTCCTCGGACTGAATCACAACAGTTGTCTCCAAGAAGATCATTGTTGATTTGGGGCAGGAATGGGTTCCTTTAAACCTGTTTGCATAAATGAAGCATGTTCCTGTTTGCAACCTTTCATCTTGCTTATTGCCTGCAAGGAACTGGCTACACAACAGAAACATTTTCCCCATGTTAGTTTATATATATATAATGTTTAGTAAGTAGGTAAGTGTTTTTTTATTATGGTAAAAAATACAGCAACAGAGATTAATATGTATGTGCAAAATATAAAGCCGCAGTTACACTGATAAACTCAGTTATATATTTTTAGTAGACTGTTAACTCTTAGTCTTAAAAAACCCACTATGTCTTTCATTTTTCAGCATTACATTGTCTTTCTCTATTTTACCTGTAGAACTGAGGACAGAGGAAAAATACAGGAAATTTTACAAGAAATGCTCAGGTTTTGGCTTTGTAAAATTCCTTCTGGCTGACTCTTTAAAACAAGAATGATTAATGTATGTTCATCTCTATAAAAAAGAGGAGAATATGATTTCAACTCTCCTAACTCTTAGGGGAATCAATTCATTTTTAAAAGGGGTTTTCTGATAGCAAATACAGTCACAATGTGTTGAACCAAAGCAGTATGAACTTCAAGGATACTTGCAAGTTGTAAACTTCTATAACTCTGGAGAAAGGCTACAGCTGTAGATATGCAATGAAAGCAACTTAAGGAGTGCACACATTCCAAGATCTCTTTTTCCTTAGTTAAGAAGGAACTTCTCTCTGGATGCTAACCCCTTCTAAGAACATTAAATTATGGATATTTTAAAGGGATATTATTATCAATCATTTCTTCTACCCTCACTGGGACGAGATAAGATGGAAGCATCTTTAAAAATTTGGGTTCAGACAAACTCAGGTCTGCTGGCAGCTGGCCAGTTCAAAGTCACCAGACACAAAGAGTCTGGGATTGCTCTTGACTTTATAGCCAGCCTGCACCAGTTTTCCTGGATGTCATAGCTGAAGGTTGTGAGTCACAAAGGGACTCATTCATAGGGGGTCCCAATGGGGGGGGGGACCACCTTGAAGAGGAAAAAAAAACCTTCAAGTCCCTGTCCAGGTGAAAAATATGTAAGGTCACTGGCCTTTGGCAAAACTTGAGAAAACTTAAAAATCCAATCATGAAAACTCAAGCAGAGGCTTCTTAAAGGTACAGTACTTTATTTTCGATTGAAATAAGTCCTGGGTGGGAACACAATCTGAACACTGGCAGAAGTGCCACACCTTAAAAAGTTAGTAGCATTGCTTTATAAACTTTGTTAGCCAATGAAAATCAAACAGCAGAATTATTACAAAATAAGGAAGACATCAATCATTCCTGTACACTCTCTTATACCCGCCTTCAGTACATCACGTCCATGTTCATTTCCCACGCTTGCATGAAATTTGTCCCTGGCACAAACACTGTTTACAAAAGCGAGATAGTAATAGTTAGGCAAGGCTACACAAGAGCAATCCAGTAACTATGGATTTTGCCGGACTTTCCTCAGTCCAGGTTGGTAGATGGTTGCGGTGATGGGGGGGCCGGGATGGGGGGTCTTGGGGCCTGAGGGGATGGGGTGGGGACAGTGATCCCCATGGTGATTGGGAATGGCAGCAGACGGATGAACAGAGAGCCATATCAAAATCTGGGATCGCGCCCCCGCTGTCTTCGAGTGGTGGTGCGCTGTGACCCTCTGGTTTCATCCTGCTTTTCTGGGGGTGGGGGAGGACAGGTACCTGAACTCAGGCTGGTCTATTTGAATGCCACGTCTGTGGTGAATAAAGCTCCCCTCATCCGGAATCTGATCGAGGAGGAAGGAGCAGACCTGGCATGCATTATGGAAACTTGGTTGGGTCCAGAGGGAGGAGTCCCTTTGATTGAGTTATGTCCACCAGGTTTCTGTGTGCTTCACCAGCCTCGGGCTCTGGGTAGGGGTGGTGGGGTGGCAGTTGTTATTAAGGAGGCCCTTTGTCCACAGGAGGCCACTGCCCCTCAGATAGGCAGATGTGAGTCCCTCCTCCTGAGGTGGGGCCATGGGGGTCAGTTGGGCCTGTTGCTTGCGTACCTTTCTCCCAGCTGCGTGGCAACGGTCCTGCCCGGGCTGCTCGATGCTCTCTTGGGGTTGGCGATTGAGTTTCCCAGACTTATGGTTCTGGGGGATTTTAACCTGCCCTCCCTGGGGGGTGCGTCAGGGGGTGGCCTGAGAGTTCATGGCTTCCATGATGGCCATAGACCTGACCCAGAATATTCAGGGTCCAACTCATGAGGGGGGAAACACACCCAACCTTATTTTTATCTCTGGGCAGTGGCTTAATGGTCTGGGTGGGGTTTCTCCAATCTCTCAACCCCTTTCATGGAAGACCATTATCTCCTGTGGCTGGGCCTCCGTTATGCCACCTCCCGCTGCTGGATGGTGGAGCCGACCAGGTGGTTCTGCCCCAGGCACCTGATGGACCTGGATAGGTTCCAGACGGCGCTTGGACTTACCCACAGCCCGGTCGAGATCTTAGTTGATGCCTGGCAATGGGCTGCTTCAGAGGGTCTCGACCGCGTTGTGCCTTTGCGGCCTCTAACCCAGCGCAGGTCCCGGTTAGCCCCTTGGTTTTCCGTGGACCTGCGGGAGATGAAGTGCCAGAGGAGGGGCCTAGAGAGCATTTGGAGGTCCAGTCAGTCCGAATCTGACCAAACACAGTTAAGATCTTTTACTAGATCTTACCTTGTGGCAATGGAGGTGGCGAAGCATGCTCACTTCGCCACCCTCATTGCGTCCACAGATAACTGCCCGGCCGCCCTGTTTAGGGTGACCCGTTCCCTTTTAAATCAGGGGACGGGGAGGACCCCTTGTGGGGATGGGCCGAGGAGTTTAGTCAGCATCTGCTGGATAAAATCGCTCAGATTCGGGCTGGTCTGGACTCCGATTGGGCAGTATCTGACGAGGGGGAAGCAACGGGTTTTAGCCGATAATATTTGAGAGGAGTTTGATCCTGTGACTCCGGATGAAGTGGACAGGATCATGGGGAGATTAAATGCTGCCACGTGTTTGTTGGACCCCTGTCCCTCCTGGCAGGTTTATGCGGCTCGGGAGGTTACACGAGGCTGGCTCCTGGCAGTTATTAATGCTTCCTTGAGTGAGGGGTGCTTCCCTGCCGCCTTGAAGGAGGCAGTGGTGAGGCCCCTCCTCAAGAAACCTGCCTTGTATCCAGCTATTTTAAATAGCTTTTGTCCTGTCTCCAACCTTCGCTTTCTTGTGAAGGTTGTTGAGAACGTGGTGGCACGGCAGCTCCCTTTGGTCCTGGAGGAAACTGAGTATCTGGATCCGTACCAATTGGGTTTCAGGCCCGGGTACAGCACAGAGACGGCATTGGTCGCGCTGGTGGATGATCTCTGGCGGGCCCGGGATAGGGGTTATTCCTCTCTCCTGGTCCTATTAGATCTCTCAGCGGCTTTTGATGCCATCGACCATGGTATCTTGCTGTGATGTCTTGGGGGGTTGGTGTTCTGAACCAGCCCTCTTCTAGCAAACCCCTATTCAAAAGAAGAGACTGGAGAGCGTCCAAGGCTAAAAGGCTTCTGCCAAGATTTAATTACGCAGTTAACAAAAACACTAGAGCTTGTCTTCTCAAGCGGAAAAGTTGCTTTCAGCAACCAGCCCCTCCCCAAACACTCCTTTTATAGAGAGCTCAGGGCGTGGTCTCCCTGTGCCTCCTCCCGAGGAGTCCCATAGCCTTTCTTTGTTTGTTCCTGCTCGACTGCCTCCTGCGTCGGGCGTCCTTGAACAGGGCCAGCTGTGGGTCATCATCCTCCGCACTCTCGGGCTCACGCAGCTGAGAAGAGGTCCCCGGCTGAGGACTCTGCAAAGCCTCCAAACCATCATCAGCCGGTTCGTCTCCCTCCTCCCCCTCATCTGAGTCCTCCGATACATCGGACCCGGCTGTCGGACCCACAGGCTGGCCCTGAGTCACAACACTATCCCGCACCGCAGGGCCCTTCCCCCGGGTCTGCCGATCCGGATGCGGTCGGGATGGGAACTGTTCGTGAAACGCAGTCACCAACGCAGGGGCATGAACGGCGGTCGCGTCTTCCCATGTGAAGTCCTCCGGCCCGTACCCTTTCCACTCGATCAGGTACTGGAAGCGACCTTTCAGCCAGCGGGAATCCCTGATGCTGGCGACCTCGTACTCGGGGGTGCTGCCTCCATCACGAGTTCCTGATGGGGGAGGTTCTGCTTGGCGAAGTGGACAGGCCGGTTGTTCGGGGACCAACAAGGACCGATGGAAGACGGGGTGCACGCGCAGGGAACGTGGCAGAGTTAAACGATAGGCGACCGGATTGATGACGGCCTCGACTGGGAACGGTCCAAGGTAACGGTGGTCCAGCTTCCTCGCCGGCCGAGTGGATGGTAGGTTCCTGGTGGACAGCCAGACCCGATCCCCCACCGATAGTGGAGGCGTATCCCTTCTCGACCGATCGGCGAACCTCTTGTAGTCGGCCTTGGCCTTCTCCAGCTGCCATCGCACCAACCGATGGATCGCCTGTAACTCCGCCATGAATTCGTTCGCTGCCGGCTCCGGTGAGTCCACGGGAGAAAGGGGGAAAAACCTGGGGTGATAACCCACGTTGGCCAAGAACGGTGTCATCTGCGTGGAGGTGTGTTGCGAGTTATTAAAGGCAAACTCGGCTATGGCCAAATAGTCTACCCAATTGTCCTGCTGCAGGTTAACATAGCAGCGCAGATACTGCTCTAAGATGCCGATGACCTTCTCGGTACCCCCGTCGGTCTGAGGATGATGCGCGGACGAGAGGCAAACCTTAATGTCCAACGCCCGCATCAACTCCTGCCAAAAGCGGGCTGTAAACTGGGCCCCCCTATCGGAGACGACCCTATCGGGAAGGCCGTGCAGCCGGAACACCTGTTGGATGTACATGCGACTAGTGGCGCGAGCTGACGGTAAGCCGCGACAGGGGATGAAGTGCGCCATCTTGGTCAACATGTCCACCACCACAAACACTGTCGTGAAGCCGGAGGATGGGGGTAGATCCGTCAGAAAGTCCATGGACACAGCCCCCCAGGGTCTCTTGGGTGTTGGCAAGGGCTGCAGTAAACCAGGCGGGGCCCCTGTTGCTGACTTGGCCTGCCTGCATGGGACGCAGGAGGTGACATAAGACTGGACATCGTGTCGGACTCGGGGCCACCAGAAAGTACGGGAGACCAGGTTCAGAGTCTTGAACAGGCCAAAATGCCCCGCAGCCGGGTTATCATGACATTGGCTGAGGACGAGTCCCCTGAGTGGCCCTCCTGGAACATAGAGCCGGTCACGATAATACAGGAGTCCATCCGCGACCGACCAAGGCGAATCTGGCCCCACCTCTTCCTTCCGCTGAGCCACCCACGCCTCCTGCTGCTGCGCCTCCCGGATCCGAGCCCGTATATCCACCGGCTCCCGCACCGCAGCAAAAGACTCGACGGGGATCACTGTCCTGGGCGGAAGCTTGTCTTCCACTCGGGTGTACTCGGGCTTCCTGGACAGAGCATCCGCTCTCTGGTTGTGCCCGCTTGGTATGTACCGCACCCGGAAGTCAAACCTCGCAAAGAAGAGGGACCACCAGATCTGGCGTTGATTCAAATTCCGAGCGGTCTGCAGGCTTTCCAGATTCTTGTGGTCCGTCCGGACCTCGATCTGATGCTGCGCCCCCTCCAGATGATGCCTCCAAGCCTCGAACGCCGCCTTGATGGCCAGCAGCTCCTTCTCCCAGATGGTATAGTTGCACTCCGAGGGGTTCAATTTCCGAGAGTGATACGCGCAAGGGAAAAGGGTACCGCTGGGCGTCGTTGCCTGGAGTAACACGGCCCCAATGGCAATGTCGGAGGCGTCCGCCTCCACGACAAATGGCCGTTGCGGGTCGGGATGTTTCAAGATGGGCTCCTTCATGAAGGCGTCCTTCAAAGCCTGGAACGCCTGTTGTTCGGGGGCGTTCCACTGGAACCGAGTCTTCTTCTGCAGGAGCCGGGTGAGGGGGGCTGTCAAGGCAGCAAAGCCAGGGATGAATGTCCGATAGTAGTTGGCAAATCCAAGGAGTCGCTGAACGTCCTTCACGCGACGCGGGGGTTGCCAACTCTGCAACGACTCGACTTTACTCGGCTCCATGGCGATGCCCTCAGGAGAAATGCGGTGACCCAGGAAATCGATGGTCACCTGGTAGAACTGGCACTTCTCCAACTTGGCAAACAGCCGATGTTCCCGGAGGCGCTGCAGGACCTGACGGAGGTGCTGATGATGCGCTTCACGCGACGGGGAGTAAATCAGGATGTCGTCCAGGTAAATCACGACAAACTGGTCCAACAGATCCCGAAAGATATCGTTCATAAAATGCTGAAACACAGCGGGGGCGTTGGTCAGGCCAAACAGCATCACCGTGTACTCGAAATGTCCATAGCGAGTACCAAACGCCGTCTTCCACTCATCACCCGGCCGAACCCTGACGAGGTTGTAAGCTCCACGCAGGTCCAGTTTCGTGAAGATCTTAGCCTCCCGGAGTCGGTCCAAGAGCTCGGGGATGAGGGGCAGCGGGTAGCGGTTACGCACCGTGATGGCGTTGAGTTTCCGGTAGTCACAGCAAAGCCGTAACTCGCCCGACTTCTTTTTGACGAAAAGCACAGGCGCAGACACTGGCGAGGACGAGGGCCGGATGAAACCGCGAGCCAAATTCTTTGTCAGGAAGTCCCGCAATGCAGCCAACTCGGGCTCCGACATGAAGTACAAACGCCCCACTGGGAGAGGCGCATCAGGGACTAGGTCAATGGAGCAGTCGTAGGGCCTGTGCGGGGGTAATTGGTCCGCCTCTGACTCGCTGAACACGTCAGCAAAGTCGGACAGTTCGGGAGGCAAGGAAACCCCTGTGGAACCCTCCACCTGGCCGGCACAGATATGGCGGGTGTGGTCCACGCACTGCAAACTTGGGAAGGTGACCAAGTTCTGAGACCAATAGATCTGTGGATCATGCGCCCGGAGCCACGCCAGTCCCAAGACCACGGGGAAGTGCAGATCCGAAGTGACGTAGAACTGGATGGCCTCCACATGGGTACTGATGGCCATACACACGGGTTGCGTGGCGGCCGTAATAGGCCCGGACAGGAGCACTCGACCATCGATGGTCTCCACAAGCATGGGCGGATCCACTGGACACTGGGGAACAGCCCATTTGGCCACGAAGGCCGAGTCCATAAAGTTAGTGGTAGCCCCAGAGTCAATTAAGGCATGGACCGGAATCCCCTCTGGCTTGCCAGGAAGGATCAGTCGTGCCTCCAAAATCAAATGCCGTGGAGGTTCACAGGCACCGTCGGAACGGCGTCGCTCGGCGTGGTCGTTGTGGGTCGCCCGATCTTTCACACCGTCTAGATCGGGCTCGGGCCGTTTCCTGATAGCAAAGCAGGGGACTTTTTCGGGGCAGGCTTGGTCACTGACGCCCGCTGACGCTTCTTCGGGCAAGAAGCAGCCAAATGTCCAGGGTCCCCACAGTAAAAACACAACCCCTCCGATCGTCGTCTGTCCATTTCCGTCACCGATAGACGGGACCTGGCGGCACCCAGCTCCATTGGCTCCTCCCTCTGGACTGGGGGCTCACGCACAACAGGGGCGGCAGGGGTCTGTGGGGTGGCACGGCGACTCTTACGCTGCTGCAGCCGGGCATCGATCCGCAGACAAAGATGGATCAGCCCATTCAGGTCTGAGGGAATGTCCATGCGGGCCAGCTCATCCAACATCTCCTCCGACAAGCCATCCTGGAAGGCATCCACGAGCGCAGCCTCATTCCAGGCGGAATCCTGGCTAAGCAGCCGGAAATCGCTGATGTAGGCCTGTAGGGGGCGCTGACCCTGCCTCAAAGCTTTCAGGCGTCGGGTGGCAGTCTGCACCTTAATTGGGTCCTCATACATGAGGCGCATATGGTCACAAAACCCCCCAAAGTTATCCAACAAAGGGCTAGGCTGTGCCAACAGAGGCGTGCCCCAACGAGCTGCATCTCCCGACAGAAGGCTCAACACGAATCCCACCTTATCTCGGTCAGTGGGGAAATCAGCCGCCCTCACGCTGATAAAAAGCTGGCATTGTCCCAGGAAGGCAAGAAACAGTTCTGGATTACCAGCAAATTTATCCGGCATAGCTATCTGACATTTCCTCCTGGGTGGGGGGGCAGCATGTACCTGAGCCTGCAGTTGTGCCACCTGAGTGGCCAGCAAGGTGAGTTGCTGGTTGAGCTGGGCATTCTCGGCAAGAAGCTGCTCCATCGTAGTAATAAGGGGTGGGTGGCTGAAAGCAAACTGTTCTGAACCAGCCCTCTTCTAGCAAACCCCTATTCAAAAGAAGAGACTGGAGAGCGTCCAAGGCTAAAAGGCTTCTGCCAAGATTTAATTACGCAGTTAACAAAAACACTAGAGCTTGTCTTCTCAAGCGGAAAAGTTGCTTTCAGCAACCAGCCCCTCCCCAAACACTCCTTTTATAGAGAGCTCAGGGCGTGGTCTCCCTGTGCCTCCTCCCGAGGAGTCCCATAGCCTTTCTTTGTTTGTTCCTGCTCGACTGCCTCCTGCGTCGGGCGTCCTTGAACAGGGCCAGCTGTGGGTCATCATCCTCCGCACTCTCGGGCTCACGCAGCTGAGAAGAGGTCCCCGGCTGAGGACTCTGCAAAGCCTCCAAACCATCATCAGCCGGTTCGTCTCCCTCCTCCCCCTCATCTGAGTCCTCCGATACATCGGACCCGGCTGTCGGACCCACAGGCTGGCCCTGAGTCACAACAGTTGGGAGTAGGAGGCACTGTTTTATGGTGGTTCTCCTCCTACCTCTCGGGCCATTTGCAGACGGTGTTGGTAGGAGGGCAGAGGTCAACCCCGAGGCCCCTTAGTTGTGGGGTGCCCCAGGGGTCAGTCCCCTCCTGTTCGACATCTATATGAAGCCACTTGGTGAGATCATCCATGGTTTTGGGGTGAGGTATCATCAATATGCTGATGATACCCAGTTTTTCATCTCCACCCCAGTGATGCCCTCCATGTGATGTCCCGCTGCTTGGAAGTGGTACAAATCTGGATGGGGAAGAACAGGCTCCATCTCAACCCAGCCAAGACTGAGTGGCTCTACATACCGGCATCTCGTTTAGTCCAAAAGTTTCCATTTTTGGTTATGGGAGGAGAGGTGTTACCTCCTGTTGATAGGGCGTGCAACTTAGGTGTCCTCCTGGATACACGACTCAGTTTTGAAGATCATATAGGAGTTGTGGCCAGGGGGGCTTTTGCCCAGGTTTGCCTGGTGCACCAGTTGCACCCCTATCTGGACTGAGATGCTCTACGTCATGCGCTCGTTACCCTGGTATTGAATATAGCAGCAATAAACAACAAATAAACTCTACAATTATACAAAAAGAAACACTCAGCAAAACTTTTCTTATCTACAAGAACATCCACAAAGTATGGTTAAATAAAAAATCAAGATAGTTGCCACAACAATACACCACACATGAAAATCTGATAAAGCTTTGATTGCATCATTTCAGCAACCACTTTGGAATATTTGGCTATGTTGATGCCTCTGCTCATCTAAAGTATAATGCTTTAATTTGTCCCTGTTTATTTAATTATTTGTATCCCACCTTTATTATTATTTTTACAAATAACTCAAGGCAGTGAACATAATCCACACACCTTCCTCCTCCTATTGTCCTCACAACAACTACCCTGTGAAAGAGCTGTGCTGAGAGAGACGGACTGGCTCAAAGTCACCCAGCCGGCTTTCATGGCTAAAGTGGTACTCTTTCCAGTCAGGGCCTTAACTGTTACCAGGGGTGTCAAACTCAATTTCATTGAGGGCCGCATCAGCATTGTGGTTGCCCTCAGGGGGCCGGGTGGGTATGGCCAGGGTGGACGTGGTCTACTGGGTGGGCGTGGCTAGAGTGCATATAGCCTACTGGGTGGGAATGGCCAGCTCTACATCGTTTGCATCAAGGGTGCCTATGGGGGCTGGGAAGGAGTGGGACAGATCTGAGGGTCGCTGGCAGAAGGAGGGTCTCTGGGCCAGGGCCAAGGCAGTGGGGGCCGTTCCCTCACTGTTTCCAGGATGGCTTCGCGGGCCGCATGAAACCACTTTGCGGGCCGGATCCGGCCCCCGGGTCTTGTGTTTGACATGTCTGTGATAGACCAAACTGGCTTGGAGTCTCATATATTGCAGCAAGACAGTGTCTCTAAACCTTAGCAATGGTAAGCTGTGTGGACTCCAATTCCCAGAATTCCTAAGTCAGCATGATGTAGGAAAATGTTGGATTTTTCCAGTGCCCGACTACAGACCTTCAACATTTAAGCTCACGTGTTTTATGTGAGTCTTTCAGAATTCTAAAACAAAGTTCAGTAAAAATGACAACAGATGATATTGCACATCAACACCAGCTATTTGATATACAGTTTGATAAAATGGCATCCAGCACCCATCATATTTTAAAACACTACCACAACATATATCATACGATACGAATCAGAGCTGAAGTTTCCACATTTCCTAGAAAACCCTCATTTATTTCATTCTCTTGTGTCTTTCAAGGATCATACTCTGCCTATATATCATTTGCAGCTATATCTGTTTCTGTAGACTACTAATGAACCACATTTCCCTTACTTTGCAAACTCTAGTCAATCCCCATGTGTGATCTCTGCCTTTTCTTTCACTTTGATGCCATTAAGTTTTTTCCAGTCATCTAGCAAACTGCTAAAAACAAAAACTGAAATAATATTCTTATATAAAATTAGCTAGCTAAGTGCCATTATCCTTTGTTCATGCAAAATAAAATACTGAATTGAAAATGTTTGTGCCACAGTCATAAACACTTCCCCTGCTGTCTTTTTGATACCATAAAGTTACATGGCTTCCCATTACATATTAGTGGCATTCAGAAAGAACATCAATTTAATCTGAAATACTGGTCTAAATTTTAGTTGCCAAAAATAGCTTGATACAAAAGAAAACTAAATTTTGAAATGGTACATAGATAATAGTTATAATCCAAAATACTGCAATTGACAGGATAAATAAATATTGATAGCTATTCTTATATTAAAGCACTTTACATATATTAAATGTAATATATGCCTCACTACATATTTGTAATGGAATATTGTATGTGGATGACCTTGGGAGACGAAAGCTAGAGATGCTGCCTAGGAACTAGTGGTGGGATTCAAATATGTGAACAACCAGTTCTCTGTGTGGATGCTGCTTCCGGAAGCCCATTCTGGGCCTGGGCAACAAAAAATTAGCTACCGGTTCTGCCAAACTGGTGCGAACTGGCTGAATCCCACTGCTAGGAACCAGAGAAGAGATGGAGGAGTCACTAATGGACTGACAATCAGAGGAAGAAACTTAGGAAGGACTTGCCCTAGTGCTCAAACTTATAAAATTCTGTTCATATAGCCTTACAAGAAAGTAGATTTAGGTCATCTGGTCATGTGTCCTATCTGCTTTACCCTGGAGGGCTGACAATATTAGGTATAAAGAAATAAAACTGTATTTATTGCTTGTACACGTGTGAAGGTGAATAAATAATTCAATATAGAAGTGACAAAACATCTATGTGTAATAATTTTCCTTTCCATACATAGAGTCTGTATTCTCTTCTTTATCTTACCTTACATACTGTACATGATATCCTGTCTCATCCAGAGAGTACTGAATCTAGCTAAGACATGAAGGTAATATTACATTCTTAAGTAGCATTATGCTTACTTACTTATAAACAAACACTAAATGATTTAGGACCAAGGTATTTCTAGGGATAGTGTATTTCCATAGTTACTGGATTGCTCTTGTGTAGCTTTGCCTAACTATTGCTATCTCACTTTTGTAATCAGTGTTTGTGCCAGGGACAAATTTCATGCAAGCGTGAGAAACGAACATGGACGTGATGTACTGAAGGCAGGTATATCCTTAACTCCTCCACTTCTTTCCTTGGCAAACTAGAATTAGAATTCCTAATGAGATCTGTATGATATTTACAAATCCTAAGTAGAAATTAACTTTCAGAGTGACTTTCTGTAATCATTATTTCATCAATGCAGGTATTAACAGAAAATCATGCAATGAATACAGAAATGCATATATTTGCTTAAGTGCATTAAGTATAATGGTTTGCCTCCAGAAATTGTGAGTGCTCCATCACTGGAAGTTTTTGAGAAGACAGTCATTTGTCTGGAAGGGCATAGGTTCTTCTGTTTGAACAAAGGGTTGGACTCGAAGACCTCCAATATCCCTTCCAACTCTGTTATTTTGTATTCTACATAGAATTTTTCCTTAATGTATGGTTTTTGTGTATACTTATTTTGAAATTAGAGGCTTGCTGCAATATTCAAAGAACTGCAAAAATCAGACTAATTATACCCCAATTTGTGTTGTATTCAGATTCAGGTGAAAGTCTTGGTAGTAAATAAACACCAAAGATTTTTTCTTCAGCCCTGCCTTCTTTTCTCCTGTAAATCTCCAGAATGAGGTGCTGGAACAGATACAGAATACAGAGCTGCTGTTATGGAAATCAGCCATTCCAGATAAAAATTGACTTTCCAAAAGTAATTCTAGTTTAGGTAGACTCTACCTTCAGTGGGGTAGATTTTACATCAATTGGGAAGAAATACAGTTTTCAAATACTGATGTTTAACTATGTGATCCTACGCATATCCCACTGAGATAAATAATAATAATACCTACTTCAGATAAATGGTTCCAAACTAAATATCTGTATTTTAACTTTTATGAAATAGACTAAATAAAAGAGGAGGTGGAGTTGCTCTCTATATAAGAAATAACTTTATCTCTACAGAAATAGAGCACAACAATCATGAAAACTGTAAACTTGAATGTATTTGGGTCAATATAAAAGGGGAAAAATGACATTGCCATAGATGTATACTATAGGCCGCCCAACCAAGCAGAGGAAATAGCTGAACTTTTTGCTAGTCAGTTAACTAAGGTATGTAGGAAGCGCATCACAATAGTAATGGGGGATTTTAATTACCCTGATATCAACTGGGAGACAAATTCTGCACCAAGTGGAAGATCTAACAGATTCCTGACAAACCTAGCAGACAACTTTCTCTCCCAAAAAGTAGAGAAGGGAACTAGGGGATTAGCCATATTGGATTTAATAATTCTCACTAACAGAGATGAAATGAGCTTGGGAAATTTTGAAAAGTGAGATAATAAAGGCCCAGTCTAGCACAATACCAACAAAGAAGAAAAATAACAGCTCTCAAAAGAAACCAGCATGGCTGCATAAAGAACTCTCTGATAAACTGAAAGATAAAAAGGACAAGTATAAGAAGTGGAATGAGGGGCACATAACTAAGGCAGAATATCAGCAAACAGCCCGTGCCTGCAAAGATGAAGTGAGGGAAGCTAAGGCTCAAAATGAACTAAGGCTTGCGACCAAAGTCAAAAATAACAAAAAAAGCTTCTTTCAACATATAAGAAACAAGAAAAAAGTTAAGGAAATGATTGGTCCATTAGTGGGGGAAAGTGGCAAGGAAGGTGACAAGCAACAGGGAGAAAGCAGAACTATTTAACTCATTTTTTGCATCTGTCTTTACACAAAGGGAAAAAACAGTCCAACCTACCAAAACCAGTGCCATAAAAAACAGAATAGAAATGCAAGTTAAGATAGGCAAGAAAATGGTAAGTGAGCACCAGTCCAGCCTAGATGAGTTCAAATCACCAGGACCAGATGGATTACACCCCAAGGTTCTCAAGGAACTGGCAGACATGATCTCAGAACCACTGAACTATATTTTTCAAAGATCCTGGAGCACTGGGGAACTACCAGAGGTCTGGAAGAGAGCTGATGTAGTTCCCATCTTCAAAAAAGGGAAAAAAATAGATCCAGGAAACTACAGACCTATCAGCCTGACCTCAATACCTGGGAAGATTCTGGAAAAGATAATCAAACAACAAATCAGCGAACACCTTGATAAGAACAAAGTTATCACTAAAAGCCAACATGGGTTTGTCAAAAACAGATCATGCCAGACAAACCTTATTGCATTCTTTGACCAAGTGACAAAACTAGTGGACCAGAGGAATGCTGTAGATATAATTTACTTGGACTTCAGTAAGGCATTTGATAAAGTAGATCACAACCTACTACTTGATAAGATAGAAAAATGTGGGTTTGATAGCATCACCACCAGATGGATTCGTAGCTGGCTGACAGGCCGTACTCAGCATGTGGTCCTCAATGGAACTGCATCTACATGGAAGGAAGTGTTTAGTGGGGTGCCCAAGGGCTCTGTTCTGGGCCCAGTGCTCTTCAACATCTTCATCAATGATTTGGATGAGGGGATAGATGGGGAACTCATCAAATTTGCAGATGACACTAAGCTGGCAGGAATAGCCAATACTCCAGAAGATAGGCTTAAGATACAGGAGGATCTGGACAGACTCGAACACTGGGCACTATATAACAAAATGGAATTCAATTGTGAAAAAAGTAAGGTTCTACATTTAGGCAGGAAAAATCAAATGCACAGGTATAGTATCGGTGGTACCTTGCTCAATAGTAGTAACTGTGAAAGAGATCTTGGAGTCCTAGTGGACAATCACTTAAATATGAGCCAGCAGTGTGCTGCAGCTGCCAAAAAAGCCAACACAGTGCTAGGCTACATTAACAGAGGGATAGAATCAAGATCACGTGAAGTACTAATACCACTTTACAGGGCTTTTTTTGTCATAGAACACTCAGAATGGAGTTCCGGCACCTTTTTGGGATGGAACCTTGTAGGGTAGGCAAGGCGGGTTGTATGACATGTGTGAGTTCCGGCACCTTTTTCTTTTACAAAAAAAGCACTGCCACTTTACAATGCCTTGGTAAGGCCACACCTGGAATATTGCATCCAGTTTTGGTCACCACGATGTAAAAAAGATGTCGAGACTCTAGAAAGAGTACAGAGAAGAGCAACAAAGATGATTGGGGAACTGGAGGCTAAAACATATAGGGAACGGTTGTTGGAATTGGGTATGTGTAGTTTAATGAAGAGAAGGCTGAGGGGTGCAGTGTTCCAATATCTCAGGGGCTGCCACAAAGAAGAGGGAGCCAAGCTATTCTCCAAAGCACCTGAAAGCAGGACAAGAAGCAATGGATGGAAACTAGTCAAGGAGAGAAGCAATCTAGAACTAAGGAGAAACTTCCTGACAGTTAGAACAACTAACCAGTGGAACAACCTGCCTCCAGAAGTGGTGAATGCTCCAACACTGGAAGTTTTTAAGAAGAGACTGGACAGCCATTTGTCCGAAATGGTATAGGGTTTCCTGCCTTAGCAGGGGGTTGGACTAGATGACCTCCAAGGTCCCTTCCAACTTATTATTATTATGATCAACATTATATTGAATCAATGTCAATTCTGAAGATTTTATGACCAACTCTTGGATTTTTTTTCATAGAAAATGTGTGTAATTAGCAAAGCTATAATTTTTGACAGAAGTTGATTCCTTTTAGATAAATATTGTTATCCTTATACTTTACAGATAGTCCTCTAAAAAAGTAAGAGGAGAAAGAAGATGTCTTATATGTTATTAAATATGTTAGTTAAAATAGGATTGCCTGTTTAATAAAACAATTTACAGCTACCCAATAATGTACAAGAGCAAAAACATTGAGCTTTCCTGAGGCACATAAAACAAAACAAATCTAATTAATCAACCCATTTCACTGAGTTCCTACTGACTGATGTGAAAGCCTGCAAAAGAATTTTTTAAAAAACAACAACAACACTTTTTTACTGATGATGATTTAAGAAATAAAACAGGATGAACAAATAGGAGCCAAAAATAGTTGCAAATTGCCATGCTAGTCGCATATTTGTCTTCCTGTCAGAGAACCACCTGGGATATATTTGCAGCAAATGCAGCCTTATAGCAATTCTTCAAAAAGGAAAAGAATTGGGGACAGGAAATAACTAATGAGAAAGGGTCAAGATTTATCTGTTTAAAAAAAAGGAGACTCTGTAATAGGCAAAGGGCAGAGAAAACTACATTCCATAAGAAAAATAGGAGGAAAGGCAGTGGATGTGAATAACATTTGCAAAACTGTATGAACAATTAAAAAAAAGGGCCAGGAGGCTACACAAAAGACTGAAGAGAAGAAGGAAGAAAAAACATTTCCATAAGAAATAGAAATGGAAATAGGTGAAAATAGGTGGAAGAGTACAGATTGTAGATTACAAATAATATTGACGGTAGTCCAAAATTTTAGAGGAAAAGAAAAACTTAGAATGAGCTGAGATTAAGAAGGCTGCTTAGTGTTCTTTAAATATGTCCAAAATGATGGTAAGGACAAGATTGATACAAACATGGTCTCCCTTTAGTATAAATCTTTGGGGCTAAATCTGGAGGAAGAGATTGATGACCTGGTCAAATTCTTATGTGTTTTCCTTGAGAAATCCGTGAAGTGCCAGATGATTGGAAGATAATAAATGATGTCCCTACATTGAAAAAAAGAAGATAACTTCTACAATAAATTGTAGGAAAACTGTATGCAGAATATACTTTGACTTCATCAAAGCATTGGATAAAGTATCCCCTGCTGTGCTGATCAATTAGCTAAGATAAATATGACTTGAATATCATGACAATCTATAGCTGGGTTGAAACTCATTCTCAAAGGCTGTGCTCATCAGTGCTACATCAGCACAATATAGAGAAATATCAAACCAGGTCTATTAAACATGATGCCCCCAAACCTTGGGCTTGTGTTCTTCATCATTTTCATTAATTACTTGGATGAACAGATTATGCTTATTAAATTTACTGTTCCTCATGTTAAAAAACTGTCAAATACAGAAGTATCAAATGCAGAATATCTGGCATGTTAACAGTCCTTATGAAAAAAAGCTCTTGGATTAAGATGTAATTGAAAACATAGCCAGCAATGGGATGAGGCTGTAAAGATGACATTTTAGATTGCATCAGCAGAAGTTCCCAAATCATATGAATTAGTTATTCCAAACTATTCTGCTTTGCTCAGACCCAGTCTTGAAAACGATATCCATTTTAAGAAGGAGTTGAAGAAATTAAATATATTCTGAGAACAGCAGAGAAGATGATCATCACTAAAAAAATAAGCTCTGTGAAGAGAGATAAAGGAACTGCCTTACTTTGAGAACAGTATCTGTGTAAAGCAATGTAACTGACATTCAAAATCACACTGCATAAATTATGTTGGACCTCCACATCTAAAGAGGCTACTGCGTTGCTTTAGCCTCTGTTATTTGATGGTCATCCAACCTCTGATAACGACTCATCTCAAATGCATCTCCCAGGTCCCTTAAGGACATTTAAAAACCATTACAGAAAATGAGCAGAAATATTACAGTGAGCAAAAGTCTTGACTTGGAAAAACAAATGTTGAAAGTTTATCTGTCACTAAATTTACAAAAAAATTATGGTGCACAGGTTTTCAACTCATAAAACATAGGAAAATATATGAATTGATGTACTGACATATAAACATACCCAATGTGAAATGCTCTTATAAAAGACAAAATAGTTTAATTTATAATTCCTTACAAATAAGGAAAGAAAACAGATTTTTTTTAAACCACAAATTTTTGTTTATAAGAAGTAATTGTAAGAAGTAATTGATGGGGCCACTGCTAGTGGTTACTTATACAATGGAGGGATGGATTCTTTTTAATCCTAACTCAAGATTTCAGATTCAAATAAAAATATATTTTTTCGTCTGTAAACCTCTGTGTGGAAAGGATAAGGTTATGTTTTATGATACACCTTGATCAAAAACAACACTGGCTTGTTCAGTATAACTGAAAGCATATATTAAAACACAATCATTTTCTTGCACTTGGATATTGCCACAGAATTTGGTCACAGCAAGCAATCTGTCTTTCATAAAAACAGGTTCACCATTACTGGCCTTTTCAAGAAAACCCTAATAAGGTACCTGAGTTCAGGATTTCTTACAAAATGGGCTGGGAAAACACCATGGTAGGAGAATGTAATTGAAAAAAGTCCTCTTTAATTTAGTACGTAGTTTCATTGTCACTTGCAAGAGAAATAGATGGATGTATCCATAGTGTTTAACTTCAATTTCCAGTTTCTATCCAATAAATCTTTACCAGCACAGGTTGCATTACTATTTTACTCCAGATAAAGAGCTCTAATCATTGGGTGACTGAATACTTCCAATCACTTATATGGAGGTTGAGATTTCTGACATTAGAAAAAAACAACAACTTTGTGCCTTGATTCATAATGGATCTCTTGCTGAATCACTGTAAGTTTCTTAAATAGAAAAAAAAGATCAATAATGTTTACCAAAGAGAATAATGTACTGCCTGCAGGAATGTTAGCCATTTCAGCAATTTATCACCTGAGGGCAACTTTGTCAGTGGAGATTTAAAAAAAAATGTAGCAAATCAAAACTCAACAGGCAAAGGATAATTCCATATTGGATTGATAGGTCACTGCCCAAACCCTTCTGTTCTTCTGAAATGTCTTATTGCTAGTTTGCAGCTTAAGCTGGCCTAAAAAGCAACAGGTATAGCAGAGAGATGGGTGGATTTCAGTTAAGCAACTTCAGATGACTCCATTATATACCTACTGAGAACACTTCAGTATGTTGACAGGGTAAAATCTGAGCAAGTAAGATTAAATCAAATTAGCTTCCAAGTATGAGTTTTTGCCTAGAACTTTTAGACACACGTAATAAAAATATATGTGGGAGCCAAAGTCACATAGCACCATTGTAAAACGTGTTTTATTGCTATAATTTACTGTTTTAATTACAGATATTTGTTGTGACCCACTTTATTTTTTTAAAAAATAACATGTGCTATTAAATATAACAAATTCCTTATTTAATAGAATATGCTTTAGTGAACTTTAGATGTAACAGTAAAATCTGTGCATACATTGTATGGTTTTGTGTGTATGAAATGTTTTTGTCATTTTATGCAAGGGCAAATTATATACGTAAAATATAAAAATACATGAAAAATATAACCAGAAAATTGCATATATTCTTATGGACATTCCCTTTCCCCACTTCCTTCAATAAATCACTATAAATTACTATAATTTCTCTGTCTGTCTGTCTGTCTGTCTGTCTGTCTGTCTGTCTGTCTGTCTGTCTCTCTCTCTCTCTCTCTCTCTCTGTATGTTTGTATGCCTGAATACAGGGAATCACATATCCTAAAGTTCATTAAAATGCAATGACAATAAAACTTGGGTAGCTCTTTAGGTCAAATACTTGAAGTTTTTTTTAAAAAAATTAATTTACAATTAAGCAGGAATTTTTAGTATTCATGTCTACAAATAATATCAAATCAGTATTAATCTTATTCTTCCTGGCCTCATTCATAGCTAAGATGATACTGTGATCTACAACCAGATAAAAACAAAATAGTTTTGCTTTATTTTAATGCTATTTAACATTTCAGCCAAGCCCATATATATTGTCCTTAGCTTTAACTGTGATATACTGAAACAGGTCTTTTTCAAACCCTAATTTCCAAGATAATTTAGCTTTAATGAATCATAGTTAAGATTAAATACAGTTTAAGATTTGCTTATAATGCTAATTCTGGTTAATCGAGAAAGTGGACTCAACATTAGCAATCTCCTGCTACCCTGACATCAATTGAGAGACAATTTAGCATTAAGTGGGAGATCAAACAGGTTCCTGATGAGCCTAGCTGACAATTTTGTCATCCAAAAGGTAGGAGGAAACCAAAGGGTCAGCTCCAGTGGACTTATTTTTTATTAACAAAGAAGAAATGATAGAGGGGGTTGAAGTTACAGGAACTTTGGGGGGAGACCATGTCATATTGGAATTCAATATAATGCAGACACAAGCAATAGAATAAAATCAAGCCAATGTCTTATACTTTAAAAGAGCTGATTATAACAAACTTAGAGAGAGCTTGGGAAGGATTCCATGGATGAAAATCTTAAAGAGAAAAATAACTCAAGAAGCTTGTCAAACTCTGAAAAATATGATTATAAAACCCCAGTCCAGCACAGCACCACTGGGGGAAAAAAGGAAATCCAAGAAGGAACCAGCATGGTTGCATAAAGAACTCTCTGATAAACTAAAAGAAAAAAAAGGACAAGTATAAAAAATGGAAAGAGTGACACATAACTAAGGCAGAATATCAGCATATAGTCCGAACTTGCAAAGATGAAGTCAGGAAAGCTAAGGCTCAGAATGAACTAAGACTTGCAACAAATGTGAAAAATAATTTTTAAAAAGTTTCTTTTAACATGTAAAAAAAAACACAAGAAAAAAGTGAAGGAAACAATTGGTCCAGTAATGGCAAAGAAGTGATAGGCAGCAAGGAGAAAGCAGAGTGTCTTAGTTCATTCTTTGCATCTGTCTTCACACAAAAGGGGGAAAAATAGCTCAATCTACTAAAAACAGAAACATAAAAGACAGACAAGGAATGCAAGTAAAATAGGCAAGAAAATAGTAAGACAACACCTGTCCATCCTAGATGTGTTCAAATCACCATAACTAGATGGATTATATCCTGAGTTATGAAGGAGCTGACAGACCACAGAACTACTGAATCATATCTTTCAAAGATCCTGGAGCACCCGGGAACTACCAGAGGATTGGAAAAGAGCTGATGTAATTCCCTTTATCAAAAAAAGGGGAAAAATGGATCCAGGAAACAACAGACCAATCAGCTTTGTATTAATACCTGGGAATATCCTGAAAAAGTTAATCAAGCAACAGTTCTGTGAATACCTAGAAGCAAGGAAAGTTATAACCAGAAGCCAACATGGGTTTGCCAAAAATTGTTCATGCCAAACCAATCTTATTTCATTATTTGACAAAGTGACTAAATTAATTGACCAGGGAAATGCTGTAGATATAGTATATTTGGATTTCAGTGAGGCTTTTTGACAATGTACATCACAAACTATTTCTTGGTAAGTTTGAAAAATGTGGGATAGACAGCATCACCACCAGATGGATTCATAACTGGCTGACAAATCACACTCAACATGTTGTCCTTAATGGAACTGCATCTACATGGAGGGAAGTGAGCAGTTTGGTATTCTTAGGCCTGGTACTCTTCAATATCTTCATCAATGACCTAGATGAGGGAATACATGACACCAAGCTGACAGTAATAGCCAAGGCCCCTGAAGATCCAGAAGAACTTGAACACTCACTAGACCTATCTAACAAAATAAAATTCAATGGTGAGAAAAGTAAGGTTTTACACTTAGGTAAGAAAAACCAAATGCATAGATATAGAAATGTGGAACTTGGCTCAAAAATAGTAACTATGAAAAGCGTCTATGAATCCTAGTGGACAACCACTTATATATGAGCCAGCAGTCTACTGCAGCTGTCAAAAAAGGCAATGCAGTCCTAGGCTGCATTAAGAGAGAGATAGAATCAAGATCACGTGCAGTGTTAATACCATTTTATAATGATTTAGTAAGACTATGCTTGGAATACTGCATCCAGTTTTGGTCACCACAATATCAAAAGATGTTGACACTCTAGAACAGACTTGTCAAACTCATAACATCATGTGACATCATGCAATGTATCGGGATAGTTTTGCCGTTGCCGGTAATGGGGTAGGCACGGCTTCTGGATAATGTGTCCGGCCTGCAGGCTGGCAGTTTGACATCCCTGCTCTAGAAAAAGTGCAGAGAAGAGCAACATAGATGAATAGGGGCCTGGAGACTAAACCGTATAAACAACAGTTGCAGAAATTGGTTATGTCTAGTCTAGTGAAAACAAGGACTAGGGGTGACATGATATTCCAGTATTTGAGGGGATGTCACAAAAAAGAGGGGGTCAATCTATTCTCCAAAGCACCTGAGGGCAGGACAAGAAAAGCAACCTAGAAGAAGAGAAACTTCCTGACAATGAGAACAATTAATCAGTGGAACAGCTTGCCTCCAGAAGTTGTGGGTGTTATTCTGTTATTCTTTCTATCCCATCAAGGCCAAAGACAGTCTGCAATGGTATTGGATCTCATGCCATGGGCAGGGGATTAGACTAGAAGAACTCAAAGTACCCTTTCAACCCTATTATTCTATATTCTATGTTTATGATTAAAATGTTTCCTTGAGTTTTTGTAACTTATATTGGTACGTGTGGGATCAGTCAGGTACATCTTAAAGCAGCTGTGACTTTTCCTAGCTTGTATATATGTCACACAGTGTCAAGAAAAGATACCTTTCATTAAATATTTCCTGAAATATATTGTATGCAACCCACACACACTTAAAATTACATTGTGTTCTTTGCATATGGAGTGTTGCACATCCCTAATTATATGGGCCTTTTTCTGAATGCAATCCAGAAACTACAGCTGGTGCAAAATGCAGCTGCCAGTGTGTGGCAGGAACAATTGTTGGAGATTATGTTCAATCGATTTGGAAGGAATGACATAGTTTGCCTATTTGTGTCCGAACTGTATTTGAAGTATTAGTGTTATTCTACAAATGTTTAGCCCAATTAGGGCAGAGTTATATGAAAGGATTCCGATATAAGAATAGTCATGTTTTTATATCAAAGGAGAGGGGGGAGAAATATTACTTTTTTCAGTATAGTAGCTATTAAACAAATTACAATGAACTGTATCTGCAATTTGGGGATAGTTTTAAATAATGAAAAAGTGGGGCTGTTTAGAAGTAACAGAATAACGGAAGAGACCTTGGAGATCTTGTAATCCACCCCCCCTGCTAAAGCAGGAGACCCTGTACCATTCCAGGCAAGTGGCTATCTAATCTCTTCTTGAAAACTTCCAGTGATGGAGCACGCCCAACTTCTGGAGGCAAGGCGTTCTACTAATTAATTGTTCTAATTATCAGAAAATTTTTCCTTATTTCAAGGTTGCTTCTCTCCTTGATTAGTTTCCATCTATTGCTTCTTGTTCTGCCTTCAATCAATTTAGAGAATAGCTTGATCCCCTCTTCTTTGTGGCAGCCCCTCGAATATTGGAACACTGCTATTTATTTATTTTTTTATTTATTTTATTTATTTTTTGGGAGTTATATGCCGCCCTATCTCCCGAAGGACTCAGGGCAGCTAACAACAATAAAAAACAACAATACAAAAATTAAAAAAGAATTAAATAACAGCCCCAAAATAAATTAACTACACAGTTAAAAATTAAAACATATTTAAAAACCCATCGTCAGTCCAGGTCAGCCTGATGGAAGAGGAAAGTTTTGAGGTCGTGGCGAAAGGACCGGAGGTCTGGGACCATCCGAAGCTCAAGGGGGAGTTGGTTCCAAAGGGCTGGTGCTCCCACAGAGAAGGCCCTCCCCCTGGGGGTCGCCAGCCAACATTGTCTGGCCGACGGCACCCTGAGGAGGCCCTCTCTGTGTGAGCGCACTGGGCGATGGGAAGTCGTCCCCGGCAGCAGACAGTCCTGCAAATATCCCGGGCCTGCTATTGTCATCATAATGTATAAATAGAGAATTCTCCCTGTTAAATTTGTACCTGAGAACATTGAATAGAATAGAATAGAGCTGGAAGGGACCTTGGAGGTCTTCTAATCCAGTCCCCCGCTCAAGCAGGAGAACCTATACCATCTCGGACAAATGACTGTCCAGTCTCTTCTTAAAAACCTCCAATGATGGAGCACCCATGATTTCTGGAGGCAAGCTGTTCCACTGGTTATTTGTAAGGAAGTTTACCGTTAATTCCAGGTTGTTTCTCTCTTTGGTCAGTTTCCAACCATTGTTTCTTGTCCTGCCCTCTGGCACTTTGGAGAATAGTTTGACCCCCCCCCCTCTTCTTTGTGGCAGTCCCTCAAATACTGGAACACTGCTATCATATCACCCCTATTTCTTCTTTTCTGATACATGATACATTTCTATCTCTCTCTCTGAGAGTTTAAGAGAAGCTGCATTTTTTTTTAAAAAAAAGCCTTTTTCCTTAATCTGAGAGAAAATGACTGGCCCAAGGTCACACAGCATAAAGCTTAGGCCTTTTAATACAATTTTTTTAATTATTATTATTTTAATCCCATTTATATCCCGCCCTTCTCCGAAGACTCAGGGCGGCTTACAATCTAAGAAGCACAAATCAATGCGGTTAGCAATAGCCTTCATTCTATGTATATGCCTGCTTATTAGGGCTTTCGCCCCCCCCCCCCCCCGAGCAGCATTATTACAAAGTCAGCTTATTGCCCCCAACAATCTGGGTCCTGATTTTACCTACCTTGGAAGGATGGAAGGCTGAGTCAACCTATGTTGATCTGAAAAGGTGCTCCCAGGCTCTTTATGATTTCGGCTGCCATAAACCTTAGATTAAGATCTGCAAACCTTAGAGCAGCTGCCTGGAAGTTGAATCATGACAACTAGACTTCTTTCCTTTTGGTTTGAGACATTTTGCTGCTTGTGAAGTAGCTTCTTCTGTCTGAGCAAGCTGGTTAGGGGTCCTGCTTAACCCACTTGCATAGGCTGAAGAAGCTACTTAAATAAGCAGCAAAACATTTCAGATCACAAGAAAAGAAGTCCAGTTGCCGTGACTCAACTTCAGACAACTAACTCTACCTGGATGATGGAGAATCTTCATCTCTTCCTCTGAGAGTCCCATTCTGCTTTCCCTTCATTCGTTCTCTTCCTACTCTGACTTCCCTTTCTGTGTTGCTCTCGTCTTCTTCTCTTTAGTCATTATTCCTCATCAGTGATAAACTGGCTGGACCGGTGGGAGTTGAGATTCAATGACATCTGGAAGGCCAGAGTCCCTTTTCTAAAGTGATGTTCCTCTAATTGGGGATTATGGGAAGTGAGTTGGAGGCCAGCAGGAGTGAGATAAAACTAGGTGCCCTGCACAAACTATACTAAGGAACGTCATTTTCCTCTCCAGCAATCCCATCATAGATATTCAGAAACTCAGTATTATTTGCATGCTGTTTTCATTTCAGTAAACAGACATTGTGGCTTCCTCAGATGCCACCAGCACTTACAGTAAATCAGTAGAGTTCAGTGGTATTATTGCATACTTAGGGACAAAACAGCAATTTCACTGACAATTTCTTGGCAAGAAAATGTTATTAAGCTGCTCTTGTTTACTTGGACAACACACTGTGCAACAATACTATTCTCGTGCCATAATTTTTGAAGTATTAAGGGATGAATATAAAGATTAAAACAACATAGGAAGGCAAGTCTTGCTGTCATTTTTTAAAGCTGTTATTCAATCAACAGAAGTGAGATATTTTAATTTGTGTGGAAACTTTAGTGCTGATAAACACTTCTGAACTATTAAACTAGCTGTGACTGGAGTCATTTTCTCTTCAGCTCAGAAGGTTATGTAGTTACCATCTGTGAAACAATGATATTTTTATTCTATATTTATTCCTTTCACAGTGGACTGATCAAAGACTTATCTCTCTCTTTTTTTTTTAAATCACCAAGGCTGCCTAGAAGACTTCCAAAAGAAACTTCCTGTTATAAAAATAAACCATGTGAATGAAGAAGGCCACGCACCTGCTAAGTTTAAGGTACCATAACACACTGTGTTTCCTTGGTTACTCTTTATAGTTCAACATCACTTTTCCAAATATCCATTTTTTGCAGTGTTAATTAATGTCATCACTTGCTGGACATACTTGACAGGACAGAATGTACGTGGGAGGTTTTGGGATGCGTTTCTGGGACTATAATTGTTAACTTTTTGTCATTTTTTCTGTTATCAATATGTTTCTGCAAACTTACATCTGTACAGGTTCACTTTTGTGAGTCATTTCTAATGAATGCCCCAAAACATATGAAAAGATCTGCCTAATTAATTGCAGCAAGATATCAAAGCTACAGTAGAAGCAGACCATCCATTCATGGCCACAGGCATGAAGCTGTTCACTTTCTGTTTCCACTTCAGTTTCCAATTATACTCATATTAAAGCAGAAGTGCATTTGATGAGGCCCAGTGGGCCAAATGAGTTAACAACTGGTAAACCATTCAGGAAAAGGGGGTAGTTTTCTTTCCTGTGCTTGCAAAAACATGAGAGAGGTAGGAGATAGGTTATGTTATTCATCTTTATCATAATTTATAACTGGATGGGCTCCATTTAACATAGTAGGTTCCAGATTGTGCAAGTATAATTTAGAAGGACTTCATAGCTTTACTTTAACTTTACTAGACATGAACGCCAGTGGTTTTAGTTCCATCAGCCTGAGGGAATGGAAATATGGGACACTAAAGTTCCACTCCTGAACTGCTCAACTGCAGGTTCCTTGCATCAAAGCTTCATTCAGCTTTCTTCCTATACAAGCACATCTATTTTAGAAATTTTTATTCTGCTCTTTTTGCTCAGAATAAGATGTTATGGAGTCCACCATCCTGAAACAGCCTGAATGCTAATCAGGAATGATAAAAGCTACAGTCTAAAACCATCCCAATGTTACCAAGCAGTTTTAAACACTTCATACTGGATAGGTGAAGTTAATGGGCTACCTGCCGATTCTTCATTGGGTTGTGATTTATAACATACTCAAGTAAATGTTTTCAGACAAACAAAAAAAGAATGTGCTGGATCTCTTTATACTATATTCTTCCTACTTTTAAAGGTTTCCATTGTCCAGTTGTATTCAACTGTACAGGTGGTACTCATCTCTGTTTCCTAGCCAAGGGAGTCATGTTGATCAAAAATGCTTCCATGGTCATGTGTTATGTTTATGTTTATGTTTATTGGACTTATATACCGCCCTTCTCCAGTAGGACTCAGGGCGGTTCACAAGGAATTTAAAATAACAATACAAATTACAAAAGTTAAGAACAATTAAAATAATTAAATTTAGTGGACAGCATGAATACACACCGAGGTGCATGGAATGCAGTTAAATTCCCACCAAAGTGGCACCTATTTATACTACTTTGCTGCCCTTATCGCGTCCGCAGATAATCGCCCGGCCGCCCTGTTTAGGGTAACTCGCTCCCTCCTTAACCAGGAGGTGAGAGAGGATCCCTTGCGGGGACGAGCCGAGGAGTTTAGTCATCATCTGGCGGACAAAATCGCTCAGATCCGGACCGGTCTGGACTCTGACTGGGCAGAGTCTGATGTGGAGGAATCGGGCAGTCTTGAGCATGTTATCTGGACTGAGTTCGACCCTGTTTCCCCTGATGATGTGGACAGGATCATGGGGAGACTGAGCACCACCACCTGTTTGTTGGATCCGTGCCCCTCCTGGCTAGCTTATGCGGCCCGGGAGGGGACACAAGGCTGGTTCCATGCAGTAATAACTGCTTCTTTGAAGGAGGGTGTCTTCCCTGCCACCTTGAAGGAGGCGGTGGTTAGACCTCTCCTCAAGAAGCCTGCTTTGGACCCGGCTGTTTTAAATAACTATCGTCCAGTCTCCAACCTTCGCTTTTTGGCAAAGGTTGTTGAGAGTGTGGTGGCGCATCAGCTTCCTCTGTTCCTGGAGGAAACTGATTATCTGGACCCGTACCAATCGGGTTTCAGACCCGCACACAGCACGGAGACGGCATTGGTCGCGCTGGTGAATGATCTCTGGAGGGCTAGGGACAGGGGTTGCTCCTCTGTCCTGGTCCTATTAGATCTCTCAGCGGCTTTCGATACCATCGACCATGGTATCCTGCTGCGGCGTCTCAGGGGGTTGGGAGTGGGAGGCACCGTTTTACGGTGGTTCTCCTCCTATCTCCTGTGCCGCTCACAGTCGGTGTTGGCGGGAAGGCAGGGATCCACCCCGAGGCCTCTCATTTGTGGAGTTCCTCAGGGGTCGGTTCTCTCTCCCCTCCTGTTCAACATCTATATGAAGCCGCTGGGCGAGATCATTCGTGGTTTCGGGGTGGGGTATCATCAGTATGCTGATGATACCCAACTTTTTCTTTCCACCCCGAACCAACCCAGTGATGCCCTCGCCGTGATGTCCCGGTGCCTGGAGGCAGTCCAGGTCTGGATGGGGAGAAACAGGCTTCGTCTCAATCCCGCCAAGACTGAGTGGCTGTGCATATCGGCATCTCGGGTCAACCAGACTATCCCATCTCTAACGATGGGGGGTGAGGTGTTACCCCCGGTTGATAGGGCTCGCAACTTGGGCGTCCTCCTGGATTCACGACTCAATTTTGAAGACCACATAGGAGCCGTGACCAGGGGGGCTTTTGCCCAGGTTCGCCTGGTGCGCCAGTTGTGGCCCTATCTGGACCTACGCACAGTTACTCATGCGCTCGTGACCTCCCGATTGGACTACTGCAACGCTCTCTACATGGGGCTGCCCTTGAGGACCACTCGGAGGCTCCAACTGGTGCAGAATGCGGCCGCGCGAGTTGTAATGGGGGTCTCCCGATACTCCCATGTAACACCTCTACTCCATGAGCTGCATTGGCTTCCGGTTGCCCTCCGGGTGAAATTCAAGGTGCTGGTCATTACCTATTAAGCCCTACATGGCTTGGGTCCGGGGTATTTGAGGGAACACCTGCTGCCAGCATCAAGTGCCCTTCGTCCAGTGCGCTCCCACAGGGAGGGTCTGCTCAGGGTCCCACTGGTAAGAGATTGCCGGCGGGTAACGCCCAGGGATAGGGCCTTCTCAGTGGGGGTGCCTGCCCTCTGGAACCAGCTGCCAGTGGAGCTGAGGACTGCCCCCGACCTCCGTTCATTCCACCGGGGCCTGAAGACCTGGCTCTTTGAGCTCTCTGGCCCAGGCTGAGGATTAATTTATTTTAACCGGGGTTTTATTTGCACAGGGTTAAGTTTAATCTTTTTTAAACTGGTTTTAACTTTTGTATTGTTGGTTTTTAATTCCCTGTAAACCGCCCTGAGTCCTCAGGGAAAGGGCGGTATATAAATGTAATAAAATAAATAAATAAATAAATAAATAAATAAATAAATAAATAAATAAATAAATAAATACTTGCCCTTGAACTACTAGGTGGGCAAAAGTTCAGGCAAGTAATGGAAGCTCACCCCATTGTGCAACTCTCTGGTCTCAAACTGCCAACCTTTCTGTTTACAAGCCCAGCATCTTAATCACTAAGCACCTCCACTTTTATGAATGCCAGGCCAAAGCAATTTTTTCTAAGATGGAAAGACATTCATTGATCACGTAAAAATCTACATCTTTGGCTTTCCTTGGTATCCACTGAAATGAATGAATTGACTCTACAGATGGACTCTGAATACTGGAGACTGTTTTATATGGCTTCTTTGTTAAATGAGGGGTAAAAACATGGAAGGTCCCCAAACTGTATGGACAAATAAGTTGAATTATTGAATGAGTTGGCTTTGAAGTGATTTAAATTATATGTATATTTCTGCATGAACAGAAATAGAATAGAATAGAATAGAATAGAATAGAATAGAATAGAATAGAATAGAATAGAATAGAATAGAATAGAATAGAATAGAATAGAATAGAATAGAATAGAATAGAGCTGGAATGGACCTTGGAGGTCTTCTATTCCAGCCCCCTGCTCAAACAGGAGAACCTATACCATCTCAGACAGGTGACTGTTTAGTGTCTTTTAAAAAATCTCCAGTGATGGAATGCCCATGATTTCTGGAGGCAAGCTGTTCCACTGGTTGATTGTCCTCACTGTCAGGAAGTTTCTCCTTAATTCCAGGTTGCTTCTCTCTTTGATCAGTTTCTAACCATTGTTTCTCGTCCTTCCCTCTGGTGCTCTGGTGAATAATTTGACCCCCTCTTTTTTGTGGCAGCCCCTCAAATACTGGAATACTGATATCATTCACCCCTATTTCTTCTTTTCTAGCCATTCTCTCTCTCTCTCTCTCTCTCTCTCTCTCTCTCTCTCTCTCTCTCTCTCTCTCTCTCTCTCTCTCTCTATATATATATATATATATATATATATATATATATATATATATATATATATATATATATATATTTAAATAGCTTGAAATAGCTATACCAGTCTCCCTTTAATTCTTTGTTAGCAATCCAAATTTAATATAAAAATGATTGTCGCAGTCTGTGACTGCTGCTGTATATGTATATGTATATGTATATGTATATGTATATGTATGTATGTTTTTTCCGGTCAGACTGGTGTGATTGATGCACCTTAGGTTTTTGAACTTGCTATATTACAGTACTATTATTATGATTTCTTTTGCCTGCAGCTCCAACCTAGGAGCGTTAAGCATATATACCGTATTTTTCAGACCATAAGACACACTTTTTTCCCCAAAAAAGGGGGGGGAAGAAATGAGGGTGCATCTTATGGTCCAAAGGTGATCCGTATGGCCAGCCCCAACCTCCGCAAGTGGAAAGCAAGGGAGATTGTCAGGAGCACGAATCGGCACGTGCTGAGAAATGCCGATCTCGCGCTCCTGCAATCTCCCTCACTTGGTTTCAGCTTCCCTTGCTACAAGAGAAAGCAGGCTGAAATGGAGCGAGGGAGATTGCCAGGACCGCGAACGAGGGCTGAGAAAAAGTGACTGGCTCAGTCACCCAGCCAGTTTTTAATGCCTATGGTGGGACTAGAATTCAGTCTCTCGGTTTCTAGGTCAGCACCTTAACTACTAGACCAAACTAGCTCTTTTCTGATTAATTTGGAGTTTTAAAATAATTTGGTCCATTTCAATCAATGGAATTGAATTCAGAATCAAATCAGATTGATCTTTCAAATTAGAATCAATAGAATTTGACCCTGTATATATAATGAAATGTCTCCTGACCATTTATGAAACTTTTTTCTTTCAAATATTTTATTCGATTTTATAGGGTTAAGAATAACATTTTAGAAAGCAGTGTGTTAATTGGGTTAAACAGTAGATCAGTAATACAATCATTAGTGATGATATCTATCAGGTTATGTATCTCAGGTTACATCATCAAATATTTCTTCTCAGTTTCCCTTAACATTTGCTATTTCATATTTATGCTAATACATTTCTAATTATATCAAAATTCAGTAAAAATTTCATTATCACATTTATAAATACATTTGTTTCTTTTTGCTTATACATATCTTAATATTTCTCCATAGACAATCAATGTCCTGTTATAAAATTTTACCAATTTTAATTTTTAATTGCAGTATTCCAATTTAACCTTTAATAAATATCCATAGTATTTAACTTTTAGGTAAAGGTAAAGGTTCCCCTGCACATGCGTGCTAGTCATTTCCAACTCTAGGGGCCGGTGCTCATCTCCGTTTCAAAGCCGAAGAGCCAGCGTTTGTCCAAGGACGTCTCTGTGGTCATGTGGCCGGCATGACTAGATGCCAAAGGCACACGGAACGCTGTTACCTTCCCACCATAGTGGTCCCTATTTTTCTACTTGCATTTTTACATGCTTTTGAACTGCTAGGTTGGCAGAAGCTGGGACGAGTAACAGGCGCTCACTCTGTTACACGGCACTTGGGATTTGACCTGCCAAACTGCCGACCTTCTGATCAACAAGCTCAGCGTCCTAACCCACTTAGCCACCGCGTCCCTTTTATTTAACTTTTAGGTAACCCAAATTTCCTTTATCTCATTTCATAAAAATTATAATATCTAAAATACACCTATTAAAACTTAAATAAGTTCTTATTCTATTCCGTAAACATTTTCTACTTCCCATCCTAATAGATCACCTTCTTAATAATAGAGTATCTTTTATTAGTTCAGATCCATCATCTATATACACTGGGCTAATCAATTATTCAAACCTATTTTCTAATAGTTAATTTAAATTTGCCTTGTTAATCTAAACCTTCAATATTCAACCAATTAATCCCCTGTTTTTTTTACAATTTCTGACTATTTTAAATCTAGTACTCAAATTTCCTTTTATTTCAAAATCTCCCTTTAGCCCACTAACTGACAGTTTGGTATCCTCTCTAATAAACCTTATTCTTGTTTTCTTCTTTTGCCAGCCAGGTTTCCATATCAATGCTTTTAAATCATCAGATAGGTCTCTCTTCATTCTTGTGTATATTGTGTGGATTAAAGGAAACCATCTAGTTGCTAATTTTCTAAGAGATCCATTTATAATCATTAAGTTGCCTTGATCTCCCAGATCCCCATGTTTGTTCTGGTATAGTTGTCTTCAATTCGATCTGGTCTTTTTCTTTCTCAGGTTTCTTCTTCTGGTTTTCATCAAAGGTTATTTCCAGTTTTGAAATTATTGTGTCATTATCTGGATTTTCAGTAAACTATGCTTGTTCCAGATAAAAAATAAATATCCGGTTGTCTTAAGTTGATTTTTTCAAAGCTTTGTTTCCTCTAAGTAATCAAACACCACCATTTTAGAGGGTGGGGAAAAAATTCCCTTCCCTCTCTCCTCAGTAGGGAATAAATTTTCAAGAAGCTTTTAACAGGAAAAATACTTGGGATGCAGAGAAGATAAAATCTCACCCAATTTCTTCACATTGCTTTCAAGTGCTTGTTAGTAAGCGTGGCCTCGGCTGTCAGCAGCTTAATAATGGGCCATAAATGGCTGATCTTTTCCCCGTCAGTTTGAAGAGCTGCCCGGGATCAAAGGGGAAGAATGCCACCCTTCCACAATCACTCAGGGGTCTTCTTCACACTCCTTGTCCCTACAGGACAACTTTCTACCCTTTTCAGGGTCCCCCGGTGGGAAAAAACCAGATGGTGGAGGGAACTATCTCCCCACACATCTGCCAGCGCTGCGATCAAAAACTGGAAGCCCCCATTTATGAAATGTTTGTAATGGACTGCTGAACACCATCAGAACTGGTCCCAAGTGGGACTGACAGTGAAATGATTTCAACATTTACACTATTGAACACTTGGTAGCCCATGTGTTACCAATTTTCATCATTTCATCTTTATAAAACTCATCCAGAGAACTATTCAGTATACATGCTGTAAGTTAGTTTCTAACCATTATGTTGTAGGTAATATAAATAGCATGCTTAATTGGCCCTGGAAATGGAATAATACCTAGTATATTTTGAGAAATATTAGGAGCAATTTCAATATAGTTCTGAGCTCAAAATAGAAAATAAAATGTACTACACCATGGAATGGACAGATTCACATTTCAAAATATTCTATTATAAAAAAAAACTTTGGATATTGGTAAGCATGGCAAAGAATTTATTTGGAATTATTCTTTTGACTTATAAGCCTCTTTTGCTTCTTTGTTTGCCTGAATTATTTTCTTAAAAATTGGGGTGTTTCCAATGTGACACTCATCACATGTATGAATAATTACAGGTGTGCACAAAATAAAAACTGTCTTTTGCAAGGTAGGTTAATAGAATAACAGAATAACAGAGTTGGAAGGGGAGGTCTTCTGGTCTAGCACTCTGAACAACAAAATATCCTATCATTCTGGACAAATGGCTATCTAGTCTTTTTAGAAACCTCCAGTGATGCAGCAGCCATAACTTCTGATGGCAAGCTGTTCCACTGGTCTTGGTGGAGCAGTGGGCTAATGCCTCCTTAAGTAACACCAGCTGCCTGCAATTAGTGCAGGTTCGAGTCCCACCAGGCTCAAGGTTGACTCAGCCTTCCATTCTTCCGAGGTAGGTAAAATGAGGACCCAGATTGTTGGGGGCAATTAAGCTGACTTTGTAATAATGCCGCCTGGGGTGTGTGTGAAAGCCCTAATAAGCAGGCATATACATAGAATGAAGGCTACTGCTAAGCTTGTAAGCCGCCCTGAGTCTTCGGAGAAGGGCGGGATATAAATGGAATTAAAATAAAAAAATAAAAAAAATAAAAAATTGTTCTCACTGTTAGGAAATTTTTGTTTGGTTCTAGGTTGCTTTTCTCCCTGATTAATTTCCATCCATTGCTTATTGTCATGCCTTATGGTGCTTTGGACAATAGATTGACCCCCTTTTCTTTGTGGCAGGCCCTCAGATATTGGAATATCATGTCACCCCCTAATCCTTCTTTTCACTAGGCTAGACATAACCAATTCATGCAATCATTGTTCATATGTTGCTCCTTAATTCTAGAGTCAATGCTATGGCAATGGATGTTCCCGCTCCGAAATTGCAGCCATTTTTACTCTGCTTACAGCTTGCTTTTTTTGCTGTTTAGAAAAAAGATGTAGAAGGGGGGATGGGGTAAATGCTTGAGCTCAATTAGCCATAACAATAATGCAGCTTCATGGGAACTCAAGGACACAAAACGGTAATGTTTTGGCAGGCTGAGGAGCTGGAGAGGGAGCCCGCACTTCAGGCTAATTGGAGAATGTGATTTATGACTGCTTCATGGGGGTGAGAATTACAACTTGTTACTTTGTATCTGGGGGAAGGGAATTTAGTTTTGGGTTCAACTATGTAGTGCTGATTCTTTGTTTCCTGAATAAAATGTTCTTTAAGGAAGAATTCTTGCTTTGAAGTTCTTTAATGGGTTTCATCTATTGGAATCATGATATCTAGGTTGCTTCTCCCCTTGATTAGTTTTCACCCTTTGTTTCTTCTCTTGCCTTTTGGTGCAAGACAAGTAGTTTGAGCCTCTCTTCTTTGTGGCAGTCCCTCAAAAATTGGAACCCTGATATCATCCCTGGTCCTTCTTTTCACTAGAGTAGACCTGACCAATTCCTACAATCTTTCTTCATATTTTTTAGCCTTCCCTTGAGCAACCATCAATTCTATCACAGGATACTTAAGTGGCTTTTCTTCCGATCCGATCTTCCCAGGACTTTCTTTCACTAAACTCCCATTTAAATTCAAGCAAAGTGCCACTTTACTCTCACTTTTTATCCTCCTATTTCATTTGAAGATCAGGTTCTCCCAGCAGGAGATACTGTGAAATAGTATTGGGTTTATATAGATGAATACATGAAATTTGTGTCACCAAACATTTTTCGTGACCAGAGGCTGTCTCTAATAAACGATGTGGACATAGTGAGCAATGTCTTTTCTCAAGACAATATGATTGCCTGAGGTCAAAAAAGGCAGGGGTAAGATTGTATTTTAAAATGCTTCCTGCTGTATTGAATCATTTCTCTTCAGTCTCTAGTATATTCCAAGTAGAGGGAAGACACTAGATTAAGGTGATAACTCAATTTTAGGGAGTTGTGCATGAAGTAGATTATTTGGATTCATCTCAATCTATCTTCAGGCTCTTGCTGGGATAGAAATATTTTGGTTACTTTAGTGAAGCATCTATGTCTGGAACTAAACTGGAAAGAATGGATTTTGATGGATGTTTTTCAATGCCATTAATTACAAAATTCGTTTGGACAACTTGCTGGGTTGAGATTTTGGAGTCACCATTTTATTATGGCATCCAACTTCTAGAGAGTTGGGTCTAAAGGTAGAAAAATGCATTCTTTTAATATGATCCTTTCTGTTCTGTTGTCAGTTGTAAAGCTTAAGGCAATTTGGTCATTCTGAGCACATTATGCAAAACATCAATTCAATCCTCTCTACCTTCTCACTCCAGTTGAAACATTTTAAGAGGTGTCTGGTTTTTGCTGCTCAGGTTCAACTAGCTGTAGTGATGAAGTTTAATATTTAATGTAAAATGTTAATTGCACAAGTGAATGTACATCAAGGTCCTGTGTGGTCCCCTTTGTCCCTTCATCCCAGCTACAATAGTACAGAAATATCTGTTTCCAATTCTTAATTAACCCAAGTTTCTCATACATTCTAACTTGAAGAAGCTTATAAAAACAGGTGGAACTTCAACTGCCATACAGTCACATTGATATTTGTGAAGCAAGGACATTCTGCTCTAGTATATCACATTTTACATATTTGCTTCCTATAACTATTTATTACAAGAAACATAGTCTTAATCATAGAAAAGATTTTAAATAATGTATATACTTAATTATATTGCATTGGAGAAAATGCACACTGTTGTGTAATTTTTACTAAATTAATAAGAATTTTTATTATCCAGTCTCAGAGTATTATATTCTCCTTTCGTAATTAGCTTGTTTTTAAAACATTGCTAAAATTTAAATTTTAGATTTTCTAATGCATGGAGCTCAACTGATATATTCTGTGCCATGCTTATAATTTGTAACAAAGGTATTGTATAATGAATGCTGATGAAATTCACAAGCTTGCAGTATGAATTTTACTGCTGGTAAAATAAAATTTAGATTTGCAATACATCAGTTGCAATATTTGTAGTATTTTAATTCAGATTGTAATAAGTAATAAGGACCCATTTTTAGAAAAAGGCACTGCCTAGATTTCATCAGTCCAGCACTGGTTTTCTCTAGTGTCCTTGAGATATTTTGAACTACAAAGACCTTAAATTTCATGCCATTCCCAAGGATTGATGAAAATTGTTCACAATATTTGCTTTACCTATGAGGTTACTCATGCCTTAAACTCTTATCCCTTCTTAGTTGTTGGAACCCATACAAAATGCTACTGGCCTGCTCAGAAAATTGATTTAAAGTGAGAAAAAGAGCTGGGGTCTGTTAGCTATTGTATGTATTGCTGGTTATACTTAAATTGGAAGCATTAAAAAGGTTTTTGTATCTTTTGTGAATAAGATTTTATAAGAAACTTTTAATTGGTTTATTGCATTTATTATTTTAGAGGATGGGATCACATTTTGCCTACTCCATTCCTTTTCCATGGTCATTCATGCAATGCTTGTGGATGCTGTCATCCAGTAAGACACAATCAATCTCACTGTTGGCATTGCTATTCCCTTGCAGCACCAGCTGAGGATGAAGCGCATTCATTTTCTCTTCTTTTCTCTCATTTCACTTTCATTCCTTCCTCTTTGTCACACACGCTGGTTAGAAGAGGTTGCAGGCACTGAATGCATTTTTATTCCTGGAGAGGGGTAATGATCAAAAGAGGTTTTCCCTCTCTTCTCGCCCTCCAACTATAGGAACCTAAAGAAGCACATAACTTTCTATGAGTTTTCTATAGAGCAACTATCAACTTAACTTATTAAGTCTCACATAAAATAAAAGGTCAGAGTTCTCACCTTTCATCCTGGCCAGGAAAAAAACTCCACATTTCGTCTCTCAATCTCTCTTTCTCATGTGTTATACTAACACATGCCAACATCTCTCCATTTCATCAGCTCATGCTCATTTTAAAAACACATTCTATAGTCCTTGTAATTACTAAGAAAATGCTGATGAGCCCTTTTCACTGATGGGTGGGGGTGGGGGTGGGGATGGAGGCCGTCCCTCTGTCGCATTCACACCTGACATAAACAATTTCCAAATACTTCACCCAACATTTATTCCAGGCAACACAGTCATTGCTGTTTTTAGAGGAGCTTTTTCACAAGCCAAGGATTTCCAGCTTCTAAATCTTTTTTTTTTTGGAATAAGGTCTTGTTGTTTTGTTATTATTAGAGGGTCTGCCCCCCCACCAGGTCTTAGAAATGACTCAAAACAAACACATATACAGACACCATTTAACATCATTCCCAGACCTGTGGAGATTTTGTTCCTTTAAATTTCCACTTTTTTCTTTCCTGGGGCAATTTGTGGCTTGCTTCTCAGGCAGTGGAGAAAATTGCAAGGAGTGATTCCAATAGAAATGTGATGGGGGGGGGGGCTAACCACTGCTTACCTGTTCCCAACTACTTTAAGCCAAGCTGAGAAGCCTGATTTATAATTTGTTGACTAGCCAAACATGTCAACAGTTTTCATTTCTTTCATTTTTGTTTTGCAGCTGCCCAATTGGGATTCTACCTAGGAAAAGGGTTTTTTATGTAAACATATTCAGAGGCACCTTCAGATGACCATACATGTGCAAATAATTTTAACAAGCCCTGTCTCTTTTTTATTCAATTCCAATCTTGCTAGAGATACATTAACAGAAGTTACAACTTATCTGAGTATTCAATATTCCAACTTCCCATTCAGACAGGCTAAACTTACCTGCTGAACCCCGGGTGGGAGGAGCAGCAAAACCTTTCTTTCTTCATGGCTTTCCATGCCAAGTGGGCCCAAATTGTTTTATGAATCAGAAGATTTCCATCTCTCCAGGATCAACTAATGAACCTTACTCCACTCATTAGAATATCAATTAGTTTTATCGGTGCTTTTTTTGTAAAAGAAAAAGGTGCCGGAACTGACACATGTCATGCAACCCGCCTTGCCTACCCTACAAGGTTCCTTCCAAAAAAAAGTGCCGGAACTCCGTTCTGAGCGTTCTATGAGGAAAAAAAAGCCCTGAGTTTGATGACTCAGAAGATTTACCTCTCTTCGGAGTCAACTAGTGCACTTTCCCTCACTCACTAGAAAATGAAAGAAAAGTAACCAACTCAACACTCATCAAATTTCTTTTGAATAAAGTTCATCTGGATTAGATGCCTGCTGAATCTTTCTTTTAGTGCTCCTTAAAAAGGTCTTGTGCATTTCCAGCAGCAGTCTTCTGAACCTCAGATAAAAGTCAGTGTCAAAAGAACTTCTATTGAAGCAGGCTTTTCCATTGATAATGATCTGTAACCCAAGCAAGAACTGCCTGAGATGGAAATCTGCAGGCTAGCTCACCATTTGATTGCCAAATCTGACCCTAAGTTCTGCCTCGGTTTACCTTCCCAATAAGCAACCGAGTCAGATGATCATTTAAAAGTAGCTTATTAGGGTAAAGCCTGATAAAGTGGGAGAGAAAATAAGTCAAATTAAAATACAAAATAACTGTGTTAGTTAACAAATTATAAAATCCATGTCATGTGCCATTCACCTTATAAGTGATTGCCTTTGTTTTTCATTTTCCTGTCAATTTCCCATAGGTGTATTTTATTCCAATATTTTTTTTTTTTTGCTTTGGGAAAGTACCGGGACTATGTTCTTAATCTGGAAACCATAGATTCCTGTGCTTACCAGCTACAGTCGTCATGCTAATAAGTATACACTAAAACTCCCTTATATCTTTTTTTTAAGAACCTATCCTTCCATCCCCCCACCATCCAGTCTGAAAACAATAAAATTACAGACAGACACACAGAACATTTTCAAAACAAAATTTTGCACTAATAGCAGATTTCTTACATTCAATTTCATTCCTTCCTCTTTGTCACACACGCTGGTTAGAAGAGGTTGCAGGCACTGAATGCATTTTTATTCCTGGAGAGGGGTAATGAAAAAAGCCCTGAGTTTTATGACTCAGAAGATTTACCTCTCTTCGGAGTCAACTAGTGCACTTTCCATCACTCACTAGAAAATGAAAGAAAAGTAATCAACTCAACACTCACCAAATTTCTTTTGAATAAAGTTCATCTGGCAGCTGCCCAATTGGGATTCTACCTAGGAAAAGGGTTTTTTATGTAAACATATTCAAAGGCACCGGCAGATGACCATACATGTGCAAATAATTTTAACAAGCCCTGTCTCTTTTTTATTCAATTCCAATCTTGCTAGAGATACATTAACAGAAGTTACAACTTATCTGAGTATTCAGTATTCCAACTTCCCATTCAGACAGGCTAAACTTACCTGGGTGGGAAGGAGCAACAAAACCTTTCTTTCTTCATGGCTTTCCATGCCAAGTGGGCCCAAATTGTTTTATGAATCAGGAGATTTCCATCTCTCCAGGATCAACTAATGAACCTTACTCCACTCATTAGAATATCAATTAGTTTTATCGGTGCTTTTTTTGTAAAAGAAAAAGGTGCCGGAACTCACACATGTCATGCAACCCGTCTTTTTCTAAAACATCCTCACATACAATTATTGTACAGAGATATATAAAAAACAATTGGTCTGTGAGAGAGAAGCCTGGCTTTTAATCTAAATTCCATGGTTGTGTTTGAGATGCAAGGACGTACAAATGGGATTGATTAGTTCACATTGGAAAGGGCCCATTTGTACAGAACCAAGTTCAAGTAAGTGCTTTGGACCTATATTTACGTCTGTACGTAACTGAGATTGGTTTTGGATACTTGTATTGAAAATGTCAGACATTTACCTTTATATAGAAAATAAATGATGCAAAAAGAAATTTTAAGTCTCAAAGGTACTTTTTCAAAAATCAATTAGACTGTTTTTCCTTTTATTACTATTATTATCTCAAAAATTCCATTTCTGTATTGAACAGTGTGTTGTCTAGGTATACAAGTATTAGAATATAATAATCATCACATTCATAATAATCTTATCAAAATACAATCATATATGAGGAAGTAGCAATCATATTGTTAAAAATAATATTTCCCACATTAACATTAATTGTATCACGATCAAAGTATTTACTAATCCATTATAAATCTTCTTCACATAATCCACATTTTCTCATATTTCCAACTTTCTAATCTCTGTTTTTATCAGCTAACCATTGGTAAAATAAGTCCCATGTCGTACAGAATTCAGTTTCTTTTTTTCTTTAATTTTTAATGTTAACCTATCCATTTCTGCACATTCCAGTGACAGTTCTCTAGAGCAGGGGTCTTCAAACTTGGCAACTTTAAGACTTGTGGACTTCAACTCCCAGAATTCCTCAGCCAGTTTGAAGACCCTTGCTCTAGCAACTACAGGAATATTTAACTAACTAAAATACTGGGGATTACAGAGGAACAGAGACATTATGAAACAGACCTACTGAATAACAATAAGGAAAGTTTCTGAAGCTATACAATACAGATTAAAATTACAACAGTTTTCTAGCTAAACTTGTTTATTGATTCCTTAGAAACCAGAAGTCTCCTGAAGCAAAAGTTCTTTGCTTCTTCCCTGGATCTGTTTTTCAGCTTGTATATTTTAAGCTCATGAGAACAATGTTAGATTTTTCCTTTTCCTAATCCCATTATTTAGCTTCTCCATTTCCTCTGCCAATTTTTCTCAACATGTAAAATGACCAAATGTTTTGTCTATCTTTAAAGGAGAGATTAGCTAGGATCTGATTGCCAGGGTAGGCAGTCTCCCTTGGCTGTAAACTGAGAATGTCTGACAAACAATAATCTTCTAAGTTAGTAATTTGTGCAAGAATTTAATCATAGGGTCTCTTTTTTTACAGTAGTTTGTCTGACATAAAGAGATTAATTAAGCCAAGTTGTGTCTGAAGTACTAGCACTTTTAGAATGGATGAAGCATCTCGAGAGCCGAGATATACAGTTGAGACTGTTCTGAAAGCTGATAATTATCTCTCCAAATAAAAAATTAACCATAGTGCCATTACTAACTGTTAGTGTTTTTCTTAATAAGTTACAGACCGCAGATACAAAGGCTGCATTTTGGTTTTTTCCCCTCACAAATATTGTTTTATTATACAATTCCTTATTGCCAAATCATAATGCTGATTCTTTGCTTTTTTTCATTTTCTTACCTTATTCTGCAGATTCTTATTTCTATTAAGCTCTTAACAATTTTTCTTATTTAAGTTTTTAATTTTAAACTAAACTAGGAAAATGTTCTCTAAATTCCTTGAGTGAAGTACAGTATATAGATTGAGGGATCTTGGTAAAGATTATCCTAATACTTGACCTTTGTTCTGATACACCCCATTCCCAAATGTTCTAATTCTTTGTATGCAGGTTGAGTATAATTTGTGGGGAACTGGATTTGCTATCTACATTTTAACTTTGTTAATACTGCATTCTTCAAGTAACCCAAAAATATTTTGTGTCTATAGTAGTTTCTACTGAATGGGTAGAATACTGTAATATAGTGGGATCAAGCAACCATTTCAGTGGGCATTTTGTGATTTGCTGTTTCCTAGATAAACGAATGTATGTTACTGTTTAGAAAAAATATATATATGAGAAATTTGGGTAAGTGGTGCTTTAATGTTTACTGAACTGGTCAATATGTTCCCTGAAACTCTAAAATATTTAAAAGGAATGGAGGATTTTATCCAGCAAGAATTAGCTTGGAAAAGATCAATTTTATATGAGATATGAGTTGTATCTAGAGACTGCTTTGAGTATAATGGTAGATTTGAGTGGGATGACATTTCATTTTCCATATAAAGAGTTATCGATCTGCAATACCAATTCAGTGCTGTGAATGTCTGATTCAGCTATTAAATCATTTCAATTGGAAGAGTGGGCACATTCAATTTCAAGCAGATCTCTAAAAAGAAAGGGTCCTTTCTCTGCCAACATTTCAGCTTTCAGCTAAAACCAAACTATGTAAAGGGAGAATTTTAAATATTTTTGCAGGAGCTCAAGGCAATGTCTTTGCTTCTAATGAAGCTCTTGATGCTTTGTAAAGTACCTTCCTCAGAACATTAAAGTAACCATGTCCTTTGGAAGGCTCATGAAGCTGCTTTGAAAACTTGACTGTTTCCATGGATAGCTATTTTGCTTCAGTGACAGCCCAGCAGAACTTCCTCTAGTAAGAAACAAGAAGAGACAGCCTTTGGAGCTCCTGCTGCTGGGTTTTCTGAAAGATGAAACTGCTTAAGCACTTTGCTTATTTGTGCCAGTGTGTTTTGTGAATCCTCTCTTTTGAACACCTCTGAAACCCTCAGGTGGGTTGCTTGCAGCTTCTTTATCTCAAAATGCATGCAAATCACTTTCTTTGGTGGTATACTTAATCAAAGTACAGCCTAATTGAGATAGAAACATTGTTGGTTCATGATATCATTTTTTTCCTAATGAAATGCAATCCTCTTTTATGAAAAATAGATTGCAAAAAAAAGAAGCATGGCACAATTGGAGGGTAAAGGTAGCATTAGCAGCCCAAACCTACAACAAAACTATCTATATTTTGAAGAGGGGAACTTAAAACTTTTAAAAGTTTTGAAAATTTTTATATCAGGTTATACTGTGTTTTTGCAAGAATAATGCATAATGCATATTCGTGCATAGAGGAACTTAAAAAAACCAGAAAGAGAAATGGGAGTTCCTGTTGATCTGCACTAAATCATACTGCTTTCTAAGTAAATTAAATGTATCTGTGTTAGCATTACATTGCCATCTATGGTGGCACACTGGTTAGAATGCTGTATTGCAGGCTAATTCTGCTTGCTGACTGCCAGGGGTGCAATCCTCACCAGCTCAAGGTTGACTCAGCCTTCCATCCTTCCAAGGTCGGTAAAATGAGGACCCAGATTGTTGCGGGCAATATTCTGACTTTATAAACAGCTTAGAGAGGGCTGTAGAGCACTGTGGAGCGGTATATAAGTCTAAGTGCTACTGCTATTGTTATTTTGTATTATAATAGCTGAACAGCAGCTGGAGAAAAAACATCAGCTGCTAGTCCCATAGGTTGATAGTTTATTTTAAATATTTTACCTCAATTTTTCACCCAAAATATACCACGGAGAATACTTTAGAAAGATAAATAGACAAATACCTGTCTTGAAATTTGCATTTTAAAAGACACGAGACACCAAATCAGGAATGAGAAGGAGAAGAACATAGCATGATAGCATGAGCTGAGTTGTCCTACATGGAGGGCCTGTATATTCTGGGGCTATGCAGTACTCCGACTTGCATTGTGATTATTATTCACCTGGTCTGCATGGTGTTTGTATTGGATACATCATCCCCATCCATCAAACTGTTTCCTTGATGATGCAGAACAGTGGCGACATCACCTGGTGTCCTATATGCAATCTCTATTCTACTATTATTATATACACAAGAGATTTAAGGCAGAAATAATTAAAGACTACTCCCTTTGGGATCATCCTTGTTGATTAGCCACACTGTTATTTCTAGAGGCTCTGAAAAGTTTTGTGCCTTTTGATAGCTGCAAATATATACTGTAGATAATAGAACATTTTATCTGTTGTTCCTGTTTCTCTCTCATTCTCTACTTTTTGCCTTTTCATCCCATTTTTCCAGTTAAATGCTTTTCTTTTTTAATGTTTGCTAATATTAGACAAACGAACATCAAGCTACAGTGTGCTTTCCCTACTTCAACTGAGTGGCACGTATGCCTGCTCTGATCAATATAAGTGACCAATTAGATGTATGTTGGGAGCAAACTAAACTGGAAATGTATTTATTTAAATGGCCTGTCTCCCTCCTTTTCCAATATTTTGGTGCCTTGTCCTCCTCCTTTATCTAGTCCTTCTTGTTTTTTATCAAGTTAGATTTGGCTCCTCCCCTTTTTTCTTCTCTTGTCCCATTTGGGCAAAATAGTTCTTACAAATGTTCTAATGGTACTTTGGAGCAGGGGTCTTACAACTTGGCCCTTTTATGATTTGTGGATCAACCCCCAGAATTCCTCAGCCAGGGAATTGGTCCACAAGTCATAAAAGGGCCAAGTTTGAAGTCCCCTGCTTTGGAGGATAGCCATTGAAAGTTAGAACATAGAATTATAGGGAGGTCACTTAGTCACACTCCTGTTCAAAGCATGAGACTTTGTACCATCCCAATCAAATGATTGTCCATTTTGAAAACCTCCAGCGATGCAGCACCACAACTTCAGGAGATGAGCTATTCCATTGCTTACTTCTAGGTCAGATCTCTCTTTAACAAGCTTCCACCCATTACTATAAGTAGTTTCCAGTTAGCAATAAAGGTAGATGTCTCTTCTCCAATCAAAATCAATTTGGTCATCCCTGCAAATTCCATTATCTTCCCCAATCATTCCTCTATTGTGGGTGATGCCAGATATCTCCACTTTTGAGCATACAATTTTCTTGCCCCAGTTGTCATATATAAAAACAATGTTCCATGATTTTTCCCCACTGAATTACTTTGCATCCAAAAAATCTGTATTTTTAGACATCCACAACATGACCACGATCTTCCTGTGGTTTACATTTCCAATGTAAATTCAAAGGATTTTTTATACATTCTAGAAAATTTCTCTGGTGACAAATTGTACATCATTTTATAAACATTCTCTTTAGTACGTAATGTAAATTTCAATCCTTTCAACTACTTATTTTTTCATTGTTCCATTTGTATATTGTAATCATTTTATCATACAATTTTTCACTTGATCTTCTGTTTCATATTTCAGTAAAAGTTTCCACATTTCGGCATTAACATGTGTTTATCATTTGTACCTAGCTCTGTTTTAATTTCAGTTTTACATTGTTTAAAACCTTAAATCTTTTCTTTAAAAGTTTCTGATAGATGTACATTGTCAGGTACAGTATATACCTCTTCTACCAGATCTTCTTTGAATTTTATTTTACATTTCCCTTAAAAAAAATCTAATATAGTCATTTATGTTTGGTATTAATTTCTTGTTGATAAAATAGTAAGACCACAAGTGGAATACTGCAGTTTTGGTCACTGTATCACAAAAAAGATGTTGAGAGTTTGGAAAAAATTCAGAGAAGAGCAACTAAGATGATCAAAGGCCCGGAGACCAAAACATACAAAGAACGGCTTTTCTTCTAAAGAAAAGAAGAAATAGGGGAGACATGATAGCAGCATTCCAGAATCTGAGGGGCTGCCACAAGGCAGAGGGGGTCAGGTTGTTCACCAGAGCACCAGCAGGAAGGACAAGAAGCAATGGTTGGAAACTGATCAAGGAGAGAAGCAACCTGGAATTAAGGAAAAACTTCCTGACAGTGAGGACAATCAACCAGTGGAACAGCTTGCCTCCAGAAATCGTGGGCATCCCATCACTGGAGATTTTTAAGAAAAGGCTAGACAATCGCCTGTCTGAGAACCTGATGTAGGTTCTCCTGCTTAAGCAGGCTGGACTAGAAGACCTCCAAGGTCCCTTCCAGCTCTATTCTATTCTATTCTATTCTATTCTATTCTATTCTATTCTATTCTATTCTATTCTATTCTATTCTATTCTATTCTATTCTATTCTATTCTATTCTATTCTATTCTATTCTATTCTATTCTATTCTATTCCATTCCATTCCATTCCATTCCATTCCATTCCATTCTATTCTATTCTATTCTATTCTATTCTATTCTATTCTATTCTATTCTATTCTAAATACTTCTTATGCTGAAAGCCATAAGCCACGTGTCAACTGAATAAGGCAACTCAATACACCTAGACACCATGTGCTTTTGGGCATAACCTCGATCTCTATTGTTTCCATACTCTCAAAATGGCACACCTGACATAAGAAATTTTAAAATCTATAATATCCTTAGCATTATCAGACAGAAATATCCATGCCACCCAAATCTCAGATCTGGCAGTTTTAAGACTCTGAAAGTCTCTCTTACACAAACTAATGTCTCATTTGTGGCAATGCTGTATCTTCCATCATTAACCCAATTTCTTCTCTAAAAATTGTTCCTGAATATTGATTTAAATATGCTTTTTGTGTGTTTTATTTCTGTTGCTTTGTTGAAAGTTTTAAAGGGAGTTATTAAACAAATGAGATTACACTTTAGATTCCAGAGGAAATGGAATCACAACTGACTCTGAATCCTGGATTTTTGTCTGTTTCTGAGGTCACTGCCAAGGCAAGTGATCTGCTGCAATTGTCAGAATCCATTTATATCCCATTCATAAAACTCTATCTGTATGTTCTAAAATATTACATCCCTCACTGGATTCTGCCATTCCCAAGGAGGAGAAGAAAAGAAATTGGCTATCTTTATCCATTTGTTGCAAGAGTGTTTACTTCAGCCTGCCTGGAGGCCGTCATTAGACCAGGGGAAGAACCTTTGAACTGAGAGAACAAAGAAAAGGGGAGGGGGAGATCTGGTTTGTATCTCAGATTAGAATCTGAAAAGGAAGAAGGAAATGTTGTAAACCCTTGGAAGGTTTTGACACCTGAACCTTTATTGATCCGGGACTGACCAAATGGACTGGGGGGGGTTTCACTTGGGGACACTTTAAAAGTACCAACCTGTAACTCAGTTTTCAGATCCTGTCTAGATTTTCCACTGACAATTATGTCTTAGTAAAAGTTCCTTTTTGGACAATTCTGTCTTCAAGAGTTCTTCTTTCCTAAGACATGGATTGGGGTGGGACCTGACAGCAATATTATTCCACTGATTGGGCTTTCCTCTATCAGGAAGAACACATGGATGCAAAGATTAAGTGAACAGGGCAGGGCAAGGGAAGGTGGGGCAATGCAATTGTCTTTATGTTTAATCAGACATAAAATTCATGATGAGGGTTTATTGCCAACCAAGCATCATTGCCCTTTATTTCATATACTTTACAGTGCAGTGTTTAGGATCAGCCTTATTATTATGTGTGTCGAACTGACTGCTACTAGGATTGATTTTTAGATGAAAGAACAGCAAATGTTTAGTGAAAATAACAATGATGAGGACAGAAGGGTTTATGGGATGTCCATCAGATACCTGTGGGCTTTTGTTGTTCTGTCACTCAGATGCTTCCAACTCTTTAAAGCCCAACAGATATAATTGTGCCAGGACTGCCTGCCAGTAACTGCTTGTGATCTTTACTTGGTTCACATTCCTCACTTAGATAGAACTCTTATCCCTCATTTTCTGGAACTCAGCTAATTCATTGGACAAATTTTCCTCAGTGTCTTTTGCCCTTTGCTGTCTTTCTTTAATTATCAACAGCCATTTCATCTTTTCTTTTCTTTTTTTTTTTTTTTTGCTTTTTGCATTTTGGCATATTTTGGTTTGCTTTCTTTGCTGGAATGATGTCACAAATTTCAATCCAGTGTTCTTCAAACATGTTTATCTAATCTATCCATTTAGTCTATTATTTACCCTCATTGCACAACTGTATGAAATATTGCTGAAGTTGTACCCTGTTGGTCTGATTATTTTGTTTTCTTTAAGTTGTAATTTTGCAAAAAAAAAAAGACTTCATGAGCTTTCCCACAATCAGTGCTCAGATCTTGGGCATGCTGGCTAAATAGAACTTCATTTTTCCATGGAGAGTATGTTAATATGTTAGTATTTTTCTACTTGTGCATTTTGATTGGTTTGCTGGCAGAATATTCATGCATGGACTACTGCAATTCCCTTTAAGTGAGATTGCCCTCGAAGTTGATTTAAAGCTCTACCTGCTATCATATTCAGCTTTCTGTATGTTTACCAGTCAGCACCTGTACAGCAGAATGACAGTAATTTTATGGGAGCTGCATTGACTACCATTTCCTTATGGGACCATTTCAAGGTGCTGGTTACTGCCTATAAAGTCCTTTATATCTCAGATTCTTAGTATTTGTCAGCCTTTTGAGGCAGTCCAGATCAGAAAATAGACTCCACAAAGTTCACTTGAATTTTATAGATATGTGTGTGGACTCCAATTCCCAGAATTCTCATCAATGATCATGCTGGCTGTGGAATTGTGGAAGTTAAAGTCCACCCAGCTGGAAATTTCTCTGTTTGGGAAACAGTAATATAGACAATAAAATAGACTCTTGAAAGACTGACAGTGTTTTCCTTCCATCCTTTAAAGAGAATTAAAGTGGAGACAGTTTCTTTCTAAGATTGACTTCCTACTCAAACTTACATTATTTTTGCTAACTGCCATGACATTCCTTCTCCAAGATTATTTTTGTGGTTATCTACATGCTTTCAGGAGCATTTCCAAATTCCTGGTAGAATTTGCCTGCTTAGAATGGAGTGGGTGTTAAGACATTAGAATGGTTCCTCTCTGCTGACATTTCCAAAAACAGTCAAAACTGCTCTCTTTCAGAGAGACTTTTCGTGGAAGTGTCATTTAACTGGAAGATCTATTTAGTAGAGAGATAGAATAACATGCAGTATATAGTATTGATGATGTTTAATGGTTTAATGGCATATAGTCACATTAGAGCATTTTAGCTATCTAGAAGTGAGGAAGTAGACAGTATACTAATTCATGAAAAAAAATAAATATTGGGGCAGTTGTCATTTCCTTCTGTGGAATGTATTTAGTCTGATCCCTTATTTATAACCTACCTATAAGGGGTAATAGTTCTGGGAGTGTACGTACTCAACAGTATAGCTCATAGCACAGTTGGGATGCTCAGATTCATGCACCACCACAAGGTAATGATCCACGAAGGACTATAAGTTGGATCCAATTGGAGCTCAACAGATAACAAATTAGTTCAGCCAGCCCACCTCAGTTTTGACATATTGTTTTCCTTCATGGCAATTTGAGCCTTTAAAATGGTTCAAACAAAGTAAATAATAAAATGAAGTAACTTTGTATTGGGGAATTGTTACATGTGTCTTCAGAGTTGGTTTCACTTTTGACATGCTGATACTTTGTAACTAATAAACGTGTTCTTTGAGGAATTTCCAAGCCTCAGAGTTCTGCTTTTATTTGTCTCTGTCTGTTGGAACTATGACAGCCCTCATGGATAGTAGAGAACCATGATTTCTTGCAAGCAAATTTGAGGCAGAAGTATTTGCTTGAAAATTTGTATCAACCTCCTAGCTGCTCCAAAAATTTTATATTTTCCTAGAATAAACATATTGAAACACCATCAATATATTAAACATAATTCAATTTCCAAGGAATATTTTAGCTCCCAGGAAAATCTATGAAACAAAACTCAATTCCAGGATAACAGCACTTAATGTCAACATCCTTTTTATTTCATTTAACAATTAAATTTAATATTGCACATTATATTGTTAGAAATATTCAATTGCTTGTGCTTTTAAGAAGTATATATGTGAACTCTCTTTTTTAGTGTTTGTGTTTACTTTCATGATCACTATTCTTCATGTATGCATGCAGGGAGGGTAGATAGATTTATCTGTCTCAACAATACTATTTAAGTTGGTACCAAAATAAGTTCTTTTTGGTAACCTCTTGTTCTCCACTCTCTCTCTTCTCTCTCTCTCTCTCTCTCTCTCTCTCTCTCTCTCTCTCTCTCTCTCTCTCTCTCTCTCTCTCTCTCTCTCTCTCATTTATCTGTCAACAACATCTTCAGAAGAATAAAATTTACAAGGAACAAGAAAACAATAACACCCCCCCCTTCCTAGATAACCTTGTCAGTAGAGCTAGTGATGGCAAATTAGATACATACGTTTATCGAAAAATTACCCACATCAACCAGGTGCTCCATTACCAAAATAACAACCCAAGCTCCCACAAGAAAAACTGTGTAACAACACTGTTTAGATGAGCACAAACCTACTGCATCAATCCTGAACATCAGAAAAAAGGAAGCGGAGCAACTTTATCAAAAAGTGCCTGACCACTCAACCACTATACCTCAACTAATACAAGCTGTGAAAAGGATTATACTGCTGTACAGTATATCAAAAATGTCTCAGAAACCAGCAACAGACTATTATAACCACACAGCTTCACTGTAGCACACAAACCAACTAAGACCCTCCAAATATATAATATAAGTAAACCAAAAGTCTCAGCAGCCTGAGAAGAAAAACAGGAGGCATCTACAACATACAGTGTAAGGACTGCAACAGTCATTATGTAGTACAAAATAGCAGAGCATATCCATGAACACCAACTAGCAGTCAGAAGACATGTTAAAAAACTCCTTAATTTCATAGCACATGGACAGACTCAACTATAGTTTTAATTGGGAAACTGGGGGCATTTAAATCAAGCTAAGTCCAAAAATACTGGAAAATTCCCGGAGGCCTGGGATCAGAGAAATTGGCAATCAACAGGGACTTAGATATAAACAACATCTACATACCACTCAAAAGAGACAATCAAAAATCTCAAAAGTAAACAAAAAGACTAAAACTCCTCCTTGCCAGCAATTAACACTCAGATGAGCAGAGATTAATACCAAGATTAACACTAGATGAACAATCATGAACTAAACAAGAAAATACCAGTGCTGACAAGCTAACAGTAAACAACAGCCCAATCAAGCAGCATCAAGAACATTCCCATCAAAACTGACAGTATATAAAAATAAATTCAAACTCACTCCCTTCTAGTACTGATGATGTTACCTAATTAGGTAATAAAATGCCTGCAAGAAAACCACCAAGCTCAGAGAGCACCAAGAACTTGACAGTTCAACCCATAGTTACAAATATTGTAATCCATCGATGTGTCTGTGTCTTTGTCTGTTTATTTGTTATTTATGTATTCTATTTATATAGCCACCCGTCTCATTTTTACGTGATTCTATGTAGTTTCATCTTGTTTGGAGAAGCAGACAGGAAGCAATGTATTGAAAAAATTAATATTTAAGCAAATGAATTTGATACCGGAAAATATATTAGTTGGCTTAAGCAGACAATAATTTGACTACTGCATCATTACTATCATTATTGAATTGCATTGTCTGTGAATAAATTATAACCAAAAGCAGATGATTTCATACAGAGTTACGGGATTTTTTAAAACTCTTTGTTCTGAAATATAACATTTCCTGCCTGCAGTCTCAGTTGGCATTGATCAGAAACATTCTCTCTGTGTATTTTAAATTCATACAAAAGTATTATGGAATGCTGCACTATGTTTTCCTTTTTTCACTCACAAATCTTTCATTAGATGTTTGGGTGCATATATCAAATGGGTTGTGTGACTTTAAATTTTAAGGCATTAAAACAGGTTCATTTCCATACAGAATGTTTACTATAAAAATGTTAAGTTTTCTTTTTAAAAGCTTTTTAAACCTCCCCTTGTCACAAGTTTACTCAAGAATACCCAGTACTGTATGTTATGTGAATCATCATATTCTAAATATCAGTGGTTTAATATACGTGTTATGTAAACTGAGCCTTTTATTGACAATTTTTCAATGTGTCTACTTCCTATTGTTGATTTCATTAAATTTATTAAATTTATTAAAATTGTTGATTTTATTAAAAGAATAGCCTGATGCTAGAAGAAAACCATTTTCTTTGGGGAGAGAGGTATTTAACACTATTAACATTAGATGAGGATAAATCAGCAATATTTTTAAGACTATACTGCCTGAATCATAATGCTTTATCTGTTTTAATGATTATATGATAATCTGTTTTGTACTGCAGAAACATGTAACTTTGGTCTCCAGCTTTTCATGGTGAAAAGAAGAAAAAATCAGTGGTTGTCAGTTTATAAAACAGTTGCCACAGTGGGTGCAGCTTCTCACAAATACTCATTTACCAGTAGATAGATTGATAAGATTGTTGCATGCCGACTGATCAAACCTCCCGTCACGCACAGCAGAGAGAGAAAAAGCCACCCACCGTCAACTGGAGCTGGGCACCTCCTGTTGAACAGAGTAAATAAACCCCTCCTATTACAGCTAGTCCTTGACTTACAACTATAATTAAGTCTGGAGTTACAATCATAAGTCATGGTAGTCATTATGTGGTTCACCATATAACCATGTTCAATTTTATGACCTTTCTTGGTGGCAGTTATTAAGTAAATTAAGTCATTAAATGAACACAGAAATTGTTAAATGTTCCTGTTTTCCCCAGTGGGCATTTTTTTGCTGGAAACCAGAAGTAAATGTTGGAGGTCGGCAAAAAACCACTGAAAAGCCTGATCATGTGACCATGGGATGCTGCAAATTGCCATATATGGGAGACAATTGCCGAGTGGCCAAAATGTAGCCATCTGAATGCAGGGTATGTGTGTACGTTTGAATGGTTGTTAATGACCAGTTGTTAAGCGAGGTCTACTTATACTCAATTCCATTTCATTCCTAGTATCAAGGCCCACATTATTTTTTGAATTATATGCTGTGACAACCATATTATATAGGACAGGGGTGTCAAACTCGCCACGTCACGTGATGTGTCACGACATATCGTGACTTTTTTCCATTGCCAGCAATGGGGTGGGCGCAACTTCCATGTGATAAAACTGGCCCACAGGGCGGGAGTTTGACACCCCTGACATAGAGCATTTTAAAAATGCATGGTATGAAGCTTTTTTGTCCTATATAAATAAGCTCCATTTCATTCATTTTGATTAATTATGCATAGGATTGCAGCCCCCCAGTCTGTCCCTCATTTGCCTGAGGCACCCCATGGTTTTTACGGTACTGCTTCGCTCCTCTCCTTGGATTTTTTTTGTCTCTTGCCTAGGGGCTGGCTGAAAGAGCTACCTTCCAAAGGATGTCAGCTCTCCTTCATGCATGGAAGAAAATGCTTTCAGAGGGTTGAAGAACAGGTGACAGCAGCTTGCAACATTCCCTGGTGGCTTCCCCATTGACTAGAGGTAAACCAGCAGAGAAGGTTGCAAATGGTGATTACGTGATAGGGGTACAGACTTAAGTGTGAACAGACTGCCAAGCACCCAACCCATGATCATGTGATGATGGGGAACTTTTTAGTGATATTTTATGACAGCTTTGCAGCTATAAAGGATCTTTTCTGAAGCTTTCGTGATTTCCAACAGTCATTAAAATAACTGGTCATAAGTTGAGGACTTCTTGTAGGTAGCGGGAGTAGCAGGAACCACTACTCGAAAGTGTGTGGTGGGGTGGGGGGGGTGAGTGCAGGACATGAAGACCTAGTGGGTTTCAGGAAGAAACCGTTCACAGGCCTTAGCTATTTGTTAGAATTCTTTTGCAATATTTTCACTAAACAAAGCATCAACCCACTGCTAATTAATGGGGCAGGAACATAGCTTCCTACGCTTATTTATCAGAACAAATCCTTACTAACTTCAGTAGTCTTTACTTTCAGTTGTGTGCATAGAACTCCTATTCCAGGGGTCTTCAAACTTGGCCCTTTTATGACTTGTGGATTTCAACTCCCAGAATTCCTCAGCCAGCATGCCTGTTCTATTCTAATACTGATTTCCTTGAGTGACTAGTGCTATTGTTGCAAACCCCAAGACTTTTTCCATTTGAAATTTTGTCCCTTTGCTTTCAAATTGCACTATAAATACCAGAGGAATTTAAACTAGCACTTTCCACAGGAAAAAGGCTACCTGCTCTGTCACCTCTATGCCTGCACAGATGCAACCTTTTCTTTTGTAAAAGAGAGCTGGGATTTAGGGATTGCATTTGAAAAAGTTGATTGTAAAATAAAGCTTGCTATTTACAATGCAAAGCTTCTGTTAGCTGCAGTAAAGAGACCCACCCACTGTGACTATTACAACTTCCTCACATTTGATATTGTCTGCAGATAAGTAATTTGTTCACAAATAGTTCAATCATTTCTTTTCTTATATTGAGAGTTGTGGGTTAATGTGCCCATGACTAATTTCTGTATCCAAAATAATAAATGGATCATAATTAGATGCAGCAATCTAAATCCTGAGGTAAATTGGATAATTACTGTAACATGCAAAGATCATATGACTGATGGGCTACTGTTTATGTGAAAGTACCCAACATAGTGGGAGAGAACTATGTTAATTACGTTATAATTTCCTGAGTAATTATAAACAAATTTAAAACAGTGCAAAGCTAGCGATGTGATAAACATAACGACTGCTATGATTCTTCTTTGAACAACCTTGATTTTATTATAAAATATTCTGATTTTATTTTTGTATGATTTATGCTGAAATCAGTATACAAATATACTTATTTGTATCCCAGTATTATCTAAACTGAAACAGATATGATTTTTTAAAAATTAAATGTGTAAGATTTTTTTCTCCTTCCTGTTGCAAAGGTTGTAGATATATGTATGTCTCTAGGCGTTGCCTTCACTGAGCAAAAAGAACATCTGACACATATATCATGGCAAATAAATTAGCACGAATCTCAAAGTGCACTTGAGTTGATTGGGATACTTGAGTGGTAAAACAAAAAAATTAAGATTAAAAAAATGGGTGCTGAATAATTGTGGATTTAATATGAACATGAGTGACCAATTGGTAAATAGGTTAGGTTTGGTCATATAGAGGGAAAAAATGAGAATCAAATTTTAAAAAAATAAAAAGGAGGAAGGAATAAGAGGGGGGAAAAACCAAGAAAAGTATGGTCAAATGAAATTGATGAATTCTTCAAAAAAAAAAACAAAAACAAGAGGTGACCATTTTATGGGGGGGGGAAAGCTAATGTACAAAAAGATGTATAGACATGGAGAAAGCTATAATGGTTTTCAAGAGAAAGTTACGGAATAGTGAATTGTGTTAGTGTAGACAAAATTTAGATATAGTATATTGGCTTTTTCTTTCCTGTATTTAATGTTTTTAAGCTTGATATTTTCCCCCTTTTGAGCTTTGCCTGAGAAAATAGCAAACTTTGGGTGGTCATGCTGATGGTGATGAAGAAGAAAAAGATAACTTCTGACCACTTCAGTTTAAATGATTCTATGGTTTATAGAGTACCATAATGAAGCAAAACAAAATCAGTAATATAATCATAATCAAAATATAGCAGTTATACCCATAGTGTCCTTCTTTCTTCTTAAGACAAGGGGAGTAATAATTCTGAGAATTTGGTGCCCTCTGAACTTGTTTATGTTTATGTTTATGTTTTATTTAATTTATATACCGCCCTTCTCCCTGGGGACTCAGGGCGGTTCACAGGGCATATAAATAAAAATACAATACTATACAAAAGTTAAAACAAAGATTAAATCAGTGCCCAATTAAAAACAATAATACAATCTAAAAAGACAATTTAAAACCCAACTCCCCCATCAGGCCAGACCGGCCAATTCAAACAAATGGGTCTTCAGACCACGATGGAAAGTTCGGAGGTCCGATGCCGTCCGGAGCTCCACCGGCAGTTGGTTCCACAAAGCCGGGGCACCCACAGAGAAGGCTCTCCCCCTGGGGGCCGCCAGTCGGCATTCCCTGACCGGAGGCACCCTGAGGAGGCCCTCTCTGTGGGAACGCACAGGGCGGAGGGGAGTTGAAGCCGGCAGCAGGTGGTCCCCGAGGTACCCCGGACCCATGCCATGTAGGGACTTAAAGATCATAACTAAGACCTTGAACCTCACCCGGAAGACAACTGGTAACCAATGCAGCTCGCGGAGCAAAGGTGTAACATGGGAGTACCGGGAAACTCCCAAGACAACTCTCGCGGCCGCATTCTGTACCAGTTGGAGCCTCCGAGTGGTCTTCAAGGGAAGCCCCATGTAGAGAGCATTACAGTAGTCAAGGCGAGAGGTCACGAGCGCATGAGTGACCGTGCACAGGGCATCCCGATCCAGATAGGGCCGCAACTGGCGCACCAGGCGAACCTGGGCAAAAGCCCCCCTAGTCACGGCCACTACATGATCTTCTAGGGTAAGCCGTGAATCTAGGAGGACTCCCAAGTTGCGAGCCCTATCCACGGGGGGTAAGAGCTCACCCCCCATAGAAAGAGGTGGAACATTTTGAATGTCCCGGGATGCCGGAATGCACAGCCACTCAGTCTTGTCAGGGTTGAGCTGAAGTCTGTTCCTCCCCATCCAGACCCGAACCGCCTCCAGGCAACGGGACATCACAGCGAGGGCATCACTGGGGTGGTTTGGGGTCGAAAAGAAAAGTTGGGTATCATCGGCATATTGATGATACCCAACTCCAAAACCACGAATGATCTCACCCAGCGGTTTCATGTAGATGTTGAACAGGAGAGGTGAGAGAACCGACCCCTGAGGAACTCCACAAGCGAGAGACCTCGGGGTCGATCTCTGCCCCCCTGCCAACACCGACTGCGAACGTCCCAGGAGATAGGAGGAGAACCACCGAAGAACCGTGCCTCCCACTCCCAATCCCAACTTGACTGTTTATCTGTGGACATTTTATTACCTAAGTAGGAAACATATTAGTGCCACTAAATGGGGGGAGTTTTCTGTTACCAGTTTTGGTGGGTATGTAGTTTTTTCCTTGGTAGTTTCTTGACTAGGGTATTGTTTTCTGCCTAACTATTTGTCTGGTATTAACCCTTACTTATCTCAGTGTTGGCTGCAGGAGAGGATATGTTCTGGTATTTAAATGTATGTAAATGCAGTTTATTTTTTGTGTCTATTAATAACTGATTTGTCTGACTGCCAAACTTCTAAAAATGCTAATAGTTTTCCAGTTAAAACTATGGTTTCGTCTGTTCATGTGCTGTGAGGTTAAAGAGTTGTTATTGTGACCTGGATGCATTTTGCCAATCTTCCGCCTGTCTAGCCTACATAGTGGCTGTTATAGTTCTTAAGAAGAATAGAAGATTGTCAAAAGATATGTTAGCACTCTTCAAGTATCTAAAGGACTGTCCTGGAGATAATAGGTACACTTGTTCAATGTTGTAGCAGAATGAAAGGGAAGCAATAATGGATTTAATTTACAAGAAAATATATTGTAGTTGGCCTCAGGAAGACTTTCCTAATGATTAGTTTTGGTTGAGGATTTGTAAACAAACTGCTTCAAAGAGATGGTAGTCTCTCTTTCACTGGAAACATTTGTTGGAGAAATATAGCATAAATGTGGAATGCTGCATTGGTCAGGAGGATAGACTAAATAATATCCAAGATCCTTTCCAAGTTACCTTTACAAATCTATGGTATGCAGTGCAGGACTTATATGGCACATGACTACACTACCAGATACAAAATGTCTGATCTTCAGTGTGTCCCATGAACTTCTTGGTTAAATTCACTGTAAGTCCATAACACTTGAATTCCAAAACCTAGTTCTTGTATAGTTACTGGGTTTTTTTTAAATCCCATTTATATCCTGCCCTTCTCTGAAGACTCAGGGCAGTTTATAATCTAAGAAGCACAAATCAATGTGCTTAGCAATAGCCTTCATTCTGTGTATATGCCTGCTTATTAGTGTTTTCGGGGGGCCCCAAGCGGCATTTTACAAAGACAGCTTATTGTCCCCAACAATCTGGGTCCTAGTTCTGCCAAAGTGGTGTGAACTGGCTGAATCCCAGAAAAAAAATTGGATTTGCAGAGAATGTTGGAGATTTAATAGCTGGAATTGGCAACCCAGAGGCAAGACTGAGTCTATCAGATAGACCTCACAAAATTAAAAGTGCAAATATTTGGTGCAGAGGGACCTGCTGGCGCTCATGACATTCCTGCTGTTCTTACATGGCGAAAGGAAGAGCAGTGACCAAGAAGTGCTAGGCCAGACATGTCAAACACAAGGCCTGGGGGCCAGATGCGGCCTGCAAAGTGGTTTCATGTGGCCCACGAACCCATCCTGGAAACAGTGAGGAAACGGCCCCCACTGCCTTGGCCCTAGCCCAGGCTGGCCGGGAGCCAATGTAGAATTTTATGGTGGCCATCTTTGCTGAAACTCATTCAGTCTTAGCTCCAAAAGGCCATCTGGAAACATCGAGGTACCAGCCACTGCCGCATCAATCCCGCCCCCTGGGCGCGCTCTGGGGAGGTATCACCCTTTGTGAGGAATGAAGAAATGCACCTGTTATGTATGCAGGCATCTGCATAGCAACAGCCATCAGGGGGCGTTGGCCTGGACAGTTTCGGCGGGAAACCTAGAGCCAACCACATTGGCTGTTAGCTTACCTGGCCAGGTATATAAGGAGGCCAGGTAGCCCTCATTCCTCAGTTCACTTCCCCTTCCAATAAAGAGCTGAACTCACACACCGGCTGGCGTCTCTCTTGCGTCGGACCCACTACACAGTAGTGGCAACGAAGGTGGGATTGCTGCCGACCAAGAGCTGAAGTCACTGGGGAAACGCTCCGCGAGCTGAAGGGAAAAGCATTTTCCTTCTTTCCCCCCATGACCACCAGCTGAACCGGCAACGCCAAGCGCCACATCCACGACCAACTGCCGCCATGGCTAGAGCCGGACAACCCCGTGAATTCGAGACCCGCCGCCCCGAAACGTGGACCCGTTACCTGGCTCACGTTGAACTGTACATGCGGTTCAATCAGATATCGGAGGACGGTGCAAAGGCGGCCGCCCTGCTCTGCCTCGGGGGACCAGCGCTGCTGGAAGTCGCCGCAAACCTGTTTCCCCAGGAGGCCATCAACAACGTCGCGTACTGAGACCTCGTGGCCAGGCTCAACGCACATTTCAAGCCCCGGCGCTCCAAGGTGGCCGCACGGTCACAATTCGAGAAAAGGGACCAGCGCCCCGACGAGACCGGTGCCGATTTCTTCGCCGCCCTGCGGGAAGCTGCCATCACTTGCAGGTTCACAAATTTGGAGGAGCGACTACGGGACCGGCTGATTTGCGGCCTACGCGACAGGCGGTTGCAGGAGCGCCTGTTCGAAAGAGAGGAGGTCTCTCTCCAGGAAGCCGAGGACGCCATCCTAGCCCACGAAGCAGCCTGCAGGGCCGTCCAAGCCTGCCAGGAAACCCGGCCCGGCAACCAGGCAACCAGCGTCCACCGGCAAGGGGCCACAGAGGAGAACGACCTGAGCATCGACCTCCTCCAGCGGAAGTCGACCCCCCACCAGCGAGCCAGACGCCCAGACAGGCCCAGGCCTCCCAGCAACACTGCCGTTCCCCAGAGGTGCGCAGGGTGTGGTGGGAACCACGTGCGCAGCCTCTGCAAGTTCCGGTCCACCACGTGCCGGGCCTGCAAGAAAACAGGCCACATAGCCGCCGTCTGCTGTAGCCGCCGCCCCCGAGAGGAGATCCACGAGCTGCAGCCAGAGGAACCGCCGTTCGAAGGTACTGGGGCCCCACCAAACCAAAAATTGGCTATGTTGAGAGCCGGCTGGCCATTAACCACACAGGTAGCCGCTGGCTGCTCAAACCTAAAATTAGATTAGCAATCCGTTTGCAAGGCGTCCCTTGCAGCATGGAGCTTGACTCCGGATCAGCGGTCTCGATTATTTCAGACGAGACCCTTAACCACATAATTAGCCGGAGCAAGCAACAGATTAAATTACGGCCTACTAAATTAACCCTGACCGATTTTCAGAATTCGCCGGTCAAGGTGAAGGGGGAGGCCACCATTTTAGTGGGGTTTAAGGGTCGTGAAGGGCACCTGGATGTTGTAGTGGTAGAGGGCCGCAGAGCTAGCCTGGTCGGGCTGGACTGGTTTGAGGCCCTGGGAATCTCAGTATCTGGGATCCATCGGATCCAGGGGGACTCCGTTGAGGCCGTTTGCCGGGAGTTCGCCGACGTCTTTGACGGGTCATTAGGCAAGTACACCGGGGCCCCCATATCGTTCAAGCTTAACTCGAACGTCTCCCCCATTAGGGTCCGGCCGCGGCGAGTCCCGTTTGCGCTCAAACACAAAATCGAGCGCGAGCTAGACAAGTTGGTGGCCCAGGGAATCTTAGAGCCCGTAGATGGAGGGGAGTGGGAAACCCCCATCGTGACCCCCCTCAAATCCAATGGGGAAATAAGGATCTGCACCGACTATAAGTGCTCGGTGAACCGCACCCTAAACCCGCACGCTTACCCGGTTCCCGCGGTCAGCCACGTTCTCGCTTCCCTCCAAGGCGGCGCCATCTTTGCAAGGCTCGATCTTGCACAGGTGTACCAGCAACTCACAGTCACTAGGGAAACAGCTGACATCCAAACCATAGTAACCCATAGGAGGGCGTTCCGGGTGAACAGGCTGCAGTTTGGAGTCAGCGTTGCTCCCGGCATTTTCCAGGAGGTTATGGAAAAGACACTCAAGGGCATTCCAGGAGTCTGCCCCTATTTTGATGACATCCTGATCGCAGGAGCATCAGCAGAGGAACTGGCAGGGAGGCTTAGGGAAGTGCTGGCAAGGCTGCGCACAGCTGGCCTCAAACTCAAAAAGGAAAAATGCAGCATAGGCGTTCCTTCCACAGAATTTTTGGGGTTCAGAGTAGACGCCAGGGGAATCCACCCCACAGAATCCAAGGTGAGGGCCATCAAACTAGCACCCACACCCAAGAACAAAGCAGAGCTTCAGGCATTCCTGGGTCTGCTGAATTTCTACCATACATTCCTCCCACACAAGGCAGCCATCGCTGAACCGCTCCACAGGCTGCTAGACAAACAGGCAACATGGGCCTGGACGGCCACCCATGATCAGAGCTTCAAGGCCCTGAAGGCATTGCTGTCGGACAAGTCCACAGTAACCCATTTCATCGAGTCCAAGCCCATTTGTATCGCCTGCGATGCATCCCTTTATGGTGTGGGCGCTGTCCTAAGCCACCTTGAGCCCAACGGGGCACAAGTCCCCATAGCATACTATTCTAGGACACTGTCTGGAGCAGAAAGAAACTACGCCCAAATAGACAAAGAATCGTGGCAGGAATCAAGAAATTCCACGATTACTTATATGGCAGGGAGTTCACTGTCTTCACGGACCACAAACCACTCCTGGGCCTGTTCACCACAGACAGGCAAACCCCCCAGATTCTGTCCCCCAGGATGCTCCGGTGGTCCATCTTCCTTGCAGCCTACAATTGCAAGCTGGTGCACAAGCCAGGGAAGGAGATGGGCCACGCAGACGGTCTAAGTAGGCTCCCCTTAGACACACACGACCCAGACCCAGCACCAGCCACACAGATCCTAGCCCTGCAGGAACTACCCGAGTGTCCAGTTCTTGCCAAGGACATTGCCAGCCACACAGCCACAGACAGCATCATGGGCAGGGTGCACTCATGGGTTTGCACAGGGTGGCAGGACAAATCCCCGGGACCAGAGTTTCAGGCCTATTTCATTAGATGCGATGAAATCTCCACACACAAGGGGTGCCTCCTTTGGGGTAGCAGGGTCATCATTCCACCCGCACTACGCGCCAGGGTATTGGACTCCTTACACGAAGGGCACCCGGGGGTGGTCAGGATGAAGGCACTGGCTAGGAGCTACCTCTGGTGGCCCGGGTTGGACAAGGAGGTTGAGGATCGGGTCAAGGCCTGTTATACGTGCCAGAGATCCAGGCCAGAAGTGTCACATGCACCAGTACACCGGTGGGAGGCCACACACACGCCATGGTCCCGCATTCACATTGACTATGCGGGGCCATTCCAGGGTCAACTATTTTTAGTAGTGGTGGACAGTCACTCCAAGTGGTTAGAGGTAGTCCCTGTCCCCAACATGACCTCGGGGAGGACAATCCAGGTGCTCAGAGCTCTCTTTGCCACACACGGCCTCCCCGACGTAATTGTGTCTGATAATGGGCCTCAGTTTACTGCTGCTGACTTCCAGGCGTTCTTGAAGGCGAACTGGATTAGGCACGCCACCTCCATGCCTTTCCATCCATCTACCAATGGGCAGGCCGAACGGATGGTAAGGACGACCAAAGATGCACTCCGGCGCATCATCAGCGGGGACTGGCACCACAGACTGGCCAAATTTTTACTAGCCCAACACACAACACCATGCGTGGCTACCGGCAAGAGCCCAGCAGAACTGTGATGGGGACGGCGCCTCATCACCAAGCTGGACCGCCTACACCCAGACCGGGTAGCAGCCGAAACCGGAAGGGCAACATCACCATCATCACCATCATCACCATCACCACCAGCATCACTACCATCACCATTGCCATCATCACCCACACACAGGGTCCTCAACCTGGGGGACCTGGTCTGGGCAAGGAACTATGGGGCTGGACATCCTTGGGTTCCGGGGACAGTGGTCGGGAAAACAGGACCCCTTTCGTACATTGTAGGGGTGGAGGGGGACAGACGCATAAGGCGACACATCGATCAGCTCAGAGGAAGAGTCCCTGAGCATGTCACACACGCCCCTGAGCACGTCACACACGTCCCTGAACTCAACGCACACGATCAACAGGAGGACCACACTCCAGGAGGGGTCAACCCGGCTGAGGACGTCACAGGGCAGGGACCAGAGGAGGAGGACTTCCTGATGCCGGCTCCTTGCAGCCCTGCACAAAGGCCTCAGGAACCCACGGTCCAAGCCCAGGGGCCAAGCACACCCAGACGATCCACCCGTCCACACAGGACACCAGCCTACCTGTCGGACTATGTGTGCAAGTGACCCTCACACAAGGACACCACTGTTTTTTATATATATACTCATAGTTATAGTAGTTGCATGTTGTTGTTGTTATGTGGGTCTTCTCTAAGGGGGGAGGGGTGTTATGTATGCAGGCATCTGCATAGCAACAGCCATCAGGGGGCGTTGGCCTGGACAGTTTCGGCGGGAAACCTAGGGCCAACCCCATTGGCTGTTAGCTTACCTGGCCAGGTATATAAGGAGGCCAGGTAGCCCTCATTCCTCAGTTCACTTCCCATTCCAATAAAGAGCTGAACTCACACACCGGCTGGCGTCTCTCTTGCGTCGGACCCACTACACAATAGCACCATTGCCTGGAAGTGGCCAGTACATGGCCCTGCCTACTTTGGGCAGGCTAGGGGCTGGGCAGCATTGCGCTTCTCTTTAGATTCATGCCACCCAGCTCAGCCTCTCCGCACTGTGAGGAGATCACCCCACTGCCTGCCAAAACCAGGCAGGCTGGGGGCTGGGCAGCATTGTGCAAGTAACATCGACTTTCATGCTGCTCATGGCATCCCCTCCCCCAGAGCCCACCAAGCCAGATATGTGAAGTAGGCGAGGGCCATGTGCTGGCCACTTCCAGGCGATGGTGCATTTCTTCATTCCTCACGAAGGATGACATTTCCCCAGCTGTGTTTCTTGCCTGTTTTCCTCCCTACCTCATCTCAAATATTTTCCCACCACTCTAAGGAAGGAAGGAAGGAAGGAAGGAAGGAAGGAAGGAAGGAAGGAAGGAAGGAAGGAAGGAAGGAAGGAAGGAAGGAAGGAGAGGGAGGGTCTGAGGGAAGTCCTCCCTTAGTCCTTCCCTGCTGCCCTTTCACCATCCACTTGCCTCCTCCTCCTAGCCTATCCTGGAGGGGGGTCTCCCTATTGCTAAGGAAGCTTTGGATACAAAGCCAGGTCTCCTCACATGGAGAGGGAGTGGGCCTCCCTCTTGACTTTGCTCTCGTACCCATCATAAGCAACCTAGCTAAGGAGAGCAAGCACAGCAGCAGCAGCCTTGAGGAGGTAAGTGCAGCTGGGTGGCCCCTTGGGGAAGTGGGGCTGGGCTTAGTGCCACAGGTGCTTGAGGGCTGGGCTGGGCATTTGACCTCCATGCCACAGTCCAGCCCCCCCCCCGCATGGCCTGAGAGGAACAGTGAGGCTCCTCCAGTGGACCATGCCTTGGCACTTGCCCTGGTCTCATCTCCTTCTGCCAGAGACCCTCAGATCTGCCCCATTCCTGCCCAGGCCCGCACAGGCACCCTTGACGCAAATGATGTAGAGCTGGCCATGCCCACCCAGTAGGCCACACACACTCCAGCCATACCCACCCAGTAGGCTGCGCCTACCCTGGCCACACCCACCCGGCCCCCTGAGGGCAACCGCAATGCTGATGCGGCCCTCATTGAAATTGAGTTTGACATCCCTGTGCTAGGCCATCCAGTGAATTTAAAAACTTGTTACTTTTTACTACATTATAGTTTGGTACAGTGGGAGCTAGTAGCGACTTACTAACTCTTTATAGTGCATAAGAACTTTTTTGGGGAGGGGTTGGCTAGTCTAAAGAAAAGAAGAAATAGGGGAGACATGATAGCAGTATTCCAGTATTTGAGAGGCTGCCACCAAGAAGAGGGGGTCAAATTATTTTCCAAAGCACCAGAGGGAAGGACAAGAAACAATGGTTGGAAACTGATCAAAGAGAGAAGCAACCTGGAATTAAGCAGAAACTTCCTGACAGTGAGGACAATTAACCAATGGAACAGCTTGCCCCAGAAACTGTGGGTGCTGCATCACTGGAGGTTTTTAAGAAGAGGCTAAAGAGTCACTTGTCTGAGATGGTATAGGTTCATTCTATTCTATTCTATTCTATTCTATTCTATTCTATTCTATTCTATTCTATTCTATTCTATTCCATTCCATTCCATTCCATTCCATTCCATTCCATTCCATTCCATTCCATTCCATTCCATTCCATTCTATTCTATTCTATTCTATTCTATTCTATTCTATTCTATTCTATTCTATTCTATTCTATTCTACTCTGTTACAATTTAGGTATTGTACTAATAGAAATTGAAGTATAGTGATTGTTGAGTGCATTTTCAAATTCTCTGTTAAAACATAAATTCAAAATAGAATATGGTTACATCTGGGAGCTATGAGAAATGTTCATGATGTAAAGTGTTAGTAATTTAGTAAAAGAAAAACAGCCTTCCATGAACATTATTTTATATTAGATGCCTTAACAGTAGGAAATGGGAGCACAATGACTCAGTGGTAACAATGCTGAGCTTGTCAAATGGAAAGCTGACAACCCAGGTTCAAGACCAGAGTGCAGAGTGAAGTTCCTGTTACTTGCCCCAGCTCCTGCCAACTTAGCAGTTCAAAAGCATGCAAATGTGAATAGGTAAATAGGTATTACTTAGATGGCAAGTTAACAGTGTTCCATGTGCCTCAGCGCATAGTTGTGCTGATCACGTGCCCATAGAAGCATCTTTGTTTCCCTCAGCTCAGAAATGGAGATAAGCCCTGCCCCCTAGAGGTGGATCTTTACCTTTATCTTTAAAGTAGAAAGAGTGGATTATAAGTTAAGTCTCAGATACTGCCTATTTGGTTCTGAACAAACTGTTTCAACAGATAAATATATAAGTCTCTTGAGTCTGTCAATAGCAGTAGTAGGTCCCAAATCTGATGGTGGTTGGAATAAATCATCCTGGTATGTTGAACTCAAAAATCCAGGCAATCAGAGATGCCCCAAAGTGTTTGGAGCCAGAATGTCTGCAAGATATGATGAATAAAGTTAAGATGGCAGCCAAGATGATGTGAGTGAAGCTCTACGATACGCACAAAAACCAAGCAGAGCTTTGATCATCATGCTTGCTGTCTATGTATTTGACTTCACCCTGTAGGCACTCTCAGGTGAAAGCTCATAATAAATATGATTTCTTTGCCAGATTGAGAATAGAATAGAATAGAATAGAATAGAATAGAATAGAATAGAATAGAATAGAATAGAATAGAATAGAATAGAATAGAATAGAATAGAATAGAATAGAATAGAATAGAATAGAATAGAATAGAACTGGAAGGGACCTTGGAGGTCTTCTAGTTCAGCCCCTTGCTCAAGCAAGAGAACCTATACCATCTCAAACAAGTGACTGTCTAGCCTCTTTTTAAAAATCTCCACTGATGGAACACCCACAATTTCTGGAGGCAAGCTATTCCACTGGTTAATTGTCCTCACTGTCAGGAACTTTCTCATTAATTCCAGGTTGCTTCTCTCTTTGATCAGTTTCCAACCATTGTTTCTCGTCCTGCCATCTGGTCCTTTGGTGAATAGCATGACACCCTCTTCTTTGTGGCAGCCCCTCAAATACTGCTACCATGTCTCCCCTATTTCTTCTTTTCTTTAGACTAGCCAAACCCAAGTCCCGCAGCCATTCTTCATATGTTTTAGTCTCCAGGCCTTTGATCATCTTACTTGCTCTTCTCTGAATTTTTTTCCAAACTCTCAACATCTTATATGTGATATGGTAACCAAAATTGGCTGCAGTATTCCAGGTGTGGTCTTTCTAATACCTCACGTGATCTTGATTCTATGCCTCTGTTTATACAACCCAGGATTGTATTAGCTTTTTTGGCTGCTGCTGCACACTGCTAGCTCATGGTTATGTGATCATCCACTAGGACTCCAAGCTCCCTCTCACAGTTACTGTTTTTAAGCCAGGTCTTGCCCAATCTGTACTTGTACCTTTGATTTTTCCTGCCTAAATGTAAAACTTTGCTTTTCTCCACATTGAAACTCATTTTGTTGGATAAGACCCATTGTTCAAGTTTGTCAAGATCTTTTTGGATCCTTAGTTGGTCTTCTGGGATGTTGGCTACTCCTGCCAGTTTGGTGTCATCTGAAAATTTGATGAGTTCCTCTTCAATTCCCTCATCTAAGTCATTGATGAAGATATTGAAGAGTACTGGGCCTAAGATGGAAACTTGTGGTACCCCACTGCTTACTTCTCTCCATGTGGATGTAGTACCATTGAGGACTACTCATTGAGTTCAGTTTGCCAGCCAGCTATAGATCTATATGGTGGTCTATTCCACCTTTTTCTAGCTTACCAAGAAATAGGTTGTGGTGTACTTTTATCAGATGCCTTACTGAAGTCTAAGTATACTACATCCACAGTATTTAATTGGTCTATTAGTTCAGTCACTTTGTCGAAGAATGAAATAAGATTGGTTTGGCATGATTTGTTTTAACAAACCCATGCTGGCTACTAGTTATACCTTTGTTTGCTTCTAGCTGCAGATCTGTTTTTTTAATTATCTTTTCTAGGATCTTCCAAGGTATTGATGTTAAACTGATTGGTCTGTAGTTTCCTGAGTCCATTTTTCCCCCTTTATTGAAGATGGGATCCACATCAGCCCTTTTCTAATCCTCGGGTACTTCCCCTGTGCTCCAGGACTTCTGAAAGATGTGGTGCAGTGGCTTTCAGATAACAACTGCCAGCTCCTTCAGAACTCTGGGATGTAATCTGTCAGGCCCCAGTAGTTCATATTTGTCAAGGTCGGATAGGTGTTCTCTTACCATTTTCTTACTTATTTTAATTTTGGTTTCTAATTTGTCTTTTGCAATGTTTTTTTTTATTTTATATGTTGGGCTATGGTTTCTTTTTGTGTGAAGGCTGATGTAAAGCATGAGTTAAGCAGTTCTGCTTTCTCCCTGTTGCATGTAATTTCCTTGCCATCTTCTCTCTTTAGTGGACCTACTATTTCCTTGGCTTTTTTCTTGTTGTTAATATGTTGGAAGAAACTGTTTTTATTATCCATGATTTCTCTTGCAAGTCTTTGTTCATTCTGACTTTATCTTTACATGTTCTGACTTCATCGTTACATGTTCTGGCTGTTATGTGCCCCTCTTTCCATTTTTTGTATTTGTCCTTTTTATATTTCAGTTTGTCAGAGAGATCTTTGTGCAGCCATGCTGGTTTCTTCTTGAATTTCTTGGTGTTTTTTTCAGCGGTAGTGTGCTGATCCAGGCTTTTATGATCACATTTTTGAGAGTTTCTCATGCTTCTTGGTTTGTTTTCCATTTTAGGATAGTCATCCATGGGATCATTCCTAGGTTCTCTCTGAGTTTGTTAAAGTCAGCTCTTTTGAAGTTCAAGACACTGGTTGGATTGTTTTCTGTTGCTAGTGTTTGTGTTATATTAAATTCCAGTATGATGTGGTCACTTTCGCCCAAGGTTCCATCAAATTCAATGCCCTCTATCACTTCTTCTCTATTAGTTAGAATTAAATCCAGTATGGCTTTAGGTCTAGTTCCCCCCTCCACCTTTTGAATGACAATGTTGTCGACTAGGTTGCTTAGGAATCTGTTTGATCTCCTGCTCGCTGCAGAGTTTGCCTCCCAGTTGATATCTGGATAGTTGAAGTCCCCCATTACTATTGTGGGATGCTTCCTACATGCATTTGTTAACTGGTTGGCAAAGACTTCATCTATTTCTTCTGATTGGTTGGGTGGTCTGTAATATATGCCTATTAGAAGGAAACAAAAGCAGTGGATGATACTTGGAAAGGGCAGTAGTTCTGTGGTAAATTATCTGCTTTACATGCAGACGGTTTCAAGTTCGGTCCTGGATTTCTCCATGCAGAATTAGAAAACTTAAATCTGAAACCCTGGGAAGCTACTGTCTGTTACAGAGGCAGTTCTAGGCAAGAGGGACCATCGGTCTGACTCACTAGTAACCATCTTTTATGTCTCTTTGCAAGGGGCAAGAGGAGGGAACAAGGCTTATTTCTTGTCTTAAATGCAGTCCAACATCCAAAGGTTTCATCACAAAGAACTATTGTTGCTAGCTAGTGCTTCCTTGCTAGTTACAAATCAGTGGAGATAAATCCTTCTTTTTCCAATATAGCTAGACACGGTGCCATGGGATGAAGACTGCTGTGTTGCTGACACATTTTTGCTTATAAATATACATTTCTCCTTGATTCTGGGAAATTCAATGAGTGTTATGCAATCATCAGCATGCAAGGAAGACTGGCTCATGGGAACTAGGCTAGGAGAATCAGTGCTGGCTACCTATTTAATTCTCCAGAGCACCTGCAATTTTGAGAATTGCTCTACAAATATATTTAGCTAGCATACCCATGATTGCATTACAGAAATATACACTACCATTCTTGCTTAATGAAACCCTGGGAATATCACTATTCCCTGACTTAGCTTAATGTTCTTAAAAGACATGTGTATATTATCTGCCTGAAAGTTAATGACAAATTCATTATTTCTCAAGATAGTAGTTAATTGTTAGAGCTAGAATAAATTCATGGCTGATTATCTTGTATCTAGGCAACTTAAAAATAAATGTGAAGCGTTTACTTCAATTCTCATTCATTAGAGGAAGAAATGCAAGCCAGGCTCCCCAATGTGTCAGCTGTCAGAGATATGGCACATTAGTTTGATCAACTTTATGAAGACTAATATCTAATAGAAGAGGTATGCCAATAAGGCCCTTCTGCCACATTACAATAAAACACAGACTCCTTGCCTATTATTTCATGCCAATAAATTTACTTCTTTAAGCTGCCACTGGTTGGAACTGCTTATCCGATTTCTCAGAAATGGGAGTGTTTCAAAAACATTACACAAGATGTTACCATTGCTGATATTATTAAGTGATAACAGTCACTTAATAGGGCAAATTCTACAGGGTAATGCCAGAAGGCATAGCCTGAATTGAACAAGGCCAGCTCCCACCCCTAATATGAACCTCCTTCATTGCCCAGAAATGTATGCCTCAGTTTTGAAATTAAATTTTGCAGAATTGAACTTTGGAATCTTATACAGTAATGAAATGCTCAAAGAGATACCCAATATCTGTTAATCAGGGTCAAATTTTGGCCATTCTGCTCCATCTCCTTCTGGTTTTTTGATTCTTGTAACATAATTTTCACACATGTATACACCTGTGCTCACAGATATATACAACAACATTGCAGATATTGAGACAGAGCTGCAGTGGTGAAAAAGAACTTTTATTTTACTGATTTATTTAATTTGTATAGCTGTCCATCTCAAATCAGTGACTATGGATAGCAAAGAATCATAAAATGTGTTAGCAACTATGTTTTCAAGACAGACCACAAAGCATGGGCAAGTCTTTGCATTTTGAGCTTCTGGTGGAAAAAAGTCAGATGTATGTGAAACTATTCTACATGAAGTCACCCTCAGCAGCCCATTGTAGGTGACCTCATAGATCACATCTAGCCTATACATTGGGGCTTTCTGAAATTAGGTCATTAGTGGCCAAATAAAGTGCCAAGTGTGTGTATGACATTTTCTGTTCCTATTTTGTATTGACAAATCATCAATTATCTGTTGACATTCACTAAATTATGAAGAAAGCATAAACAGAACAACATGGAGTTTATTCTGACCACAAGAAAATCATGAGAATTAATGCATTTGAATAATTAAATATGGGCTCTACTGATTCTTAGCTCATGCTACAATTGGCCAGCTCAACCAGTGCTGCCTCCATAATATAACCTGCTCTGAAACCCAACTATTAATCTGTTTCCTCCAAGATCTTCTCAACTGCTGTCCATTAATTTCCACAACCTTCCCCCAAAAAGCAAGGTTGGAAAATGGCAGGTAATTATCCAGAATGGAGTAATCCATTGATGGCTGATTTGAACTTTGATGTTGGAGAAGATTCCTACAAATGTCATGGGCTTACAAATTGTATAAACTGACACAGAGTTTTTGCTTGAAGCACAAAGGACCAGGCTCAAATGATCCTGCTTCAGGCACCATATGCAAAAGTTAGTTCTCTGGAGAAGTCTGTAATGCTGAGAAAGGTGAAAGAAGAAGCAGTAAGGTGGATGGACCTAATTACATTGGTGATGGGTGCCCCACTGGAAGACCTGAAGGACCAGATTAGAGACAAATCTTCATGGACAAAACATATGTGATCACTAAGTCACAGTCTTGATGGCACATTATCAGTTTTAAATACAGGTAGTCCTCAACCTATGACCACAATTGAGCCAAAATTTATGTTGCTAAGTGAGACATTTGTTAAGCGAGTTTTGCCCCATTTTATGACTTTTCTTGCCACAGTTGTTAAGTGACTCATTGCAATTGTTAAGTTAGTAACCCAGCTGTTAAGTGAATCTGATGACCATGAGGATGCTGGAACAGTCACAAGTGTGAAACACATTTATAAGTCACTTTTCTCAGTGCTGTTGTAACTTCGAATGGTCAGTAAATGAAGTGTTGTAAGTCGAGGACTACCTGTATTGTACACTTTTATATACTACATTTAAAGCGATATGTTTAACTTCTCCCTATCTATTTTCGATTGTGGTCATTTTTAATCCTCATAATTAGATTTAGATTTATTGAGATTTTTATACCGCCCTTCTCCCAAAGGGACTCAGGGCGGTTCACAGGGCATAAATATAAACACCAATACAAACATTAAAAAATAATTAAATTAATGCCCAAGTTAAAACCAGAATAATAAAACAAACCAATAAAAAATCCAAGTACCCCCATCAGGCCAGACCCGCTAGTTCAAATAAATGGGTCTTCAACCCGCGACGGAAGGATCGGAGGTCTGATGCCATCAGTATTTTTATTGGTGATCAAAAATGTTCATTTTAAGAAAGTAGCCAGAAATAAGATATCAACTATCAACTATGATAATGAAGATACTGTGAACTAATTGTCTCTGTTGCATTTGCCCCAATCCAGTAATCCCTACTTCTGTTCCTTTCTTTCTGAAGGATTGAACAATATGTTTAGGAGCTTTCACAGATCTAAGGGAAGCCTCCACTCCTGTCAAGAAGTAGGGGCACATGCATTCAAATGTTCTTCCTTCCTGCAAGAGATTTTTCTAGTTCCCAGGCTGAGAAGCTTGCACAAATATGATTTAATTATTCATCCATACAACATGGTGCTGCTTTATTAATTACCTGTCTATCTCTAACAAGTAATGCAAGTTTCATGGGTATCATTGAAAGCTGTGTTAAGAGCACTGGGTTAACAGACGTTCCATGTATGCTTAGGGATATACACAAAATCCATTGCTACAAATGATGTAAGTTGCTAATATAGATTGTATCATAATAGCTTGGGGCAATCATGCCAGTGTTTTGATGTTTTATACAAAGCAATATACATTGTGGAAAAATACATTAAAAATGGATCTAAAAAGTGTGAAGCTATTTTAAAGTATTGTGTACCACCTATAACTATGTATCACAAGCCATACATTACTTTCTTAAAATAGTGTTCATTAGGAAAACCAATAATCAAAATGAATTATTAAAGGAAACAGATCATATTGATGTTGCCAATAAAAGTTGTTTCCAATTTTTAAAATGATTCCTAGAATACTTAATGGAATGAAATAATGAGTCATTGCAGTCAATATTGATATGTGCCAGCAGCAGAGTGATCTGTAAGCAGATAGACACATCAATTTGCAAATCAGCTGTTTTTTCATCAGGCTTGCTGAAATTTCATCAAGAATCCTACATTCTAGGTTCAGATAGTATCAGCCAAGCATTACAAATCAGTCAGATTCATAATTATGAACTTCATTGTCCCTATTATGTTGGATAATTATTTTATCCTCTCTATATGGTAACTTATTCCTAAATGTTATTTCAGAGAACATTTTATCTTTTGTGCTTTAACAGTGCCTGTCTCCTAGAATTTATGGTGATTATGGTGATCTGCCAGGAAACATACAGGCTAATGGGATTAAAGACTTGGAGAGATAGGAACTTGAAAGTATGGTTATATTAGGACCCACTTGTGAAAGTCTGATTTATCCCAAAGACATATTTCAGACAGTACTTGATTTTCTTTAAATAGCTTGATTCAAAATGAATTCAAAACCAAGCAATAAACCCAAGGAAACGTCTGTTAGTGAAATGATGTATAAAGGTATTCATTTATTACAAATGAAGAGGCAATCTACACTAAGGTGACAATTACAGTCAAGGGTTGTTGTGTGGAAGAGAAAATCAAAATTCATTTCTACTCCAGGAGAAAAGGATGGCAATGGGAAGGGAGGGAGGATTGAAATGCTAAAGGAGAAAGAGGATGTTAGAAGTGAATGTTCTAATTTACAATTTCCTGGAGAAAGAAATAGAGTTTTAACACTGTTCAAAGGCAGCGTTCTTCTGACTGTTGACCTCCAAGTTTGTTGGGGTATAAATCCAGAATTTTCAGTAATCATGGCCAAATATTACACTGGATAAGAATTCTGGGGTCAAACACATCTGCAGGATGGCAACTTGTAGAAAGCTGTTCTAGAGACATTTTCTCTCTGAGACAAATATCTAAATGTTGACAACTACATTTGTCAAAATACAAACTACATTTTAGGAGCCAAGAATTATGTTTGGCCAGGAGCTGCACTCAAAAAAGTTGGTAAGACCAAGGCAAAAATAAAGCAAAATAGGTTCGTTTAATTTTAATAAAATTACAATTATCTCCTTCCCTTGAATTTAATGTTTTATTCTGTTGGCCATATGAAGAACTACTGGTTAATGTTCATTTCTGAAAGGCCTTTGGTAAACATAGATTCTGTTCTGAGCAATGAGCTTTATCGCTGAAACTATCATCCAGATAATTTTACTTTGAGTCTCAAATCTGTGCTATATGGATATAAAATTTGCTTATTTCTTTAATAAGGGCAAGATCAGTATAAGCCAGACATGTCAAACTCGTGACATCATGTGACATCGCACAACGTATCAGGATGGTTTTGCCATTGCTGGCAATGGGGTGGGTGTGGCTTCCACATAACACATCCAGCCCGCAGGCTGGCAATTTGACACCCCTGACATGGAATATTGCAATATTTATCATTGCCACAATATAAAAAAGATGTTGAGACTGTAGAAAGAGTGCAGAGAAGAGCAACAAAGATGATTAGGGAACTGGAGGCTAAAACATACAAAGAATGGTTGCTGGAATTGGGTATGTGTAATTTAATGAAAAGAAGGACTAAGGGTGGCATGATAGCAGTCTTCTAATATATAAGGGACTTCCACAAAAAAAGGAGGTCAACCTATTTTCCAAAGCATTTGAAGACAAGACAAGAAGCAATGGATAAAAGCTAATCAAGGAGAGAACCAGCTTAGAATTAAGATCAATTCCCTGACAGTGAGAACAATTAACCAGTGCAACGGCTTGCCTCTAGAAGTTTTTTTAAAAGAGATTGGACAGCCAATTTGTTTGAAATGGTATAGGACTCAAGTTTCAAGTTTCCTGCTTGAGCAGGGGGCTGGACTAGAAGACTTCCAAGGTCCCTTCCAGCTCTGTTATTCAGTTAGTTAGGAATTCTTGGCTGTGATGAGCAAATCCATAGGGGCAGGGTTACTTCCCCCACATACACTTGGTTGTTTAGAGACAACCTTAAGTGTTTTACTATCTGGGTCTTGTTTATAGTCTACTAATTGGCTTTTGCTAGGGAATATGGGGTGCAAAGCAAAGCTAAGTTCATGCCCCTAGCCCTGAATATTGACAGCCTCTACAAAAAAAGATGTTGGATTCCACTGTATTGACTCAAGAGAACAAATTTTTCCTACAATCCTTTTAGCCATTGACATTTTTTAACAATATGATTCTGAATATTGTAAGAGAAGTAATGATTTTGGGGAAGTAGGGATTCAAGTGAAATTCCTCAAAATACAGGAATAAAGAGTCTAACCCACTCAGTTCATCCCAAATGGAATGTTCTGTTGAATACTTCACACAACAAAGGCTTTGCTCTATTTTAAAGTCAACTGTTGTCTAAAAATCTCACAAGTTCATGTTTTAGTTTATGTTGGAAAGTAGACATGTCACTATATAAGAGTATCTTCAGATGAAGAGATTGTAAAGCATATGAAAATATATCTGAATGTGAATGTCACAGAATTCTGAAGCACTCTTAGATAAAAATATAAAGATTGCATAGAAAAATATCCATCCTGAGTGAAATTGAAGAAAACTGTTATTAATTTTCAAGGTGTTTTTTTACCCTATGTTGGTCAAACAAAGTATATATAAAGACCTTAACTATGCTGCAACAGAGAGAAAATGATATGACTGAATAGAACATTTTTGTTCTATTTAGATATTCAGTTGACATTCATTGAAATCATTGAATTTGCTGCGAAAGAGACAAATATTTTATGACAGATTTTCTCTTTAACCATTTAGAATAAAATTAGAAGTAGAAGTAGAAGTAGAATTTTAGAAGTAGAATTAGGATAAAGTACTTTATTTGGCCAAGTGTTTAGACATTAGACATAATCATGAAATTAATATAATAGTTTTCATTTTATGGTTTTTCCAAAAGTTCATTTAGAGGAAACTATTTTTCCCAAAGTTTTACTTACCTCTTCATACAATATATATGAATAATTTCAGTTTGTCTGGATATAAAAATCTTTAACTGCATAATTTTCTTCATTTGTAAGTTCCAGTTACTTAGGCTTTCCAACAAGCCTAAGTAACCAGAAAAAAATTATTAATGAAAATTTTATTTGGGCAAAAATTATTCTTGTGTATTAAAATGTCTCTTTTTATGGAACATTGTTGGAGAGGTTAAATTGAATGCATTCTGTGTTTCTCCTAAGGCACTTTTATTCTTGGAGGAAGGAGGAAAAAGCTGAGGGTAGTGAGAAATAGCCAAGAGTTAACAAAAAGGCACCAAAATGCAAGACAAACAGTATTTTTTATTACTTATTTAAACAAATGAATGTATTTTAAAATGCAATGGAGTCAGAATATACACTAGGTGATATTTATAGTGTAATTAACAACTAATTACTATCATTATTTTCAAGTTGCTTAATTCTATTATTTTCTTTCTAATTTTCGCATGCGTGGGATTAGATTGATGGAGCAAACTATAAGCAACTTTAAAGAAAGAAGTAATTCTAATAAATACTTTATTTCTATCTGGTTGTGTGCCAAAGGGTGATCATTTGATAATTTTGTATTTGTCAAAAGCCTCCTCCTCCTCCATTCACGTGCCTTTCGGATGGAGGAACATGAATGGGCAAAGCTAAATGATTTGACTGAGAATTTGAGTTTATTAGTAGTGTTGTTTGCTAATATAGTCATGCTTCAGCAAGTGGCAGCATTTGGGCTTGGGGTGTCCAAGAAATTTTATTTTTAGAATAGTAGAGCCAATATGGCGAAAGGATGAAAATAGACATAGAAAACAGAGTCACGCATATCAGCTTTTTGTGCTGGGTTCCCCAATTTCATGTTCACTTAAATTCCATTGTCAGTAGCTCTTGAAGAAATTAGCCATATAGAGCCAGGGACTATCTTCAGCCTCATTTGCCTCTTCTGATTCCTCTTGCAAGAAGACTTGCGCTTCCTCAACCCTGAGGCAAAAAAGGTTGAGAGGGATTCAAATAAAAAGACTCCCATTTTAGGAGAGTGGTGAATGCAATGGTCTCCAAAGGACATTCCCCTTTCCCCTCCAATCACCAGGAAACCCCATCAAAGGTTATGAGTGCCAGATCAGGATCAGCAAGTCTGACACCTTAAAAAAATTAGCCTTGGATAATAAATTATTATGATGATTGCTAGTTAAGGTAATCCATCTGTCTACAAATTTGGGTGCTCCATCACTGGAGCAAGAAGAGATTGGACAGCCATTTGTCCAGAATGGTTCAGAGTCTTCTGCTTGAGTAGGGGGTTGGATTAGAAGACCTCCAAGGTGCCTTCCAACTCTGTTATTCTGTATTCTTATTATTCATTCTTATTCCAGCTGCTGGCATGTTGAGTGGCATCTTAATTCAGGAGGTTCTTAACTTGAGGCAGATCATCTAGATTTCAGTCTTCAGATCCACTTGGGTTGAAAGGATTATTGGTTAGTTTGGGAGAGGATCTAATCCACGCAGTGTACCCAAGAATCAGGTGAGAAATAAACTAGAGTAGAGTTCATTGCTGGACCCGGGTGGGTAGCATGCATGAGAAGCTAAAAGGAAGATATACAAGAGATAGGGAGGCAGCCCCACTGTCATCTCAGTCTCACTTATGGGCAGGGCAGGAACTCTCCTGTCCTTTTGCCTTCTCCTGAAGAGATGAGAACAATTTCAGGTTTCCAGCCAAAGATTAGATTAATACTGAGTGCATTAATCAGAGCATACCACTTAGCTTTCAGCAATGCTCAGGGGTGTAACTTATTTTATTTTATTCCTTTATTTTTAAAACAGAATGGATATATTTGTGGTATGGTAAAGAGAAATAGCCAAAACACTTCACTGAGAAGTATAGACAATATAGCATAGACTGGCATAGTTAGGAAATTACAAATGGCTTCTTGGCTATAGAATACAATCCTGTGTGATTAATTTCAGTTTGCTTGGATATCAAAATCTCTTAACTGCACAATTTTTTTCTTTTATTATTATGGGATTTAACAGAAGATAAGGAGGCTGTGAGCAATGCCCTCCAAAGCTATAAATGGATTTCAGAGGCTAAGGTCCATGCTCTCACATGCACACACAAATCACAACACACCAAAAGCTATTTATACCATGCCCTCACAATGTTTTCTTCACCTGATCTATCGAACTCAGAGATGAGGTGGCTTGAAGTTATTTTTAGGTATCCCTGTTTTAAAATAGTGTTCTTCCTCTTCTCTGGATACAATTTTGCCTCTGGATACAGTCTAGGTTGGCCCTATAGTGGATGAAATAGGAATCCCCCAATTTCCTACTGATCCATTTTAGCTACTTTGATCCCTGGAAATTCTTGCCAGTTGCCATTTTGGCTTAGGCTGCAAGAGGACTGTATACCTTGGGCTCTTCAGAAGCTTTCCCCTCTGTAAATACCAAAGTGCTTTTCAGTTTTTGTACCATGGCCTTCATTACAGGATTTAAAAAGAGCATTAAATGTCAGACCTGGCTACTGTTGCTAAGTGGCATGGTCATCTGATGTTGCACTTTATGACTGCATTGCTTAGCGATGACAATTCTGGTCTCAGCTGCCATCCATAACCAAGGACTACCTATATTGAGATTGGCTATAATAAGGTGATCTGGCAAGCTTGATTGCACTGTACTTCCTTCTTATGTGCTGGTGAGTCATAGAGGCATTTGCCCAAGCTGTTTCAGCCTCTTTTTCCTAGAGAAAGCTTCTTACATATTTCTGTCATATTTCTCTTACTGTCCCAGAGAGAAGCAGAAGAAACTTGAGCTTAGAAGAGGAAAGTTAGACAAGGATATTTTGATATAGCTGGGTCACCTTTGATGAAGACCAGAAGCTGGTGAGATCTACCACAAAAGTAATTGTTTCAAGCATAGAGTCCTAGAAGGATGATCCCAGCATTTATTAATTTCTATATATACTGTATATATGTGGCAGAGAATGTGAACAATTTAAAGTAGGGGTGTTCAACCTTAGAAACTTTAAGACCGGTGGACTTCAACTCTCAGAATTCCACAGCCAGTCATGCTTTAAGCAGGGGTGTCAAACTGCTGGCCCGCAGGCCGGTTGCGTCATACCAAAGCGTGCCCACTCCATTGCCAGCAAAGCAAAAAGAGTCACAATACATCACGACACATCACGTGACGTGGTGGGTTTGACACCCGTGCTTTAAAGGGTCAAATCACCATGAAACAGTAAAAAGAAGTCTTCCTAGCAAATCCCCTAATTTCTTTGATAGAAAAAAAAATGAGGTCCACATTCAAAAGAACTTGAATTTCAAAAAGCTAGGAAGAATTCTGATTCTTTCAACATCTCTTGGGTTTCTTACAAAATATTGCTCAGAGCAGCAACTTCTAAGAAGCTTCTGAGGAAGCAATTTTTCTTTCAGCTGCCTTAGCAACAACTAAGACTAATGAGTGTGTTGCCAGGCTTTTGAAGACAGCTCCATTGTCCCAGAATACTGTGGAAAAATTACAATCGTCAAAGCAACCCCATCTTTCTTGCTGATTTCTGTACAGTGTAGCTTTTCAGCTGCATCAATATGCCAAATATGAACCTTACCAGGTGCCTTAACTTAACTTTTCCTGGAATGAAGTTTAAGAGAAAGTGCTTTTAAAGAAACAATGAGTTGCCAGATTAGACTGAGCATACTACACTGGTCATCTGACAAATGGGAGCAATTTTCAACTGTCACATTTGAAGTACAATCTGTTAGTTGTGCAAGAGTTAGATATGACACTGCTGCTAGGATTAGGTTACATTTAGCCATCACACAAGGAAGCAACTGGAGCTCTCCAGATAATGTAGAAGACAACTCCCATAATTCCATGCTATTAGTGGAGGGGAAGGGCTAGAAACTGAAAACATCTGGAGGTTGAACAGTTTAAGACAGGGGTCCTCAAACCTGGCCCTTTTATGACTTGTGGACTTCAACTCCCAGAATTTCTCAGCCAGCATGCCTGGATGAGGAATTCTGGGAGTTGAAGTCCACAAGTCATAAAAGGGCCAAGTTTGAAGACCCCCGGTTTAAGATCTATATATTAATTTATTTGTGTTTATTTATTTATATTCCACCTTTATTATTTTTACAAATAACTCAAGGCAGATAAACATATCCAATACACCTGCTTCTTATTTTCCCTACAACAAAAACTCTGTGAGTGGATGGGCTGTGAGAGAGTGATTGGCCCAAAGTCAACCAGCTGGCTTTCATGACTAAAGCAGGACTTGAACTTACAGTCTCCTGCTTTCTAATCTGGTGCTTTAACCATTAGCCAAACTGGCTCATTAACTCCATTATCTGTTAGCTGTGTCTTTTCACATAAACAAGCTATTTAAGATGCTCAGGAATAAACTTGATGTACAGATTAAAGGAGAACAAGAGATTTACATCATCTTATAAGGGAAGGCTTATTTTCCCTCACTCCCACCCATGAAAAGGCCTGCCCCTTTTCCAATAGAATCTGAATGCAGAACAGCTGGGAATATAGAATCAGAACAAAGTTTTGATTTTCAGATATAAGTAGCCCTCGACTTATGAATGATCACTTAGTGGATATTTGAAGTTCCAACAGATCCACCCAAAGGTACTTATGACCTGGTTCTGGATTTCCAGCAGTCGCCTACCCTGCAGTCACATCCCTGCATATTTGGCAACCGGTCCATATTTACACCTTTTTGCACCACCCCATGATCATATGACTGTGTTTTATGATGTTTTTTGCTGAAAGGTTTGCACTATTTTTTGGCCAAAACGTCCCGTAGTGAACAATACAGTCACTTTGCAATTGTGGTTGTTTGCTTAATGAAAAATAATTTTAAAAAACAAATGTAAAATCAGTCGCATGGGTGATGTCAGGACCCACTTCAATCCCACATCTTAAGAAAGCAGAACTCTTGGAAACAATTTCTTCCAACAGGAACTTTTATTAAGAGTAGTTGATAGCATGCATAATAGACAGGATCTGAGATTTCCTGCGCAGAGCGATAGATTAAAGTATCCCCAAACAAGACCCCACCCCATAGTCTGCCCGCCCAGTATGGGTCAGGCAATCCCCAGGTGTTAAGTCCATCATGGGAAAAGGGGAGATAACATCGGCCTGTCTCCAGTTCACACAGCGATGGTTGGTGGCTTCTTCACACCTTCCTCTGAGAGCGTAGAAATAAACCAGGCACTGAGGTTACGTTCCTTATTTCCTCCCTTGTTCTAGCTGACAGATAAAGTTCAGAGAGAGAGAGAGAGAGTGAAAAACAAATTGTTACATTGTAGCGGGTAGAGGACACAGGGGCAACAAATGAAGCAAAAGTTTACATTGTAGCAGAAAGAGGAAGCAAAGGCAATAAACACCACAGGCACATCCCCCCTCCCCTTTGGGAGTATGGCAGAACCTAGGGAAAGGTGAGATTTGATTTTGGGTCAGAGGGGCTAGATAGAAATGAAATAGGAATGGGTTCTGACATCCTGCCCCCCTTAAAAAGAGGACAGATCCACCTGTAGAGAAAACAAAACAGGTATAGAGGTTAGTCTTTTTTGTTGGGATATTCTGTATGAAACTTATTTAGCAGTTTGGGTGCTCTGACATGATGTTTGTGGACCCACTCGTTCTGTGAAGAGGGAAGGTGTTTCCACACTACTAGGTATTTGGTTGCCCCATGATACTTCCTAGAATCTAGGATTTCTTTTATCTGAAAGTGTTGTTCTCCTTCAACCATGATTGGAGGTGGTAGTGGTGGGGATTTTTGGCTTTAAGGGCGACCGTTGTTCTTGTTTCAGTAAGCTGCAGCAAAAAACTGGGTGTATTTGGCTGAGGTTCTTGGGTAGTTCTAATTCTACTGTTACTGGGTTTATGATTCTTTTACTTGGAAAAGGTTCTATATATTTTGGACCAAGTTTTTTACAGGGCTGTAGGGATTTTAGGTATTTTGTAGACAAATATACCATTTCTACTACAGTAAATGGTTTAGGTTCAACACTTTTTTTATCCGCTTCTGCTTTGTGTGCTTGTCTATCTTCATCTAAGGCTTTCCTAACCACTGGCCAGGTGTTTTGTAATTGGGATATCCATTCTTTCAGCAATGGGATTGCCAGTTCATTAGGGGTTAGTTCTGGCATAGGGTTGAAACTTTGGCTGGTGGCTACTTTAAAGGGAGTGTAGCCTGTGCTAGAGTGGACTGCGTTATTGTAAGCAACTTCTGAGAAAGAGAGTAGGTCCGTCCAATTAGTTTGCTGGAAATTAATAAAGCACGTTACGTATTGCTCATGTACTGAGTTCAAATGTTCTGTTGATCCATTGCATTGAGGATGATGATTAGATGACAGTCCCTGAGTGGTTCCTAAGAGGGATAAAAATTCTTTCCAAAATGCTGATGTAAATTGCACTCCTCTATCTGATATGATGCGTTGGGGTGCCCCATGCAGACTGTAGTTGTGCTGCATGAATAGTTTCACTAGGGTTTTTGTGGTGGGGATGTTTTGGCAAGGGATAAAGTGCACTTGTTTTGAAAACAGGTGTGTAACCACCCAGATGACAGTGTTTCCGTTGCTTTCTGGTAATTCCACTATAAAATCTATGAATATTTCTTTCCAGGGGGCATTGAGGATGATGATTAGATGACAGTCCCTGAGTGGTTCCTAAGAGGGATAAAAATTCTTTCCAAAATGCTGATGTAAATTGCACTCCTCTATCTGATATGATGCGTTGGGGTGCCCCATGCAGACTGTAGTTGTGCTGCATGAATAGTTTCACTAGGGTTTTTGTGGTGGGGATGTTTTGGCAAGGGATAAAGTGCACTTGTTTTGAAAACAGGTGTGTAACCACCCAGATGACAGTGTTTCCGTTGCTTTCTGGTAATTCCACTATAAAATCTATGAATATTTCTTTCCAGGGGGCTGAGAGATTCACCACTGGTTTAGCAGTCCGGGTGATTTCCCTTGCAACCTCTCAGCAGCTGCGCAAGTTGGGCAGCTGGCCACGTAGCTTTCTATGTCCTTTTTCATGGATGGCCACCAAAATTGCCTTTTAATTAAATGTAATGTTTTTACAAATCCAAAATGCCCTGCTGATTTTGTATCATGGCACAGCTGCATGAAAGTGACCCACTGGGTGGTTGGTACATATAACTTCTCCCCCACCCATGGCAGCCCATCTTTGATCATGCACACGTGTCTATTTTTCTGGAACCATTCATCTGTTTCTGAAGTTTTTTGGAATTCAATTCTGGTTTGGCTACCCAGCTGTGGCTTTATTTTGGCATGGGCCCTGGTGGTTACTGGTGCTGCCAGTTGTGGTTCTGGCATGAGTGGTTTAGAGCCAGTGGCTCGCATGCTGTTATTTTGGGGCATGTGAGACAGTGCATCTGCCAGGACGTTCTTTCCCCCTGGGAAGTGTTTGAGCATAAAGCAGAATTGGTGAAAGTGCTGGGACCAACAGGCTTGCTTAGGGGTGAGCTTTCTGGGTGTATTTAGTGCTTCCAAGTTTTTGTGATCTGTCCAGACTTGAAAAGGGATTTTATTCCCTTCAAGGAAATGGCACCACATAAGTAACACTATCTCACAGTGTATGCTTCCTTTTCCCACACAGCCCAGCATTGTTCCATCTCAGTGAGTTTCCTGGATGTATACGTGCATGGTTGCAGTACCCCTTTGTCATTTTCTTGTAATAGTACAGCCCCCACTGCCACATCACTTGCATCCGCCTGTATTATGAAAGGTTTATCTGGGTCCAGGTACCTCAGTACGGGTTCAGCGGAAAAGAGTCTCTTTAACCTCTTGAAAGCCGCTTGGCATTCCATTGTCCATTTCAGTGGCTGGCTGGGTTTCACTGAGGATTCCCCCTTCATTTTTAACAATTTGTGAGGGGCAGGGCTATTTGGGCGAATGAGGGGATGAACTGGCAGTAAAAGTTTGCAAAACCCAGGAAACTTTGCAATTGATTCCTTGTGTGAGGTGGTGCACATTCTAGCACTGCCCTGACCTTCTCAGGGTCCATTTCGACGCCCTGTGGAGATATGCAATAACCAAGCTAGTCTATTTTTTCCTGGTAGAATTTGCATTTTGATAGTTTGGCATATAGGTGAGCAGCTCGCAGTTTCTTTAAAACCTGCTCTGATTAGGTTGACATGCTCCTCTTTGGACTCGGTGAAGATAAGGATGTCATCTAATTAAACCATGACCCCCTTGAATGGGTGCTCCCTTAGCACCTCATTGATTAATTGCATAAATACTGCTGGGGCCCCTTGTAGTCCAAATGGCAAAACTTTGAATTAGTAGCATCCCATTGGGCAATTAAATGCAGTTTTCCATTTGTCCCTTTCCTTAATCCTAATGCAGTAGTATGCTTCCCTTAGGTTTAGTTTGGTGAAAATTCTTCCTTTTGATAGGTGGGATAACATGTCCTTCATAGGGGTAGGGGATACTGGTTACTTTCACTGATTGTATTCAGGGCATGGTAATCCACACACAAATGCAAAGTGCCAACCTTTTCCCTAAAGAGGACTGGGGCAGCTACTTTGGGCTTGGTAGGTTCGATAAATCTCCTTTCTAGGTTTTTATTTATGAATCTTTCCATCTCCTCCTTCTCTTTAGGGCTCATGGAGTACAATCTGGGCTTCGGGAGTTTTGCCCTGGGGTATATTTCTATGTCACAGTCCATGGGTTGGTAGGGAGGGAGCTCATCTGCCCATTCCTCACTGAAAACTTCAGCCCCCTTTTCCTCTCCCACCAACACTTTCTCCTATCCTGGGCTTGGTAGTGCTCTTTGGGGTGATCACCCTTTGGGAAATTGAGCTCTTCCATTCTCCAATTTAGGGTTTCCATTTCTTTAACCATGCCAGCCCTAGGATCACTGGACATTCCATGCCTGGGATCAGTACAAACGTTATGACTTCCTCATCATCCCCCAGTGATAGGTGGATTGGTAAAGTGGCTAGGGTAGCTGGCACCCACCCCCCTGCTATGGACCCATCTAACTGGCTGAACGAGATTGCCTGTTTCAGCCTCCTCACCAGGATGCCCAAGTTCCACACTAGCGTCAGGCTAATGAGGCAGTGGGTGCATCCAGAGTCTATTAAGGCTTTCACTTTGACAGCTTCAGGCATGGAGGGGCTAATATAGTGATTGTCTTGAGGATGGGTGCAATGGGTCCACTTACCAGGGGTTCACCCTCCAAGTTGTCATTTGAGGTATCTGCCACCCCTGTGGTGAAGGCTGGAGTTCCCTGCCCACGCTTGGCAGAGGGTGGGAACTCTACAGCCTCTGTTGCCCTCATGGCAGGTTCTCGTGGCTTGGCTGGGGACTTCCCTGACTTTCTGGCCGGTGATCGATCTGGGTTGCATTGAGGGACTTTTAAGCAGCACTCTATGCCACTATGCCCCTCTCTCCTACATTTGAAACAGCCTTTGACTTCTTGGCCCTGGCTGGTTCGCATGATGGATCAGTAGATGAGCGTCCCCATGGTTTTCCTCAGTGGTACCTCTTCAGTAGGTCAATATCTGCTTCCTCCATCAGGATGTACCATTTGTCGAGTCGGCATGGGTCAACTTGAGGCAGGCAAGTATCATAGATGGCATAGTTTAGGCCATATTTGAAGTGGCCAAGGAGGATGTCTTCTGGCCAGTTCAGCTTGGTGGAGATGGCCTGGAATTCTTGTGTATATTCGGTACTGGGTGTCTGCCTTGCTTCACTGTTTCAATCTTCTCGCGGGCTTTTCGGTCAGCCAGGGGGTCCTCAAATCATCTTCTCAGAGAGGACATGAAGTGGTTGAAGTTGTGGAGCTCTGGGGCATTAGAAGCATGCAGATCACCATCTAGTCTGTGGCTGCCACGTCCAGAGCAGATTGCACAATACAGATACAGGCTTTGTCACTGGGAATGTCTCGCTCATATTCTTCCATGTAACTAAGGACTTGGGTTAGGAAGAACCCCATGCATTACGACTCTCCCCTGAATTTCGCATCCAGTGGAGGGAATCTTTGGATGGATCAGTACCTTTGCCGCCGATGTTGTTGTCTCCCATCCTGATCGGCAGCTGTGGGTTGATGGGGAGTGGGGGCTGCTGAAACAGTAGCTGCTGTCTTGGCAGTCTCAGCAGACATCCCTGGGACTTCAGTTTCCAATTCCCCCTCAGTGTCTCTCTGGCTGCAGCCCAAGGTATTGGTGCAGCTGTGGGGTTCAGGTTTCTCATCCCCGAGAGAGCCGAGGGTTTGTTTCATCAGGTCAATAGCTTTCTCTAGGATCCAGTTCAATTGCTGCACACGATCTCCTTCCTCTTTGCTTCTATCCGGGTTGGTGGCTGCCTCATCTCAGGGTTACCTTTCTTGACCTCTTCTCCCACTCATCTTTCTTTACAACGCCCATCCACCACCGAGGTTTGTGGCCACGCATTTCCACCCCTTCTTCTTCTGAGGAGTGGGACGTCTCGGATCCCAACAGCTGGCAGGGTCCTGCCTGGAGGGAGGACTCCCCCTTCGTGGTGGGTTCTTCCTTCCCTGCCTGTTGTCCGACAATGTAGATTTTGCAAAGTCTCCAGGTAAGGGTCTTCCTTCCAGGTTGACTATTACTGCAGATCCTGTCTAATGTCAGGACCCACTTCAATCCCACATCTTAAGAAAGCAGAACTCCTGGAAACAATTTCTTCCAACAGGAACTTTTATTAAGAGTAGTTGATAGCATGCATAATAGACAGGATCTGAGATTTCCTGCACAGAGCAATAGATTAAAGTATCCCCAAACAAGACCCCACCCCATAGTCTGCCCGCCCAGTATGGGTCAGGCAATCCCCAGGTGTTAAGTCCATCATGGGAAAAGGGGAGATAACATCGGCCCGTCTCCAGTTCACACAGCAATGATCGGTGGCTTCTTCACACCTTCCTCTGAGAGCGTAGAAATAAACCAGGCACTGAGGTTACGTTCCTTATTTCTTCCTTTTTTCTAGCTGACAGTTTAGGAAGAGAGAGAGAGAGAGAGAGAGAGAGAGAGAGAGAGAGAGAGAGAGAGAGAGGAGAGAGAGAGAGAGAGAGAGAGAGAAGCAAATTGTTACATTGTAGCAGGTAGAGGACACAGGGGCAATAAAGGAAGCAAAAGGTTACATTGTAGCAGAAAGAGGAAGCAAAGGCAATAAACCCACAGGCACATCCCCTCTCCCCCTTGGGAGTATGGCAGAACCCAGGGAAAGGTGAGATTTGATTTTGGGTCAGAGAGGATAGATAGAAATGATAGGAATGGGTTCTGACATATGACCTGTTTTATGGCTGTCATGATAACTGTAATAGGCAGACTCTTTTATGGTCATAAATCAAAGACTACCTCTAATATGTGAGGGAGCAATCCTACCTGCATTTTGTGTTTACCAGAATAATGCTCTTCTTATATTATATTTTATAAAACAAAGTGAAAAGCCTTACAGTACATTCATACAATAGATTCATAACCAGATGATCCATTGTCTTTAAGGGATCACTTTATTTTAATAAGAAAACATATGTACATCATCCCCTAGGACAGGGGTGTCAAACTCGCAACATCATGTAAGTGTCACGACGTATTGCAACTTTTTTGCCATTGCCACAAAGAAGAGGGGGTCAAATTATTCTCCAAAGCAGCAGAGGGCAGGACAAGAAACAATGGATGGAAACTTATCAAAGAGAGAAGCAACCTGGAATTAAGGAAAATCTTCCTAACAGTAAGGACAATTAAGCAGTGGAACAGCTTGCCTCCAGAAGTTGTGGGTGCTTCATCACTGGAAGTTTTTAAGAAGAGACTGGACAGTCACTTATCTGAAACTCTTGCTTGAGTAGGGGGTTGGACTAGAAGACCTCCAAGGTTCTTTCCAGCTGTATTCTGGTTGGTTGGTTGGTTGATTGATTGATTAATTGATTGACATAAAGAGAGAGGGGGGCTTTAATTATATAGTTGCCATCTTCATTTTTTTTTACCCACCATGGACACCTTAGTGTTCATGTTCTTCAGTATCTTTTTTTTCTTTCGTTTTTAATACTACAAGTAAACAGTCCTGATTGCCGCTGCCGAAATGCCTCTCTGACTTTATATAAGTATGATGCTTCAGGTTCAGGAAGCTTTTTATTCCAGAGACATCAAAGAGCATGACTAGTTTCTCTCAAAAGTCAGGTTTATCTTTGAACTTAGAGAATATCTTAACCCTGAGGTGCTAAGATTCTCTAAAAGCTTCCTTGAAACCAAACTGTCATAAGAACCAGGAATTTCCATTCTTTCACAGCTGCTATGCACTTAGAAATGAAGGTACTGTCTGCTTTTTTGATACTTTATACCTTGTTAATTTACATGTTCAAGCAACAACAAGGCATTTAAGTAGGCTAACTTGAATTATGAGGAAGATACTCTTTAAACACAATCCTTTGCCTACTGAGAATTAGCAAGTCAGGGTTTTCAAGGCTTCTTATGTTTAATGGTCCTCTTATGAACGAAAATTGAAGAAAATGAGGGGGGGCACCTCCCCATCTTTTTTTTCCCCCCAGCTTAGTATTGTGCTATCATGCCATTCTGTCTCTTGTCGTTTGTTTAAAACTAACAAGCCCCCATCTTAACTTTTCCGGTTTGGGCTCTTTGAAATGTTCGTTTTCTTTATGTTTAGAAAATCCTATTGGTGATGTGGTCAGAATGGCAAAAGCATTGTAAGTATGGGACATTTGCCAAATTATTTTCAAATTTTGGCAATTGCAATATTAGTGCTTGATCCCTTTTCTACCAATGCCAGTATCTACCAAAATTTTGCTTTTTCAACAGGAGCTATACATAGGACTGGTGTGTTCAAATTGAGCTCAGCGGCTGGCAAGAGAGCCCATCATTGTTTATGCTGGAAAAGCTGCTTAACACATTTTATAAACAGTTCACAGTAATATCCTTGGGCATGTATAGCCAGCAATTCTTTGCTTTGATTTTCTTGACTGCAGAGATCCATTCTCTGAATGCTGAAATTGCGAGTAAGAAAAATGAAAATGCTACCATCTTAGCAACATAACTGTGTGGAAATGTACTTTTAACAACACATCCCACAATATCCTAATGCTAATTGCTGCAGCAATTATTTTAACAATGCCACATTGAGCAAGAAATCACAGCTAAAAGCTGTTAATATAAAGACAGTATATGCATGTATTATTTTCTGTACTAACATTAATGGGGAATTAAATGGATAGTTGCATATCTCTGTGAACTTCCTATCTGAGAGGATTAAATTGAAGAAAAGACACCTGTGTTCCAAATGAGCTTTACAGTAAGAAGCAGGATTATAAATGACTGAAATGAAGAAGCTGGCCATTCTTTTAAAATTCTGATTGGAATTACTCTGTTCTCCAATGCATCTGGTTCTTTTGATTTTTCAGGATACCTGTTGGTCTTTTGGAAGTAAAATAAAGGAGGAAAAAGTCCATGCTTTTGTATTTGCTCTGAAGTCTATGGTGCTGTTAGGATTTATTAATGTTAAGGAAATCAGATTCATCAGCTTATCAGGTACCTAAAGTAATAGGAATGTCCTATCTAGTCAAAATAGGATCGATAACTCTGGGGAGAGCTTTACTGAAATTAGATTCTTTACCAATCTTACACATTAGAAAATTGTGTGTGTGTGCACGCACGCGTGCATTTTAATGTACTTCTATTGTTCCTCCTAGACCACAGGTTTAAGTGAATATCATTGTCAGGGCCCACTTCAAAACCTCATCCCAAGAAAGTAGAACTCATGGAAGCAGTTTCTTCCAAAAGGATATTTTATTAGGAGAAGTTGATAGCAGGCATACTAGACAGGATCTGAGGGTTTTCCACTCAGATCGACAGGTAAAAGTGTCCCAAGCAAAATCCCACCCCATAGTTCATCCAGTCAGTTCAAATGGCCCAATCCCCAGGTGTTAGGTTCCTCGTGGAAAAAGGGAGATAACATCAGACCATCTCTGGTTGTAGCTGTGATGTTTAGGCGCGGCCCTTTGCACCTTTTCTTGGGAGCACAGAGATAAACCAGTTGCCCGAGGTTGCATTCCATTCTTCCCCTCCCTTTTGCTAGCTGACATTAAGGGATGGGAAAGTTCACAGAAACATAATGCAGGAAAGCAAAGTGTTACTTTGTAGCGATATTTCACTGCTTCAGCCATGCGTCTTTAACTTTAGGCACAACTCCAAGCTCATCAAGTACAAATCCCTTAAAAAACAAGAGATCCGCCTGTGGAAAAATAAAGATAAATGCATATAGGTTAGTTGGGTTTGTTCAGGTAGTCTATGTGAAATTTCTTCAGTAACTTTGGAGCATTAATATGACATTTGTGGACCCACTCGTTTTGGGAAGATGGGAAATGTTTCCATTCTACTAGGTATTGGGTTGAGCCATGGTGTTTCCTGGAATCTAGCATGTCTTTTATTTCAAAATGCTGCTCCCCTTCGACCATGATGGGAGGGGGAGGGGGAGTAACAGCTGGTCTTAGAGGCAACTGTTGCTCTCACTTTAGGAGGCTGTAATGGAAAATGGAGTGGATCTGTGTGAGTGATTTTGGGAGCCCCAATTCCACCGTTATGGATTTATGATTCTAATGATGGGGAATGGTCCTACATATTTTGGCCCTAGTTTCTTTGATGGTTGTAAGGATTTTAGGTATTTAGTTGTTATATAAACCATTTCCCCTATTTTGAATGGCTTCAACTCAATTCTTTTCTTGTCTGCCTGCATTTTGTAAGCCTGCCTAGCCTCATCTAGTGCTTTCCTAACTACAGGCCAGGTATTCTTTAATTGAGCGATCCACTCCTTCAGGGAATGGGTGGCTGGTTCAGTGGGTGATAGTTGTGGCATAGGGTTGAAACTCTGGCCATTGGCTACTTGGAAAGGGGTGTAGCCGGTGCTGGAGTGAACTGCATTGTTGTATTTGACTTTGTCGAACAGAAGTAGGTCAGTCCAGTTTGTTTGTTTGTTGGTAATTAATAAAGCATCTTAGATATTGTTCAAGTACTGAGTTCGAACATTCTGTCCCACCATTCGTTTGCAGATGATGACTAGATGACAGCCCCTGGATGGTCCCCAAAAGGGACAGGAACTCTTTCCAGAACTCTAACGTAAACTTCACCCAGATGATGGTGTTTCCAGTACTTTGAAATCCATGAAAATTTCTTTCCATGATGCTGAGGGGCTTGCTACTGGCTGTAGGAGCCCTGAGGATTTTCCTTGTAGCTTTTTGGCCGTAGCTGTCAATGTCTTTTTTGAGGGATGGCCATCAGAACTGTCTTTTGATTAAGTGCATTATTTTCACGAACCCAAAATGACTTGCTGATTTCGTGTCGTGACATAGATGCATGAATTCCAGTCTTTGGCTTTTTGGTATGTATAATTTCTCCCCCAGCTAGGATAGTCCATCTGTGATTGTGCAAATGTTTTTGTGGCTTAGGAACCATTCATTGGTTTCTAAGGCTTTCCTGAACTCAATCCCCGTTTGGCTAGCTAACATTTTTTTCAGTTTTGCTTGAGCCTGGGTAGTCACTCGTGCTGCTAGCTGTGTTTCAGGCATAAGCAGCTTCGTGACACTAGGTCAGGTACTGTTCTATTGGGGCATGTGAGAAAGTGCATCAGCTAAGAAATTCTGCCCCCCGGCAGATGTTTGATTGTGAAGTTGAATCAGTGAAAGTGCTGCAACCATCGGGCTTGCTTAGGGGTGAGTTTCCTGGGTGTTTTTAGCACTTCCAGGTTCTTATGGTCAGTTCAGACTTGGAAAGGAATTTTGTTCCCTTCAAGAAAATGGTGCCAGGTGAGGAGTGCTCATGTCACCACATACTTTATTTATTTATTTGATTTATATACCGCCCTTCTCCCGAAGGACTCAGGGCGGTGTACAGGGCAATAAAAATAAGAATACAGGATACAAGATTTAAAGTTAAATGATTGTGCCCAATGTAGTAAGTTAGTTAAAAATAATGTTAAAACCCCAAACCCATCAGACCAGGCTGGCTTGTTCGAATAGATAAGTTTTTAGATCACGCCGGAAGGAGTGAAGGTCGGGGGCAATCCGTAGTTCAGCTGGTAAGTGGTTACAAAGGATTGGTGCGCCCACCGAGAATGCTCTCCCCCTGGGGGTCACGAGCCAACATTCTCTGACCGGTGGTACTCTGAGGAGGCCCTCTCTGTGGGAGCGTACAGGATGGAAGGAAGTTGACGCCGGCAGTAGGTGCTCCCGTAGGTAATCCGGACCCCTGCCATGTAGGGCTTTGTATGTCATCACCAGCACCTTGAATTTCACCCGGAAGGCAACTGGAAGCCAATGCAGCTCACGGAGCAGAGGTGTAACATGGGAGTATCGGGAGGCCCCCAAAAGAACTCGCGCGACTGCATTCTGTACCAGCTGAAGCTTCTGAGTGGTCCTCAAGGGCAGCCCCATGTAGAGAGCATTGCAGTAGTCTAAACGAGAGGTCACAAGTGCATGAGTGACTGTATGCAAGGCATACAGGTCCAGATAGGGTCGTAACTGGCACACCAGACGAACCTGGGCGAAGGCCCCTCTAGTCACAGCTCCTATATGATCTTCTAAGGAGAGCTGTGAATCTAAGAGGACACCCAAATTGCGAGCCTTATCTTATACACCGCCTTTTCCCATACTGCCCACTGCTGCTCTGTCTCAGTAAGTTTTCGGGAGGTGTATGCACAGGGTTGCAATGCCCCTTATTCATTTTCTTGCAATAATAAAGCCCCCACAGCTACATCGCTGGCATCTGCTTGTATTACAAAAGACTTATCTGGATCGGGGTGCTGCAAGATGGATTCAGTCGAAAAAAGTCTTTTTAGTCTCTCAAAAGCAGCTTGGCGTTCCACCGTCCATTTCAGCAATTGGCTGGGTTTTGGCTTGTCTACCCCTTTGGTTTTCAGTAGATTTGTAATCAGTAGAGCTATCTGGGAAAATGAGGGGATGAACTGGCAGGAAAAATTAGTGAACCCCAGGAAGCTTTGTAGTTGCTTTCTAGTGCGGGGTGGCAGCCATTCCAGCACCACCCGAACCTTTTCAGGGCCCATTTCTATGCCCTCAGGAGATATACAGTACCCTAGATAGTCTATTTTTTTCCTTGTGAAATTTGCACTTGGATAATTTGGCGTAGAGTTGAGCAGCCTGCAATTTCTTCAGGATGGCTCTAACTAAATTCACCGTTCACAGACGGTGTTGGCAGGGGGGCAGAGGTCAACCCCTAGGCCCCTTAGTTGTGGGGTGCCTCAGGGAATGGTGCTCTCGCCCCTCCTGTTCAACATCTATATGAAGTCGCTGGGAGAGATCATCCGTGGCTTCAGGGTGAAGTATCATCAATATGCTGATGATACCCAGCTTTTCATCTCCACCCCGAACCAACCCAGTGATGCCCTCGATGTGATGTCCCGTTGCCTGGAAGCAGTACAGATTTGGATGGGAAAGAACAGGCTCCAGCTCAACCTGGCCAAGACTGAGTGGCTTTACGTACCGACATCTCGTTTAGTCCAAGAGGTTCCATCTTTGATTATAGGAGGAGAGATGTTACCTCCCATTGATAGAGCACGCAATCTGGGTGTCCTCCTGGATTCACGACTCAGTTTTGAAGATCATATTGGAGTCGTGGCTAGGGGGGCATTTGCCCAGATTCACCTGATACACCAGTTGCACCCCTTTCTGGACCGAGATGCCCTACGTACAGTCACACACGCACTCATTACCTCCCGTATAGACTACTGCAATGCTCTCTACATGGGGCTGCCCTTGAAGACCACCCGGATGCTTCAACTGGTGCAGAGTGCAGCTGCACGGGTAGTGATGGGAGCACCCCGATACTCCCATATTACACCCCTCCTGCGTGAGCTGCATTGGTTACCGGTTGCCCTCTGGGTGAGATTTAAGGTGCTGGTACTTACCTTTAAAGCCCTACATGGCTTAGGCCCAGGATACTTGCAGGACCATCTGCTGCCGGGAACAAATTCCCATCGCCCAGTACGCTCACACAGAGAAGGCCTCCTCAGGGTACCGTCAGCTAGACAATGTCGGCTTGCGACCCCCAGGGGGAGTGCCTTCTCTGTGGGAGCACCAGCCCTATGGAACCAGCTCCCCCCTGAGCTTCGGATGGCCCAAGATCTCCAGTCCTTTTGCCGCAGCCTCAAAACACTCCTTTTCCACCTGGCTGACCTGGACTGACAGGGATTTTAATTATGTTTACAATTTTAACTCTAATCTTTAATTTATTTCAATTTTTAATTTTAATTTACTGTACAGAGACCTTTAATTTTTGTTGTTGTTAGCCGCCCTGAGTCCCTCGGGAGATAGGGCGGGATATAAGTCCCATTAATAAATAAATAAATAAATAAATAAATAAATAAATAAATAAATAAATAAATAAATAAATAAATAAACTTCACATGTTCTTCCATAGTCTCCATGAAGATAAGGATGTCATCGAGGTAAACTAGTATGCCCTTGTACAGGTGCTCATGCAGTACATCGTTAATCAGCTGTATGAATACTGCTGGGGCTCTTTGCAATCCAAAGGGTAGGATCCTGAATTGGTAGCACCCAATGGAACAATTAAAGGCAGTTTTCCACTCATCCACTTCCTTGATTCTAATGCAATAGTAAGCCTCCCTCATGTCTAGTTTAGTGAAGATCTTCCCCTTTGAGAGGTGAGATAGCATGTCTTTCATCAGGGGCAGGGGGTACAGATTGTTTTTGCTTATGGCATTCAGGGCTCTATAGTCCATGCAGAGGTGAAGAGTTCCATCCTTCTTTTCCCTAAATAGGACAAGAGCGGCTACCTTTGGGGATGCAGGCTGGATTAACCCCCTCTTCTAGGTTTTTATCTATAAACTTCTGCATCTCTTGCAGCTCCTCAGGGCTCATGGAGTACAGTCTAGATTTCAGGAGTTTTACCCTGGGTTTAATCTCTATTGCACAGTCTGTGGGTCGGTGGGGTGGCAGTTCATCTGACCTTTCCTCACTGAACACTTCAGCAAGGTCCTGTATTCCTCTGGTATCTCAGGCAATTCCTTTTCCTTTCCTACACCTGCTTTCTCACTTGGATTGCAGCAAGAAAGACACTGAAGGTGAGTCCGAAGCTGAGGTCCCAGGAATATCTGGCGGGACAGCTGAACCTGCTGCAGTAGCTACAGCTGCCCTGACTCCCCAGTGCACCACAGCCGCTGACTTAGAGGGAAGATGCCACAGGAGGAAGAAAAGGCAGTAGCCCATCCAGAATTTCCCACCACTGGATGTGAAGTTCCATGGGGAGCCACAACGCCTGGTATTTTTCCTGACCCAAGTCCTCAACTACATGGAGGGGTATGGTTGAGACATCCCCACTGACCATGCCAGAATCCACATCATATAGGCAGCTCTGGACAGTATCGCCACTGACTAGGTAGTGGACCTGAACGATGCTGATGCTCCGGAGATGTTGAACTTTAACCAATTCATGTTCTCCCTCAGATGCAGGTTCAAAGACCCTCTAGCAGACTGGAAGGCCCACGAAAGAATCAAAATGGTGAAGCAAGGCAGGCGCCTGGTGGCCGAATACACCCAGGAATTCTGAACTATCGCCAGCAAATTAAACTGGCTGGAGGACATCTTGCTCAGCCACTTCAAGGATGGCCTGAACTACGACCTCTACAATGCTTGTCTTTCCCGGGGAGACCCACACTGACTGCAGGACTGGTACATCCTAGCCGAAGAAGCTGAGATCGACCTGGCCAAGAGACACCGCAGAGGGAGACCCTGGGGAAAATCACCACCCGAACTGCCCCATGAAACGACAAAACAGCAACCCATGGCTAAAAAGCCAGCTGGCTGCTTCAGATGTGGAAAAGAAGGCCACTGAGCTGCAGAATGCCTTTCCTGTGCCCCACTTGAGAAACTAGACTGAGGCCAAATCGGAAATTCCAGGAAATCACCTGCCAAGCCCCGAGAAACCCACCATGAAGGGCACTGAGGCCATTGAGTTCCCTCCTACTGCCCAACGAGGAAAGGGAACTCTGGCCTACACCGCAGAAGCATCCAACTCATCGGACAACAATTCTGAAGATGAACCCCTGGTAAGTACACCCATTGTGCCCCTCACCCATTGACTCTGGGTGCACACATTGCCTTTATAGCCTAAGCAGGGAGTTGGACTAGAAGACCTTCAAGGTCCCTTCCAACTATGTTATTCTATTCTATGTAGTCATTTAAGCAGTGTTTTTCCTCTTCCACAGTTTGTTTCACCTGTAAGAGACCTCTGCCACCCTAAGATCTTGGCAAGTACAATCTATTACTATTATTATTGTTATTATTTAGAGTTGTAAAGCCACCTATTACAAAAGAATCTGGATGACTTACAACATACAATTAAAAACACAAGATATAACATTCTGGACAAAAATAGCAATAACAACAACATTAACAAAGGTCACTTAATGTATTAACTTAGGTGTGGAACCCTCAAGCTTCTGTAACCCTAAGAAAATGAGTGCCATATGATACTACTGAATGAGTGGTACTTATGACTGGTCCTCAAAGTTCTGGCCATTGCAGTGTCCCCACAGTTACCTGATCACAATCTGGGCACTTAACAACCAGCTCACAATTATGATATCTCAGTGTCCAATAGTCATATGACCATCATTTGTGTTCTTCATTGCCAGCTTCAGATAAGCAAAGTCAATGGGGAAGCTGGCAGTAGGTTACAAGTGGTGATTGTGTGAAATTGTGCTTAATGACAGCATAGATTCACTTCATGATAGAAACTGGAAGTGCCAGAACTGCCATCACTAAGCAGCAGGATCTCATGATGTTGAACATTACAACCACGGAAATGAGGGAATTCTGATCCCAATTGCTGATGTTAACATCTACAGAACTATCTGTAGATGTTAAAGAGAAGGGGTGAGAGAATAGAATAGAATAGAATAGAATAGAATAGAATAGAATAGAATAGAATAGAATAGAATAGAATAGAATAGAATAGAATAGAATAGAATAGAATAGAATAGAATAGAATAGAATAGAATAGAATAGAATAGAATAGAATAGAATAGAATAGGAGTTGGAAGGGACCTTGGAGGTCTTCTAGTCCAGCCCCCTGCTTAAGCAGGAGAATCTACACCATCTCAGACAGGTGAATGTCCAGTCTCCTTTTAAAAGTCTCCAGTGATGGAGCACCCATGATTTCTGGGGGTAAACTATTCCACTAGTTGATTGTCCTCACTGTCAAGAACTTTCTCATTAATTCCAGGTTGCTTCTCTCTTTGATCAGTTTCCAAAGATTGGTTCTCATTCCTTCCCTCTGGTGCTTTGGTGAACAACCTGAACCACTCTTCTTTGTGGCAGCCCCTCAGATACTGGAACAATGCTATCATGTCTCCCCTATTTTTTTTCTTTAGACTAGCCAAACACCTTTGATCATCTTAGTTGCTCTTCTCTGAATTTTTCCCCAAACTCTATCTTTGTTGTGATATGGTGACCAAAATTGGCTGCAGTATTCTAGGTGTGGTCTTGCTAGGGTTTTATAAAGTGGTAATAATAGTTTGCGTGGTCTTGATTCTATGCCTTTGTTTATACAACCCAGGATTATATTAGCTTTTTTGGTTGCTGCTGCACACTGCTGGCTCATGGTTAAGAGATCATCCACTAGGACTCCAAGCTCCCTCTCACAGTTACTGTTTTTAAGCCAGGTCTCGCCCAATCTTTATTTGTACCTTTGGTTTTTCCTGCCTAAGTGTAAGACTTTGCTTTTCCCTCATTGAAACTCATTTTGTTGGATAGGGCCCATTGTTCAAGTTTGTCAAGATCTTTTTGGATCCTGAGTTTGTCTTCTGGGGTGTTAGCTATTCCTGCCAGTTTAGTGTCATCTGCATCAATTCTGAATTCTGAAGCACCCATGTAGAAGGACATGCCTTGTTTGATCTCTCTTCTTCTTGTCAAGTATTAACAGACCATCCACAGAGAAGGGAGAACTACTGGAGCACAGTGCCTCCCACTCCCAATTGCTACAGCTGGTCCACAAGGATATCATGGCCAACAGTACTGAAATTCTCCAAGAGATCAAGTGGAACCAAGATGGTTCCAATATCCCTGTGTAGGTGATCAACAAGTATGACTAAGGCCATTTTAGTATTACCATTCATCCTGAAACCAGACTGAAAAGGTCTAGACCAGGCATGTCAAACTCGCGACATCATGCAATGTCACATGACATATCACGACTTTTTCCCCATTGCCGGCAATGGGGTGAGTGCAGTTTTGGTGTGATGCATCTGGCCCGCAGGCTGGCAGTTTGAGATGCCTGGTCTAGGCAATGTTAATACTTCAGGACCTTCTGAATCTGTCACCTGACCACCTTCTCAACAGCCTTCAACAAAAATGGAGGCTTCCATTTTGGTAGATCTCACCATTACACATGGAAAACATTTGAAGATATACTATATCCTGAAGTTTATTTCTACGCTGTACAAATGTCACATTCTATAACCCCAACAATAGTTTTTAACTGCCCCATAATTATATTAAAGTTATTTTGACATTTGAGAATTCTCCCTTCAGATGATTAGAATATAGGAAGTTAATTTTTAAAATTGCCACTGTTTATTCATAAAACAGTGTAAGTTTTAAAAACTTGGAATTTTAGGGACTTTAAGCCCTGCTTCTGTTTTTTCTTTAAGAAAATTCTGCAACTGATTTCAGAAAAAAGTATGATTGGGTGCTCTTTATGGTAATACTGGATACTTCTAGAATATAACGACTTCCTTACTAGTCAATGCAAATGTGATATAGGCAATCAATGTGCATTTCCTCTCCAAGTTCCCTGCAAAGTCTTCTCATATTCCTAAAACATCCATGAGCAGATCAGTAAAATTTTGCAAAAACTCATTTATATGAGTTTGATCTGTCTTGAGCCATTGGCCATTTTCTTCTAAACTTTGATATACATAGCTGACAGACTATTTGTGAGATGAAATTCCTGCATTTTGATGTGCTTTACTGATTGATGGAATTACTGTCTATTCCAGCAAGGCAAAGTACCAAAAAGGCATTCTGATCAATCAAAAGGAACCAATATACAGTAGTTCACCCTTGATATTTTTTTATGAAGAGCTGCCTATTCGGAGAATATATGTAGGAAGGAAGGAAGGAAGGAAGGAAGGAAGGAAGGAAGGAAGGAAGGAAGGAAGGAAGGAAGGAAGGAAGGAGTCCTGCATATTGTATAAGACTTTTTGATTTGTTTTTTCATAAGTGACATAAACTGGGCTGTTAACCCTGCTCTGGAAAACGTAATACAGTTCAGGGCTTCCTAGAGTTTAATTTCAGAAATGCTGGCATATAGTCTGTCTTGTCTGGCTCAACCCTAGTAGATTTAGCTCTAAGGACTTACAGTTAAAAGCCCTGGATAGAGTTATATTTTCCATGTTTAGCTTCAAATAAGGTGATAATTTCTATTCATTAACCTAATTCTATGGCATCTGTGCCATATCTGGCAAATATGTTTCTGATATGGAAACCAATACTAGCACATCAGCAATTCTGCTTGTGTGCTACTAATCAAGATTTCACAAGGTGCAACAGATGTGTACTAGTCCCAGTGCAGCTTAAAATTAGCACACAGTTGGTGGTTTCAGTCAAAAACCTTCAATATTCTTCCAATCTGCAGTTTGTCTTCAAGTTTCTTTTTCCAGTTTCCTTGTATTTCTCAGAGATAACATTCTTGCTCTCATCTTCTAACATCCATTCCATTTTTCTAGGATTATTTGCTCATCTATATTCAAAATGACAATGAAACATCTAAGCCAGTCACCAGTTATAGTCACTAAGGGCACCAGTGGTTGGGTGAGTCAGAAACATGCAGCTAAGTCAGTATAATGTTTGTGGCCATATAATTGAGGTCCTACTCTTTTGGTACATGGGGGCAAGCACAAAGAAAAATACACAATCTATAACAGATTATTCCATCATAAGCAGTAGATTAAAATGTGCAATAAACAGAGGAAAACAGTTCAAATTTAACAATCTTTGCTTCAATATTAAATATATATTTACAGGCATTACACAATGGCTCAGTGGGTTAGGACGCTGAGCTTGTCGATCAGAAGGTCGGCAGTTTGGCGGGTCGAATCCTGAGTGCCGTGTAACAGAGTGAGCGCCTGTTACTCGTCCCAGCTCCTGCCAACCTAGCAGTTCGAAAGCACGTAAAAATGCAAGTAGAAAAATAGGGACCACTACGGTGGGAAGGTAACAGCGTTCCGTGCGCCTTTGGCATCTAGTCATGCCAGCCATATGACCACGGAGAAATCCTCAGACAAGTGCTGGCTCTTCGGGTTTGAAACGGAGATGAACACCGGCCCCTAGAGTCAGAAATGACTAGCACGCATGTGCGGGGGAACCTTTACCTTTACCTTTTAGTATATATGAGGGGGAATATACTTCCCACCAAAAAATCAATATCAATCAGAATAGATTGATTTCAGATAGGTGGCTGTCCAATCTCTTCTTAAAAATCTCCAGTGATGAAGCCCCTGCAACTTCTGGAGGCAAGCTGTTCCACTGGCTAATTGTTCTCACTATTAGGAAATTTTTCCTTAATTCCAGGTTGCTTCTTTCCCTGATTAGGTTCCATCCATTGTTTCTTGTCCTGCCCTCTCGTGCTTTGGAAAATAAGCTGACTCCTTCTCCTTTGGGGCGGCCTCTCAAATACTGGAATATTGCTATCATGTCCCCCCCACCCCCAGTTTTCAAATAAGCAGAATATTTTTAAAAATAATTGCAAATAAAACCAGAACACTTATAGTTTTGACCAAATTTGAAAAATGTAGGAAGCAAAATTCAAAATATTTGTTGAAACTTATTTAATGTTATTGAAATTCAACTGAGAAGCCAAATAAATTAAAGACTGTATATCAAACTTTTTTTGATGTGCAGTATCATAGTATTACAAATATGTGTAGTGTATTTGAACTAGTTGGCATAAGAGCTTACAGTTAATGAGGTAGAATTATCAAAGGAGTGCTTAGTTGTGCATTTTATACCATACTAAATTAGCAATGTTTTAAAAGAATAAACTGTAGCCCTTAAATGCCTATTAGGTATTTGGCATGGTCTTGTCAAAAGGAAGTGTTCTTATGCTTTGAAAATATTTAACTTTTTTATTTAAAAGGCTCTATTACATTTCTTGTTGTATTTGGGGGTATTTGCAATGTTGATTTAAAGTTAAGGCACAAAGATTTATTTGGGGACAAAAAAATGGGTGTGAGTGACTTTGTATTAAAACGCAGACACATACCAGACGTGGCATTCAGGTAACCCTTCTCCATCTGCTTTACTGCAACAATCAAAAGACAAGCAGAATTAACTCCAAGAAAAACCCGTATTCACATAACATTTTTGTCAGTGAGACTTGGGAACTCACAAAACCTGTGCTATCCTTTGTAGAAATATGCATCAACAAAAATGAATAAGGAAAACAATAACCTGATACAGAATAAAGTATATACAGGTAATCCTCAGCTAGGGACTATCTCAGACAAGACTACACTTATGACAGTTATAAAAAAGAAGCAACTTTGCAACCAATCCTCACATTTACAATCTTTGCAGGTCTGTCTCAGTCACCTGTTCGTTACAGTCAGTTCTCCTATGCTGGACCCATTTGTTTTCTTCCCACCTCCAACAGAACACAGAGATTGTCTAACCAGGTAAAGTCATCCTGGGCTATTTTTCTTCACACCTAAAATGTCCTAATTGCAAGTTAATAAGCTCAGCTCTGTGATCTTAAATTAGTTTGGCCAGTTTCAAGCTGCTGCCTGAAATTGATAAGAGCCTAACCAATTTCATACTAAAAGCTTTTGATTGATTGCTAACTCTGCAAATAGCTGGTATTAGCACATTCTTTTCAATGTGTGGTCCCCATTGTGTGCCTCCTTACTCTCTTGTAATCCCTACATCTCCAATAAATGTAAAAATGAACATCAGTTCTCTTCTTAAGAGGGTGAGAGAGAACCAAGGGGGAAAAGCTATAAGATGGTGAGTTAGGTTCTGGAAACATTCCCTGTCCTTTGACCTCACACAGCCATTTTGAGTTGTATCATTCTGATCCTATAAACCAAAAAACAGCTGAAGTAAAATTGTAAGCACAGTTTCACTTATGCTTTTTTCACTTAGCAACCACTTCACTTAATGACCAAGTTGTTTATTCCAATTATGATAGCTAACTGAGGATAACCTGTATGCAGTATATATACAATAAAAAATGGTGGATCCCCATCCATACTTAAGCAAATAAAATTGCTTCCATAGCTGTTTGTCCAAAGAACTTTTTCTTCATGATAAATCTATTTTACATTTATTTATCATGCATTAAAAATGTCTTGGTTTTGTATTTATTGAATCTGTTAGTACTCAAAATATAGAGAATTCCCTGAAAAATATTAATTTTCTATTCATGACGAGTGCCCTCCCTTGTCTTTCATGTGAAATGGATAGAAAACAATATTATTTGATAGTTGACATAGTAAACAAAAACAGTTGGAAATTTGTTTCAGAAAGTCCTGCAATTTTGTATGTATGTATGCATGCTTGGAGGAATGTATGTATTAGGTAATACAAATAATTTATCAAATTCTCTTATATTGGAGCAAAAGTTAAGGAAAATAGCCCACCTAATTTTGGGCCCATGTGGAGTTAAATATTCTAGGATGGAGGAGTTCCAACAGGTATTAATTTCTGTTGTATATATCGTAGTTCACTAGGGAGATCACCTTGAGCTTCCTCCCCTTCCTCAGACGGTTCCTTTGGAGATATAGTTTCCACAAAGCTCTAGACCAGGGGTAGGCAACCTCAGCTCTTTTATGACTCATGGACTTCAACTCCCAGAATTCCTGAGTCAGCTATGCTGAAGTCCATGAGTCATAAAAGAGCCGAGGTTGCCTACCCCTGGTCTAGACTGTGTAAAACTCCCAGTAGCAAATACATGATATCAGCATTGTTGGTCTATCTAGCTCAGCTTGAGAACTGATATTGATAGCACCAGCTCTCAGGAGTTAAAGCAATTTTCTAGACGTATCTGTGCTCCACACTGAGCTGCATCTTCTTCTCGAAATCCTCTGACCTCACTGAGAATCAACTAAGTGAAACAATTTCCCATTATTTCATTTCCCCATTAAAAGTGTGGAGTACTCACCTGGTATGTAGGTTTCAATATAATTGCCCATTTGTTTATCCATTCATTACTTCACTTATTCATCAGATGCAGATCACAACTGACTTAATCATCATTCCATGAAGGGTGCAGGCCTTTACTGGGGAATTTGTACCGTCTTGCCAAATCATCATCATCTAGAAAAAACATGGAAGTTTTACTCATATAACATCAGTTTAAAATAGCACTAATTTGATTCTTTTAGTGACCCACTATTCAGACTGGCAACTTAGTCATTAAGTGAAGTTGTCACTAAGTGAAACCACAACTGTGTTTACCATCTTACTTCAGCTTTCAGTTCATTTACAGACCAACAAAAATGCAAGCATTGGTCGTAAGATTACTTTTTCATTACCATTGTACTGTAACTCTGGGGGTTAATGAGGCAGTTTCTAAAAGAGGACCACCTACTGTATATACCATAGCAGAACTTTTTCAAATATCAGACTGTGACATTCTTGACAACAACTATATTTTTTTGAGTTGGGTAGAACATGCTATATCAACATGAGTTGCTCAGCCATGACCACTGCTGACTCAAGTCTTCTGGGCAGCTGGAGCAAAATGAAGATAAAGTTTAGGTTTAGAACTGAGCTAGTACAGCTATTAAATTACTTTGAAAGTGATGACACCAAGCCATTTCACAAGAAAAGAGGAAGAGGAAGGAGGAGGAGGGGGAGGGGGAGGGGGAGAAGAGGCAGGTTACCAAGCATAGATTCCTTTAAGAATCCTTATATAATGTATTTACTCAAGAGAAAAAAGAGTGAATGGAGGGAGAACATCTGTTCTGAGTTTCCAAGGAAAGCAGATACAGCAGAGGAAGTCTGAAAACATAACAATAAAATCCATAGAAACCTGTGGTAGGATTTTGCGTGCAAGGCAATCATCCATGTTATGGTATAATTTTGAAAACAGTTTGTTGATTCTATAGATGTCCTGGTTGAGTTCTAAGATGGCGGCACCTGGATCAGCTGTGGCTGCATTGGCTCTTGAAGGTAAAAAGTTCTGGGAGGGATATAAGGAATATAGGCCACATGATCAGGAAGGATTTAATGTGTTTGAGCAACATGGTGGAACTAAGGTAACATACGACTGACAATCTTTGCTGGCATGACGAGTTTCTAGCTGTTTCGCAAATGTCGGTGAGACCGTTAAAAGTCATTTGCGCTGTTTGAAATTGTTCTGCCAGTAGCAAGATCTAACTGCTGGCCCAGCAATGGATTCTATTGCAAATCAGGGCTGTTTCAAAAGGAGACAGAGGAGGAGAGGTCCCGAGGCTTATGGAGCAAAGGAACTGGGTGAGGCTGTCATCAGGCCCAGAGGGTGAGAGAGGTGGGGGGGAGTTGGTGGTGGCCGCAGTTTGCTCCAGGGGTGAAAAGAAGCGAGGCCTCTTTAAGGAAAAAGTGGAAGAGACAGGATCAGAAAAAGGAAAGGTTGTCATGCAGGAATACAAGCTACTTTGAGGGCTAATCCACATGAAGCTCCATTTCCATCTGTCCTGTTTGCCATTGTTGGCTCCCTAGAGACTAAAATGGACGATCTGAAACTTGAGCTGGCTACGAACAAGGAGTGTATATTTGAGAGCTGTATGCAGTGAAATTTCATTTCGGTGTATGCCAATTGGTGTACATTCAAAGTGACAATGAAGTTGTTGCTGTTGTTAGAGGATTCCCTTGGTATTTGGTGAGGATTGTAAATGAAATGCAATATAGAACTATTCTTTGTCCCAAGAAAGTGACTGGAGTGATTTCATAGCTAGGCAGAAATTAAAATTTGTAAAGCAGGAAAACAAACAAACAAAATGCTCCACTGAGAGCAGTTGAAGTTCTACAATTTAAGGAAGTTTTATGGAAATTGAGCCTGAACCATTTGTCTTCCAGGCAAATTCAGCAGGACAGGCATTTGTCTCCCACGGTTTTGCCTGACTCTCGCTTTTCCAAAATAGGAACTGCTTCAAATCGCTTTGAGAACCAAATGACATCTTTGAGAACATTTGGGGAAATGATGCACTGTTCCCTACTGCTCCTTGATACTTGGCAGATTTGCCCTCTTGCACAAAAAAAGGAGATTCCGGTTTCAACCTCAATACTCTTTTCAATTATCCTTGCAAGCGGGACACAGTTGTGGTTTTAAATGATGCTCGTTCCTACCTTACTGTTTATGACCTACCTAGTCTCATTTACATCAAAATGCTTCAGGAATAGCTGGGTCTTGTGATGCAATAGTTAGTTTTTTAGTTTTTTTTTAGTTTATTATATTTGTATACTGCCCTTCTCCCGAAGGACTCAGGGCGGTGAACAGGGCACATATAAAAATACAAAATACAAAAATTAAAAAGAGAATTAAATACAAGCCTGAACTAAAAACAGTAGAAAAATGTAAAAATCCCCAATAAAAACCCCAGCGCATCCCCCATCAGGCCAGGCCGGCTTGTTCAAATAGGTAGGTCTTCAAGTCGCGTCGGAAGGAGCGAAGGTCAGGTGCCATCCGGAGCTCAACCGGCAGCTGATTCCATAAAGCCGGGGCGCCCACAGAGAAGGCCCTACCCCTGTGGGCCACCAGCCGACATTCTCTGACCAGTGGCACCCTGAGGAGGCCCTCTCTGTGGGAACGCACAGGGCGGAGGGAAGTTGACGCCGGCAGCAGGTGATCCCCGAGGTACAATATAGCACAGGTAGTCTTTGATTTATGACATGATGGAGCCTGCCAATTACAGTCATAAGTCACAATGGTCATAAAGCAGGTCATCACTGAATGAGACCTGATTTTATGATTTTTTTGTGGTTGTTAAACAAGCATGGCTGTTCTTAAGTGATGCCATGGTTGTTAAGAGAATCCATAGTTCTCTTAATATTTTTACTCTGGAAGCTGGATGTAAATACCAGTTTCCAGAAACAAATGGTGTAAATCAGTTAAGTGACCACAGGCCATTGCAAATGGGCATAAATGAAGACCAGTTGACAGGTGCCAAAATTTGCCCACATGACTATGGGGGAGGGGGGAGATGTTGTAACTTCAGACCTAGATCTTAAGTAGCTTTTGGAGTGGCCATTGTAACTTTGAAGATTGAGGACTACTTGTATAGCAGATTTCATGCAAACAGAAGATATGCAGTTTAAGGTTCTTCCCCATTTCCCTCCTGCCCACCCCCATAATTCCTCCCCAGTTGCAGCTCTGAAGAAAATCCCTTACAGCAGGGGTCCCAAACTCCTGGACCATGGACCAGTACCAGTACTGGTTTGTGGCCTGTTAGGAACTGGGCTACACAAACAGTTGGCAAGTGAGTGAAGCTTCATCTGCACATGTGCAGGATTCTAGGTTGCACTCAAAACCATATCTCCCCCAGTCTGTGGAAAAATTGTTTTCCACAAAATCATTCCATGGTGCCAGAGAGGTTGGGGACCATTGCCTTAGAGCAGGGGCCTGCAACCTTGACAACTTTATGCAATGCTGGCTGAGGTATTCTGGGAGTTGAAGTCTACAAGTCTACAAGGTTGCAGATCCCTGCCTTAGAGGAACTGATCCAATGCAACCTCCTTTTTCATTGCAGGTTTTTAATGATTCTCATACAGAATTCAATTCTTCCTACACATTTCATGTTATTTATCAATAGTATGCAGCAACACACTGCAAATTATTACAGCAATTTCTCTATGGCTTTAAATCAAAAACACAATAATATGTTTTATCTCCTAGTTTTACAATGTTCTCTGCTTTAATTGACATTCAAGCCCGAGTCACCAGAACTACCTTTTTAATCGTTCCACTTGTCTCATTTGCCCTCTGCTCAGAGGAGTTTGAAAAGTATAAAGGCATTAGCATTTAATTCATTAAGTTACTTGGCAGGTGTGGAGGGAATGATTAACACAAAGCATTGAAGCAGGGGGATTTACAAGGCAGGGTCAAAAAAGGACCATTAGGTCAAAGTCCCTGTGACATGAGTGAAAAGGGGTTGAAGAGTCAATTGTGCAATTGAACTAGTTATTATCTTAACCCTCCCCCCCAAGACCGCACCCACACTACAACCTGCACATCCCCCCCTACAACCTTGTTGTCTTAGAACTCAACCAGTTGATAAGATATTCTGGACCTGGCTGTCAGAATCCATTTATATTTCATTTCTAACTATCTCCTCTGAGCTAAATCCAAATCTCATCTTCCCCTGGATTCTGCCATTCCCAAGGGGGAGAGAGCACAGGCATGGGACTTTATGGCTTTCACTTCCTCCCTTAAATGTAATCTTTGTTTATTCCACCTGCCTGCTATCCATCACAATATAATCAATTGCTTTCTTACTAGGCATTCCCTCTCGACCTACAGGCAACTAGGAAAGTGGGTGGGAAAGGGAGAAATGCAACCCTCAGGGATCTGGTTTGTTTCTCCAAATGAAGTGTGAGGAGGGTGGAAATGATCCTGCTGCAAATGGACTGTTATCTCTCCTTTCCAAAGATGGGCTTACCACCTGGAGCTTGGCCGATCTGGAACTGACCGAATGAACTGTGGGGTGAAGTTTGCTTGGGGACACTTTAAAAATATTGATCTGTGAGGGAATTCATCAGATCCTCTCTATTATGCCTGCTATCTCCTATTTCTTAGTAAAAGTTCCTGCTTGGAAAATCTTGTCTCCAAGAGTCTGACTTTCTTAAGATGTGCACTGAAGTGGGTTCTGACATTGGTCTACGTATTCATCAAGACTTCAAAGATTCATTCCAATTATGGCAAGATATACACAGAGACACAAACATCTGTCTACAATCTGACTAAAAATCCATGGATGAAGAGTACCAATTTGACAAGGCTGTTATAATACCATATTAACATTAATTATTAGGTTTCCAACAGATCTGTTGAGGTAACTATGCAGATCATAGGCAAGGTCTGGGCAAGGATCATAGGAAATGCAACTCCAATAGTTGCAGAAATCATGAAATGCTAGGGCTGGAGAGTCATTTCCAAACAAGGATGGCCCTGCTTACTATGTACTTGAACTAGATTTTTAACAATAATTATGCCTATTACAAAGTGAGACAAGGAGTTTCATTATTCTCTACAAATATTAATATTTACAATTTTGGACATCTACTGGACTGTACCTAAGTTCATCTTTTCTTTCTTTTCAGAAAGTTTTGGAGTTTTTATAGAAAGGCTTGTCCTTCTGGAAAAAAAAATACTGCATAAGACAGTGCCTTTCTTGACTTGGTTTACAATGTGTCTCATTAATCACTTTGAAAAGGGTGCTCACCCTTGCAACAAGCATGTAACTTGGAGGCACTTTCTAAATGGGAGTGATTTGCAGCAATTCCTCCTCCAATTCTTTTTCATGTAAGTCTTCTTCTGACTATTAACATGTTTCAGTAAAATGTGCAGTTTTGCCCCGCAATTGTAAATTTAATCTTTGCACTACCATTCTCATTCCAGCTTCACCCGAGGGTTTTAAAAGAAGAGCTTCATTTTTCCATTGTGTGTGTGCATAAATTAGATCTCTTTCCCAGTATGGCTGTCTTGGAATGGGAGAATTAGGAAGACAATTCTTATGTATATTGGTACTCCCTTTGAAACCTGAACTTGTTTGTGTTTGAAGAATGAGATCAGTTTGCCTTGACTAATAGGAGCCAGTTCTGGCTAATGTCATATTGGAAGAAGTCCTCTGTTGGAGTAAAACACCACCACCCCCAAATTATTTTTATGGCCATTTTTCATAAATGTTAGCATATTACAGAACTTCTTTCCTCTACAAAATATTGCTGAAATGTACTTAGCCTTCTCATTTTATCCTCATAATGGCTCTGAGAAGTAGATTAAGTAGAAGAAAAAAAAACCACGTTACTGACTGGCTTAAAGCTATCCACTGCATGTCCTAGTTTTATGAAAAGTTGAACTTTAGGGGTTCATAAACCTGGATTGCTGCTCTAACCAAGCCATATTGAAGTTAAAGCTACAGTTCCCAGAATTCTCTGCATTGTCATCTTTCAGGCACCTGATTAACAAATCTGCTCTACTATTCTACTACATAATCCTCTTTTTAAACTCCCCCCCCCAATATCTTTCATTTTCTGGGTATATTCAACTACAGTTCAGGATAGATGTGTATTTTAGCCAGTGCCTTCAGTATACCCCTTAGACAACAATCTGATTCATGGGCATCCTTAGAAGTTGAAAACCCCAAAATGATGGCCAATCATGAACCCCATCTTGATAGTTTTTTAGCTCCCCTGCAGAACCCTCTGAGGTTGATATAGCAAATGCAATTTGCAAACTGAAAACACTACTTTATTATTTGCAGCGAATAGAATAGAATAGAATAGAATAGAATAGAATAGAATAGAATAGAATAGAATAGAATAGAATAGAATAGAATAGAATAGAATAGAATAGACCTTGGGGGTCCTCTAGTCCAGTCCCCTGCTCAAACAGGAGAACCTATATTGTCTCAGACAGGTGAATGTCCAGTGATGGAGCGTCCACAAATTCTGGGGGTAAGCTGTTTCACTGGTTGATTGTCCTCACTGTCAGGAAGTTTCTCCTTAATTCCACGTGGCTTCTCTCTTTGATCAGCTTCCAACCATTGTTTCTTGTCCTTCCCTCTGGTTTTTTGGTGAACAACCTGAACCCCTCTGTCTTGTAGCAGCCCCTCAGATACTGAAACACTGCTATTTCTCCCCTATTTCTTCTTTTCTTTAGACTAGCCAAACCCAAGTCCCATAGCCATTCTTTGTATGTTTTAGTCTCCAGGCCTTTGATCATCTTAGTTGCTCTTCTCTGAATTTTTTCTAAACTCTCAACATCTTTTTTTTATATGGTGACCAAAATTGGTTGCAGTATTCCAGGTGTGGTCTTACTAGGGTTTTATAAAGCAGTACTAATAGTTTGCATGATCTTGATTCTATGCTTCTGTTTATACAACTCAGGATTGTATTAGTTTTTTTAGTTGCTGCAGCACACTGTTGGCTCATAGTCAAGTGATCGTCCACTAGGACTCTAAGGTCCCTCTCACAGTTACTGTTTTTAAGCCAGGTCTCGCCCAATCTGTCTTTGTACCTTTGTTTTTTCCTGTCAAAATGTAAGACTTTGCTTTTCTCCACATTGAAACTCATTTTGTTGAATAGGGCCCATTGTTCAAGTTTATCAAGATCTTTTTGGATCCTGAGTTTGTCTTCTGGGGTGTTGGCTACTACTTCCAGTTTGGCGTCATCTAGAAATTTGATGAGTTCCCCTTCAATTTCCTCATCTAAGTCATTTATGAAGATATTGAAGAGTACTGGGCCTAAGATGGAACCTTGTGGTACTCCACTGCTTGCTTCTCTCCATGTGGATGTACTACCATAGAGGACTACTTGTTGAGTATGGTTTGTCAGCCAGCTACAGATCCATCTAATGGTGATGTTGTCTATTCCACCTTTTTCTAGTTTGCCAAGGAGTAGGTTGTGGTCTACTTTATCAAATGCCTTACTCAAAACTAAGTATACTATGTCCACAGTGTTTCACTGGTCTACTAGTTTAGTCACTTTATCGAAGAATGAGATGTGATTGGTTTGGCATAAAAATAAGATTGTGTGGAGCAACACTCCATTTCTGAAATTTGGACATTACCATGTCAGATGTTTGTGTCTGATTCCACATCATGCACAATGATGGCCATGATATAGTTTTGTGAATGTCCTTGAAAAGGAGTAGGATTATTATCAAAAATGAAAAGGCAACTATTTTTTTTAACAAAAATATAGCACCAATAAAAGGAGGGTTTTTTTTATTTATTGAAGTAAGAAGCAGTCCAACTTTTACTAATTTGGTCTCAGACCTGATTATTTTTGCACACACGTGCCTGCCCTACTCCAGCTTGAAAAGTCATCTTGTACCTCACAGTGGTCCCTCATGTTGAAATTGAACTAGAAATAAAATGTCTGCTTGACAGGCCTTCACAAGTGAAACATTGGAGAGCTAATCTAATTTGACATTCACCCACAGACTCCTATATCATTAGTCTGAACTTTTAAAATGCTTTGCTCCAGATATGAGTGTTCCCTGAAGCTATTTAGGGATGAAGGCGTGGAAAATGAGTTTTGTTATGAGTAACAGAAATAAAGCTCAAGAGCAGCCCTGGATTACTTTGTTTCTTAAAAAAAACAGGCACAAGTAAACAATAAAAGGTAAAGGTAAAGGTAAAGGTTCCCCCGCACATGCGTGCTAGTCGTTTCCAACTCTAGGGGCCGGTGCTCATCTCCGTTTCAAAGCCAAAGAGCCAGCGCTTGTCCGAGGACGTCTCCATGGTCATGTGGCCAGCATGACTAGATGCCAAAGGCGCACGGAGAGAATGCTATTTGGAAAATTCAACAGTGAAGAACATATCAAATCTAGATAATGAGACCATTGAGAAAACAATGGAGAGCAGAAATGAAGGGTCAGTAAAAACAAATTAGAGTCCATAGACATGTAAAAATATGTAATGGAGTTTAATAATGAGCTGTAAGGAGAGGCTGGAGGTATGATGGATATCACAGAGATGAAATCCATCATTGATATCTATGGGAAGTTATGAGGGATGTTTCATTTTCTATTTGCACTGCACCCCTAAGTTACTCCTATCAAAATTATAGGCTGTACTACCAATGTTTGTGGTACATATGATATCCACCATTGAAACATTGTGAAAATAGATTAGAGCTGCAGGGTGGGAATCAGTTATCCAGCTAAGAAACATCCCTGCCTTTTGGCTGTACCCATTCAAAATGGAGGCATTTGCCTCGAAGGAAGTAATATGCAGTAGGCAAATCAGGCAGAAATATTTCTGCTGGCGCAAGCTGAAAAAAAACACTACTTTTAACTTGGAACAGGGCGAAATGATTACATTTGCAAAATGGTGGAAAAACATGAAATTAACATTGTCCTTTCCTGCCTTCCAGGAATGGTTAGTAGCTCATAAGTGTGAAGGGGAAAACTGTGATGGGTTATTGGCATTGTGCTGTACCAGTATGTAACCATCTGGCCAGAGCATATTCTTAAGAACTGCGTTAGAGTATTTAGCATTTACAGGATTAATGTTGTATCATTAAGAAGCATTTAAAGGGTTAAAACGTCATTTCCGTAAGAGATGGGTTCTGGGAAATGTAGTCCTGTTGTTAATCCTACAAGCTTATCTAGAACAGTGGGAGGAGTTTCAAAGTTTATTGCAGGACATCCTGTTACATGCCAGGTGATAAAAGTCTTTTGTCTAATGAACCATGCTGTAACCACACGAAAAGCTGAGATGGAGAATTACTCCTTTTTACCTATGAAATGGACAGATATGACTTTGACCAGATGAATCTACAGCAAAGTAAGTCTGCTTAGAATACCTGGACAATAAATATTTATGTAAACCTATTTCATTGAGTTATACTTTATGGTTTCTGGAACTAAAGAAGCATTTTTGGTTCTGGGAGCCAGAACAGGCATGTAGAGATTGTCTGCAAGTAACTTGCCACTTGGACTGTTCTGCACCCAGAACTACTTGCCTTATGGAAGACTAGAGACCCTTCTCAGGAAAATAGCTCAGTTGACAGGTCAATGGTCAGAGAAAGGGGTGAGCTAAGAGTGAAGTGGACAGAGCTCCCTCCCATTGGAGCTTAGACCTGGTCTTTATCAAAATGAACGGAGGCCATGGCAAAGTCAGAAATCTGGCAAGAAACAGCAAGAACTTGTCCAAGCAATTGCCAGGACCTAACACTGAGTCAAAGACATGGACAAATGTGTGCACCCACCCACATACCCACACAGAACCTTCTATGTAAATGCTAGATTTATTTATTCACAAGCCCATTTAATGCCAAAATTCACACATATGAATGCCTCTGCAAAAGCCACACACCAGCCACTCCTAAAACTCTAGTGTTATAAGGACTGAAATGACATAAAAACATGCCAAATAAGTATATAAGCCAAACTAGAGGGAGGGGGCCATGCTTACCATAGGGAAAACTGGCCCAAGGGAGAAGGGCAATCCCTCTAATTCAGACATGTCAAACTCACGACATGACATTGCGCAACGTATTGGGACGGTTTTGCCATTACTGGCAATGGGGTGGGCACAGCTTCCGCATGATGCATCCGGCCCATGGGCCAGCAGTTTGACACCCTTGCTCTAATTGCCTCATCACTAGTATTGCCACTAAGGTGTTATAGACTGTACAAGAAGACTTGCATTGCAACAAAAGGAGAAAGGACATTATGAAATGGAAATAAAGATAAATGTGTCTGCTGTTGTGTAGTGAGTTCGTTGCGCAGGAATGGAGACGAGGCAAGTGAGTTCAGCAATGGTCATATTTATTTGCCTTCAGGATCTGAACTGAGAACTGGGCTGCAGTCTGCAGCAATTTATAGCCTGGCCCCTAGGCGGCAGCCAATAGATTTAAAGCAACCCATTGCCACCTAGGGGCAGCCAATAGCAGCACTGGAGACGGGGAGTCTGAGTTGCTGGAGAGCCGTTAGCTAGCTCCAGCTTACCACGTGGTGTTACAATTGAGCCCAATACATAACATCTGCATTGGGCGAGGTATAAGGCAGAGCTACTTCATGAAAATGTGTCCTCTAAAAATGATTAGCAGGTCATTTTTGTGCTATAGCTGGCAAAACATGACAATGAATCTTTTGAGAAGAAGAGTTCCAATAATTACAGTCATTTCGATGAATGAACTGGAAGGTTAGAAGACCAGAGAAGTAAGCCGATGAGTTGAGTGCCACTTGACCAAATAATAATGCAATGCCTCTCACTTGTGAATTCAATCTTTCCTGGACCATTCAATCCACTTCAGGTCAGTTTTTGTGTGATAAGCTATGGGGTGTAATTGTGGGTTGAAAGTTGCCTGTCAAGATTTTATACATGTGAATTTGATGATACAATTTGGATGTTACAGGGCCATAATCCAGTCTGGGAGTGAGGTGGGGAAGGGTGGGGGAAAGGGGAACAGATTAATTTCTGCAAAAATAATGGAACTTAATGGATCAGGTGAGACAGAAAACTTTCTAAGAAGCTATGAACATCAGGTTTGCCACTTGCAAAAATATTGATTCTCAGTGTTCCTAAAGTGTCTACTAAAGATACTACATCTTGTACTTTCAAAACCGAGAAATATATCTGTGTTTTTTTAATAAAGAGATTAATTGTCACATGGTAATTTTATTCTGTTTTTAACTCTAAGAAATCTGTGGCTTTTATAAGAGATAAAGTAGAATAAATTTTCTGTAAGTGGTGTTTAAATCACAGGTAATAATCTTTACAAGAGAAGTATTTCATTGCAGAGGAGGTGACCTCAGAAAGATTCATTAGTCCCTAATATTTTAGGGACAGAAACCTGTCACCCTCAATGTCTCTTTAATTTTTATGGCCCCCATAAAGGTTTTCAAATGCCTGTGCTCCTTTTAGGAGTTGTAGTCAAAAATGATGTACTTGTTTGGTTAAACTCACAAAAATAATTTGTCTTCATTCTCTGATACAGTAAAATATTCATTCCACATTCCATATTTTTTTAGCTATTCTGAGAATGCGAAAGGCAAGCTGTCGTAATATGTTATTCAATTAAGTTATTCTTTCATCACTTGGTAACCACTTTTCACATCCCGTTTGTGTCGGGGGCACCATTTAAGGCACTTCTGGGTTAAAAGGATTAGCCAGTAATTTTTCACATTATAGACTTCTATAATTAATGTTATGTTCTATTTAAAACATTCCTATCCACTTATCCATAGCCTGTGGAACTGTTCCATTAAAATAATAAAATATCAATAAAGACTAAAATAATAATGGACTTAATATCATCAGTCATGCTGTCATTGCTGCCATCTTCACTTTTTGCCCTCTTCTGTGCAGGTTCCCCTTTTGCTTCATTCTTGTAGTGGCATATCCTTAAAGAATATTGACAAAACCAATCTGGCAGACTTTCAGAAAGTTGACTGCCCTCCTTAAAATAAGATATAGTACATGGGTGTCAAACTCGATCACATCACGTGTGTCATTTTTTTACCTTTGTGGAGCCAGGGTGGGCGGGGCCTGCACATAAGCATCCGGCCCATGGGCTGCCCCTGATATAGTAGGATAACCCCCCCCCCTTTTGCTGTTTTTTTAGTTTTCTCAAAGACAAATAAGGAGCCAGTCATTTCATGCAATGTCTGCATAAAGACACATAAGTTAAAAAGAACAGCAAGGAATAATATATATCAGAACTTGTATTAATGTGTAAGTTTCTGATTTAAATCCTTTAAGTAATGACATAGAGTTATGCTATGTTTTTTAACTTTCACATGAACAGCCCCAGCTTTACTTATTAAAGAGAAATCACAGATTCCTCTATTTTTATCTTGGTCTTAACCCACCAGCCAAAATTGTATTATTTTTAATTTGCTTTTTTTTCTTAATGACTAAAAAAACCCTAATTGGCTTATCCTGGCCCAGTAAAGACAGAATTTACTTAAGCTCCTTAATGAATGCAAACCAACCGCTGTAAAATTTCAGACATAAAAAAGATATTTTTTTATTTCACTATACTAAACCTCTTTTAATAAAATAGTCCTTTTAAAATTATGTAGTTTCATAACTTGCTTTAACCTATTTGAGTAATATGTTGTAATTTGTTAGAGTAACTTACATAGAGATTCATGGTTGAATATGAAATGATTTCACACGCATAGTGCTAAAAGATAATATCATCAAATGTAATCTAGCCATGTATTAAAAAGATGACATTTGACATTTAAAATAAAATCCACAATAAATACAATCATGAAAAGTGTTAAAGAACTATTGATAAAAATGTTATGTTAGGAGGAAAAAAGCAGCTTTATCATGGCTCCCTGTGAATAAAAAAGTAGGTTGGTAGATTGAAGTTCCTGTAATCTGACCTCAGGCTATTATTTCATAGAATTGGAGAAAAGAATTGAGCCTGCAATGGGGAAGGCAGGCGAGCAATTCCAATGAATCAAACTGAAAATTTTATTTTGCGAAATAGACATTCTTATGCTATTGAGAGCTGGGGAAAACAATTGGAAGCTTGTTGTTGATTTGGGAAAGAGGTAGTGGAGGGTCCCAGTGTTTTGAGATGAGGATCAGAAAGATCCCAACTGCTTTCTCAAACCTCTTTCCTTTCTCTAGTGATAGTCATGAATGATAAAAATACATCCAGCATGCTGTATTAAATTAGGATCTGTATTTTTTATCACCATTGCACCCAACAATGTAGTAGTAACTTCCCATTTGTAAATGTCCAGAAGCAGAAATGCCAGAGGAAAAAAATCCATGGTACATTTTTCTAAGGTTTATAAAAGGAAAAATAAGCCACCTGTCCTCCTTGAAGAGCACCATCAGAAGAATAGTTCCTACATAAAATTCAGGAAATTCAATTGTTTTTGCAAAGTTTGGGGTTCAGAATGAATGATAAACACATCCGGACTATGTAGTTTCCAAAGCCAGAATAAATCATTCTGTCTCACCACTGGTACAGACAGTTGTCCTCCATTTATTGTCTAAACCCCTGGTTTATAGGCAAGATCGACAAATTTAAAATAATGAGGTAGGTATTACTCCTATTCCCACTCACAGTGAGCAGATATGTCTCATTTCATGTTTATAATATTCTTTTTTTCCAAATGCAAACTCTTTCCATATCATTCCATATAGTCTGCAATTTAATATAGTCTGCCTCCCATTTCAGATACTGTTAATGCAATTTCTGATAAAGTGCTTATTTTGTACAAGCAATCCCCATATCTTCAGACAATATTTGTCAAGCTGAATTAGGATTGTCAACATATTTTCCTGACAAAACTGTTCAACCTTAAGGCTGTGTGGAGGCAATTATAATGCATTCCTGTGCTTGCTTGAAAAACCACTTGCTTCTGGCTGGATCACTAGCAACATGTGTCTACTGAGGTCAAAAAAGTCAAAATGGTAGTTATGTTGATGTGTTCAATGCCCTGGACCTTTTTACAATAAAGGCATGAGGCAACTTGCATTTAAATCTTGACTTTTTTTTGACTCATCCCAGATTGGTCTCAAGTGTCACCATTTCTATGAATTTCCATTGAGGTTGAACTCAGTCTTTAGTTATTAGCTGAATCCAGTCCAATCTGAGTTTTTGTAAAGGTTATTTTTCCCTTCTATTTCATAAAAACTGAATGAAATTTAATTTAATTTAATTTTAATTCCATTTATATCCTTTATTATGTCCTTCAGTAAATTCTTCCTCCATGTAAACATATTTCATGGAATTCCTACATTTGTGAGCCTTGTGTTTTCTTTTTAACTTCAGCTATATTTCATAAAAGGTTTGCCACATGGTTCATTCATAAGCACAGACAGTCCTCAACTTACAACCATTCATTTAGCAACCATTCAAAGTTACAATGGCAGCAGAGATGGGATTCAAATATGTGAACAACCAGTTCTCTGTTTGGATGCCGCTTCTAGAAGTCCATTCTGGGCCCGGCCAACAAAAAATTAGCTACTGGTTCTGCCAAACTGGTGCGAACCAGCTGAATCCCACCACTGAATGGCATTGAAAAAAGTGACTTATAACAGGTCCTCACACAGCATTGGTCCCATGAACATGTGATCAAAATTCAGGGGTTTGGCAATGGGCAATTTACAACGGTTGCAGCATCCTGAGGTCACGTGATTCCCCCTTTGTGTTCTTTCCAGACGGCTTCCATCAAAGTCAAGGATGGAAGCCAGATTTGTTTAATGACCATGTGACTCACTTAACAACTACAATGTTTTGCTTAACAACTGTGGCAAAAAAGGTCATAAAATTAGCCATGACTGATTTAACAACTGACTTGTTTAGCAACAGAAATTCTGGTTCTAATTGTGGATGTAAGTCAAGGACTACTTATGCCAGGAGTCTTCAAACGTGGCCCTTTTATGACTTGTGGACTTCAGTTTCCAGAATTCCTCAGCCAGCATGCCTAGCTGAGGAATTCTGGGAGTTGAAGTCCACAAGTCATAAAAGGGCCAAGTTTGAAGGCCACTGACCTGTACTATCACTGTGTTTGCAAAATCACAATATTCTCGATTCTTCTCTATAGCCACTTGTTGCCTTTCTGATGCAAAAAGAACAATTAAACTAAGGAAAGAAAGACTTCTTGCTTGATAAGGCATCTGCAAAGTCTGGTCCTATAAACAGCATTCTTTTAGCTGCCGATTTTTAGCCTGCATGACAGGCACCACATTTTCTTGTTGTATATCAGCATCTGAGATGAATGACTATGGTGGTCAACCAGGAACTTCAGAATCTGCAGGCAGCTTTAAAAATGTAATTGTTTATTTAGCAATCAGATCTTCTACATGGGTCAATGTTTCTTATATTTCTCTCCTATAAGAAACTTAGGCAGAGATGAACATTTTAGATCATTTTAGATCCTGTATTTTTATTTTTATAAATACCTCAAGGTGGTAAACATATTTAATACTCCTTCTTCCTGCTGTTTTCCCCATAACAACAGTGCGGTGAGGTGAGATGGGCTTAAGGAAACTGGCCCAAAGTCAGTCAGCTGGCTTTCATGCCTAAGCCAGAACTAGCTCTCACCGTCTCCTGGTTTCTAGCAGGGTGCCCTAACCTACAATGGGTTTTTATTGTGCTTATAGAAGGCTTGAAGCAATCTGAGCATAAAACCCTTCTGCCTTGTCTTGCTTTGCTCTATAGCAGTGTTTCTCAAACATGGCAGCTTTAAGCTATCTGAACTCCATAATGGCTGGGGAATTCTGGGAATTGAAGTCCAGGTGTCTTAAAATTGCCAAGATTGAGAAGACACTGTTGTTTCAGTATACTTGTTTCTTCTGTGAGTCTATCAGTTTTACCAAAGCTCATCAAAGCTTACCTGGGTAAATAGCAGCTCAGTCCTGCTTGGCTGTATCTAAAGTCAAGATCACAGTCCCACCCATGCAATTGAGGCCCACCCTTTTTAACAAGCATCCTGACTCTCTAAAAAAGGATCAGGGCTTTGATCACATGGTTGTGTCTATCATCTTGACTCCTTTAAACCCCTCCCTGCAGATCCTCCTGTTTCTGCCTGCTTTGCATTCCCACTTTGACAAACAGCTGGTCAGTCTCAGCCTGGTTGATTAACTGACTAATCCCTGTGTTGCACAGGGGCTAAAGAAATCATTTTTCTCTTCTGTCATCATATCATTGTCTGGGTCTTTATGGACTTATATAAAATAAACATTTTAAAACTAGAAATGTTTGCTTCAGTAATGCTAATACATGGGGTTATCTGCCTGATACTCTCAATTTGTGCTATGGAATACTGGAAGTGACCTTCACTAACACTTAGGTATTACCAAGGATAATTTTTAAAAAAAGATATCTGAATTTGCTTTTATTACATGCTCTGGACATATGCATCAAATACATGGTATATATAACAATATATTAACTGTGATTCCTTATATTGCCTTAGTGAAAGTGGTTTAAAGTTAGGGGTCTTTTGGGGGCTTAGGACTTTGAGTCATTTTTTATTCCTGGCGACTGCCTGAACTAGTCTTTGCAGTTTTCTTGGCAAGATTTCAGAAGCGGATTGCCATTGCTTGCTTCTCAGGGCTAAGGGAGAGTGACTGGTCGAAGGTCACCCAGCTAGCTTTGTGCCTTAGGTAGGATTAGAACTCTCGGTCTACCAGTTTTTAGCCTGCCTGCCTGCCTGTACTTCTAACTACCATACCAAATTGGTTCTCTAGTGAAAGTAGTCACTTGGAGAATTGTAACCAGTGATTGGACAGAATATAAATTTATTGCAGGAAGGATTTGGTCTCTACAAGTCATCCAATTCTTGTCAAGAAAGGGATTTTCAGGGAGAAATGGCATGCAAATTCTAACCTGTGCAAAGGGTCAATCCATCAGAAAATTCAGTTCTTGAAGTTCCTTGGCTAGCTACAAAGCTTTGTCACTTTGTTGGATTTTGCAAAGTTGGATGAGTTTTTGTTGATTTGGATTCTTCTTTTCCCGAACTGATGCAAAAATAAATAAGTGCTTTATGCTGAGTTTTTAAAAAGTAACTTTCAAGATTGCTGATAGTTCTCCATTTTGCAATTTACTTATAACAATAAGAGGATGTAGCTTCTTTCTCTCTCTTTCTCTTTATTTCTTTTCAGCTCATGCACACTAAGGGCTGAGGATCACAAAGCTGAAGAGCATTGAAACTCTCTTCATTCCCTGAGGGGACCACATGCTGCAATTTCTTTCTATTCTCTGCTAAGAGTTGCTGCAGAGGGACTGGGAAATAGGACCTCCCTTTAGCCTTTTGATGACTGAGCAGATCTACTTTCAATAGCTCAGTGACAAGTTAGGAAAAGATAATAACTCTCTTGAGACTCCATATCTAGGACCTAAATAGTAAGGCAATTACTGGATTCCCAGGGGATTAGCAGAAGAAACAAATTCTCATACAGTTGAGTGGAAATTCATTCTGAGAGAGGACTGAGGCTTTACTGTATGAAGCAACTATCTGCAACAATCAGCCCTTCCACAATTAAATCAAGCAAGCTTCTAGTGTCATTAGGAAGAACAAATCCTTTGGTGATAAGACCTCCATTTTAAAACAGAGTTTCAGTTAACAAGTAGAAACAGTGTTGGAATAAATTACCTTCTCTGACTGAGTACTGTTTTGAGATCTACGTAGATCCTCATTCTGCTTATCCATTGATAAATGCTTTAGCAGAGATATTAAATCTTTATGTTGATCATTGGCCAGCAATGTTATGCCAATAGTTTAACTAAAACAGGGGTCTTCATATTTGGCCCTTTTATGACTTGTGGACCTCAACTCCCAGAATTCCTCAGCCAGCATGCCTGGCTGAGAAATTCTGGGAGTTGAAGTCCACAAGTCATAAAAGGGCCAGGTTTGAAGATCCCTGAACTAGAATAACTGGGATTTAAAGTGGTAGCAGGTAAATGTTGTGATGACACTGATGGCTCTCCAGAATGTTCTCCTTCAAGCTGAATCTGCCCCAACTAGTCCTTCACAATAGTTACCCCTACACTATGATGTAGTCTCTCCCCATAGGTACAAGTCCAGGAACAGCACAAGGGTTTATTCACATTGAGGCATCTACTTTTCCCCTACAGAAAAGAGGTAAAAAAAGTCCTATGGGAAGGGTAGGTTTTTTTGAGTTTGATTTGAATTATGTCCTGTATGAAGAAGTAACTCACAGATAGATGCTTTTTTATGATGGAATTAGTTTGTATTGTTTTTGTTACTAAAAGACAATATTGGTGAGTTATGAAAGGAGTTGTGTTGCAGTTATATATTGTGAAGCCCCAGATGCCATTCTGGAATCTGCTGGAATTCATAAATGAATAAATATCCAAACAAAGGAATCATTTGGGGGAAAAGGTGATATAATTCTCTAAATATTTTTAATGTAAATATGAATGTCTCTATTCTATATTCAACTATTCTTTTAGATTTGACTGAAAGATTTCTGGTGAAAATAAATAAATAAAATGTGGCAATCTTAACATTTTATTTTATCAAGTTAATTTTATTTAACGAAAGGTGATATATCTTGATATATCCTGTGCTGTGGTCTTAATTAATCACTGGGGCCAAAAATTCATCATGCTTGTGGTTACTCTGGGTCTTAGATGGTAGCTGCAGGATCTCCTTCATGGCTGGTTTATCATCATCTATTACTTGTATTTTTATACAGATGAACAACATTTAAACAACAGACCAAGACAAGTCATTTAGATGGCTAAATTGAAGAAATGCAGATTTTTGATAGACAGACAGACAGACACATCAATAGATGGGTGTTTATCAAAGTCTTGGAGAAGTTAGATGCCATAGTTCTGAAGTGACACAAAAAGACCCTATTCTCTATTTCTAGCATCAGACTCTAAATAACAGCATCCTTGTAAGGAGGGCCTGTCATGAGCTTTTAGGACATCAGATCAGACACAGTGACAAGGATGTTTTTGTCATCAAGATACACTTTTTATTTTATTTTTTTGCATGTCAAGTAAAGAAAGACATTAAGGATAAATTGACTATCTCTATCAAATAATTTTGCAAGCAGCAATTAATACATACAAACAGAGCTTCAGCTTGCCATTCCTCCTGGCTTCTGGCTTCAAAGAATTGCAACAAATTGCTTTATGACCTGATTGCTTTACTATTTTGAGATTAATTACCGCATCTCTCTACCCTGAACAGCACTGTTTCTATTAATATGATCCAGTCCTTGTTGTGATGTGTTGTGTAGATAGTAAGTGAATAAATTCCCCAAACAGTTAATCAAGAACTTTATTTAAAACTTTTCTGGCAATGCTGGTGCAACTTTGATTTTTTTTAATGTCTTTGGTTCCTCTTTTCCCAATGTAAATCTGTACTTGGTAGACAGGCCTTCCCCTGTCTTATCATCCTCCTTGGTGATTCAATCCACCTGGTCCTATATCCTTTCAGCATCCTGAGAGTACTTCATTCCATTGTTTCTTGCTAGCCAGTTTTATTTCTGTCCTTTGAGTCCAAATCCAAATTTACCTGGTTTTCTCCTCACTCTGTCTCAACTTTAGGTTATTATCACAGGTATACTGGGTAGGTCTGATGGGCAGATAGATCTCCATTCTGTCACAGGGTCTTTCTGTTTATATTAACACTTGGGCAGATTGAACCTACACATAGAACTCCCCCATTGGTTGGAGGTTACCAACAGGAATGGTTATACTTAATTGGCTGGGACTGAAGGGACCCTGCTAGGAGGTAATGTAGGGAATTGTCTTCTCAAACTGAGGACTAACTACTGCATTAAATCAGAGCTATTCCTGAGATACAAGTAACTCCATACATTAATGTTAAAGGGAGATCCAATTTGGAACTAAGGAGAAACTTCCTGACAGTGGGAATCATTAATCAGTGGAGTAGCTTGCCTCCTGGAGTTGTAAGTGCTCCATCACTGGAGGTTTTCAAAAATGGACACCATTTGACTGGGATGTTGTAAGGCTTCTGTCTTGAGTAGGAGGTTAGATTAGAAGATCTCCAAAATCCCTTCCAGCCCTATGATTTTATGTTCTATATAGTTCTATTATATAATTATTTTATTCTGTTCAGGCAACTTAATAACGTCTTTCCTAGTGTCCACTTTTATTCATTCTGTTGGGAGACTAATCTTGTTCTGGCAGAAGAATGAAGCTCAAGGCTAAGTAGGAAGAACCTTTATTTATTGAACCAATGTTCACTGGGTTCCAAATAGCAGGGAAAGTGGAGAGAGAGTGAGTTAAGCAGAAAATGAGAGTTCACTGTGAAGTAGTGAAACTGCCATGGACCAGCTATTTTTAGGAGTTACAAGAAAGGCCTGCTTTGATGCAGTAAGGAACAGAAAATATATTGGTAGACAGTCCTTGCTTTGATCCAGTCAAATATGAAAAGGTGTTAGTGGAAAATTTTTGATTGTTCCTTCAGCAACTATTAGTAAATGCATAGGATCTTGGAGGGGAAGATTATTGTTACAGATCTTGAAACATAAGGATTGGAAGTGACAATGGAAATCATCTAATATCTTTCAAGGGAAGGAATCCACTACTAGAGCATTCATGCCACCCTATACTTGTCATTCTATTTTCACTCCATTTTTATTCATTTCTTTCCTTCACTTCCATGACTCCTTTTCCCAAGATCAGTTCTTGACTCTACCAAAAAATCGGTGTCTCCCATGCTCATAGCCTCTGATCACCCCTGTATTCTCCACTAATTCATCATAATTACAATGTTTTTATAAATGTTCGAATCCAACATGCTTTTTTGCTTCATTCCTCTTCTATGTGCATTTATGAATAGATCTTTTGGTTTAAGCATATATTCAAAACAAGCGGAGTTTTCCCTAAAGTCACCAAGTAGTTATGTATACCAAACTGTTACCAATTTTATTCATTCTTGGAGCTCCAAATAGCTCAGCAGTTCTTGTTCTATAATGTCTTATTTTATTCCTGTCTATCCATTCCTATTGCCCTAGAACAGAGGTGTCAAACTGCCAGCTCGCAGGCCGGATGCATCATAGTGAAACTGTGCCCACCCCATTGCTGGCAATGGAAAAAAAGTCATGATGCATCGCGACACGTCATGTGACGTTGCGAGTTTGACACCCCTGCCCTAGAGGCAATATATATCATCATCCCCTATCACATTCATTCAGAAAGTTATGTACTTTTCTCCAGAGCTCATCTCTGATTACTTGATTGTTATCACTCAGTGGACCATATCACAGCATTAAACTATCTTAATATATGAATTCCTAGTTTTTATATGCATCTGAAACTATGTTGTTTTACCATGCTTTAATTAGTGCAATCCAATTGGAATACACTGTAGTAGAAGGTAAAAAAATATCTCTAAAAAAATCCAGATAACAATAATATGTACTTTCTGATTTGTAGCCATTATGACCATAATTAAACTTACAATGGTTATCTCATAAATATATTTATCAATTTCATTCTGCAAGACCTGATAATCTTCATTCACATCCTTTCCCTGACTTCAGGGGTATCAAATGAAGGCTACTGCTAAGCTTGTAAGCCGCCCTGAGTCTTCAGAGAAGGGCGGGATATAAATGGAATTAAAATAAAATAAAATAAATAAAATTGCGGGCCCGTGGGCCAGATGCCTCATGCATAGATCTGTAATCTAGCAATTACCTTGCACGCTAACGTACTTTCTCTGTGACCCACCAACTAAAAGATTATTTAATGTAATAATGACAGACACTTATGATAGTTTAATTAAGTAATATGTTAATCAAGTGAGAGAAAAAATTGTTTTGGAGCTTAAAGTGATGACTCGGTAGATCCTGATTCAAGTCCAGCTCTTAGCCATGGAACTAACCAGCAATTTTGGGTCAATCACAGTTTTTCAGCATTGATTCACTGGAAGAGAAAAGACTAACATTGATATGTTAATGTAACAAATGAAATAAATTTTAATAATTTCATGTACAAGCACTACTTTTATTTACTTATTACACATAAGTATCAACCAATCATCACCTCTACTAATTACTTCGTCTCTATTTTTTCACTAGAGAAAGTGATATTGAAAGACATAAATATGAACCCATTTATTTTTTTAGTAGGGATTATAGGCATAATCCATGGAGTCCTCAAGGCAATTTATGAAACACTCTTCAATAAGAGGATTAAAAACAGCACATCAAAATAACAAAAGGCAAAACAGCTAATTATGATTGCAACAAACTGGTGTTAGTGGAGTACACAAAAGTAGCACATATTGTAGCCATTCTCCACAAAACAATCCCCCCCCAAGCTTTCCAGGGCTTTCCCAGCTTCTTGGAATAGTAATATAGAAAAAAAAATACTTCTAGAGTTGGAGGCTGCTACTATCCCTGCTGCTGTTATTATATGTTATGAGATTTAGTCAAATTTAGCCACAGACTGTAGGATAGAATGCCTTTTATAAAATATTACTGGCTACAAAAAGTATAAACTTTAAAAATACACAAAAATACTCCTCCTCCCTCCCCATTTTTTTTATTTAGATGAACAGGGAAGAATGTATAAGATGAAATTCATCAGTCCCATAAATGCCTGCTACTCAATACATTCATAATGAGTCCTGGGATGGAAGAATGATCAGGATTTTCAACTCCTTCCAAAATAAAGCTAGGATCTGGGGTTGTTGGTTTTTTTAAAATATTTTTTGATTAAGTACCAGAAATATGCAGATTTTGTTGATACATTATCATTAATGACATGAATTACTAGAGAAAAATGAATTTAAAAACATGTACATCAATTTATTCATATAAATCCTAGTTGTATTATCTCTATCTCTCTTTCTCCCTCTCTCCCTCTCTACATGACAGTTTGTGTTACCTTAGAGGAGCATATTAATCTAGTCAGAGCAGTTCTGAAAAAATTGTGGGCCATCCACCTATATGCAAAATTATCGAAATGTGAATTCCACCAGGAAAGAATAGACTACCTGGGGTATCACATAACCCCACAGGGCATTGAAATGGACCCTGAGAAAGTCCAGGAAACTCACAGAGACAGAAGAATGTTGGATAATCTGGGAGAAGGAGGCTTACGCTGTGAGGTGGTCATTACTTACATGGCGTTATTTCCTTGAAGGAAATAAAATCCCCTTCCAGGTCTGAACAGACCACAAAAATTTGGAAGTGCTAAAAACACCCAGGAAGCTCACTCCTAAGCAAGCCCGCTGGTCTCAACATTTTCACCGATTCCATTTCACACTCAAACACTTACCGGGGGAAAAGAATTTCCTGGCAGATGCACTATCTCACATGCCCCAATATAACAGCACATGAGCCACTGACTCTAAACCACTGCCCGAACAACAACTGGCAGCACCAGTAACCAGCAGGGCCCAAGCTAAAATAAAGCCGCAGGTGGATAGCCAAACTGGAATAGAATTCCGAAAGTCTTTAGAAACTGATGAATGGTGCCAGAAAAATAGACATGTGTGCACAATCAAAGACGGATTACCCTGGGTGGGTGAGAAGGTATACATACCTCGCACCCAGAAGATCAATTTCATGCAGTTGTGCCATCATACAAAATCAGCAGGACATTTTGGGTTTGTAAAAACCTTACACTTAACTAAAAGGCAATTTTGGTGGCCATCCATGAAAAAGGACATAGAAAGCATGTGGCCAGCTGCCAAATATGCACAATGGCTAAGAGGCTGCAAGGAAAGTCGCCTGGACTGTTACAACCAGTGGCAAATCCCTCAGCCCCCTGGAAAGAAATAGCCATGGATTTTATAGTGGAATTACCAGAAAGCAACGGGAACACTGTCATCTGGGTGGTCACAGATTTGTTTTCCAAACTTTATCCCATGCCAAAAATTCCCACTGCAAAAACCTTAGCGAAACTATTCATGCAGCAGATTTACAGACTGCTTGGAGCACCCCAACACATCATATCTGACAGGGGAGTACAATTTATGTCAAACTTTTGGAAGGAATTTTTATCCCTCTTAGGAACTATTCAGGGACTGAAATCTAGTCACCATCCTCAGGGAAACGGTCAAATGGAACATGGGAACTCAGTACTGGAGCAATATTTAAGATGCTTTATTAATTTCCAGCAAACAAACTGGACGGACCTACTATCTTTCGCAGAAGTTGCTTACAATAATGCAGTCCACTCCAGCACAGGTTACACTCCTTTTCAAATAGCTACCGGTCAAAGTTTCAACCCTATGCCAGAACTAATCCCAAATGAACCGGAAATCCCATCGCTGAAAGAATGGATGGCACAATTGAAAAACACCTGGCCAATCATTAGGAAAGCTTTAGACGAAGCTAGACAAGCATACAAAGTGAGGCAGACAAAAAGAGAGTTGATCCCACACCATTCAGGGTGGGAGAGATGGCATATTCACAAAATTCCTAAAATCCCTACAACCCTGTAAATAAACTGTAGCAAAATATATTGGACCTTTTCCAATTAAAAGAATCATAAACCCAGTAACAGTAGAATTAGAACTACCCAAAAATCTTAGGTAGATACACCCAATTTTTCACTTCAGTTTTCTAAAAAGGGAACAACAGTCACCCTTATAACCAACCCCACCACCTCCTATCATGGTTGAAGGAGAACAACACTTCGAGGTAAAAGAAATCCTAGATTCTAGGAAGCACCATGAGGCAATTCCATACTTAGTAGCTTGGAAACACCTCCCCTCATCAGAAAATTAGTGGGTCAATAAACGTCACATTAGAGCACCCACATTGCTAAAGATGTTTCATACAGAATATCCCAGCAAACAGGGTTAACATCTATATTTTTGTTTCCTCTACAGGTGGATCTCTCCTATTTTTAAAGGGGGGCAGGATGTCAGAATCCATTTATATTTCATTTCTAACTCTCTTTTCTGTGGAAACCCAAATCTCACACCACTCCCCTTGGATTCTGCCATTCCCAAAGAGGAAAGGGAATAAACATGGGAGTTTATTGCTTCCACCTCCTTTCCTTAGATGTAACTTTTTTTTATTTAGCCTGTTACCCATCACAATAAGATTGATGAGAGGCATTCTCCCTCTCATTTTACGGGCAACTAAAAAAAGGGGGTGGGGTAATCGGGTTTGTCTCTCCGGATGGAATGTGAAGGGGTGGGTTTGATTCAAGTACGAATTGACTGATGTTTCTCCTTTTCCCACGAGGGGCTTGCCACATGGAACTTGGCTGATCCAGAACTGTCCAAATGAACTGAGGGGTGGAGTTTGCTTGGGGACACTTTAAAAATATCAATCTGTGAGGGGATTCTTCAGATCCTGTCTGTTATACCCTCTGTCATCTAAGTAAAAGTTCCTGCTTGGATAATCTTGTCTCCAAGAGTCTTTCTTTCTTAAGATGTGAAGTGGGTTCTGACAGGTGGTTGTTGTTTTTTTTAGATCCATCATAACTTCAAACAGTCACTAAGAGATTGTTTGGTTATATATTCAGGACTATATTGGTGTTAGAGAATCCATTAAGACCTTTTTCAGAAAGCAATTGAGGAGTGCTTCATTAAGATCATTAGTTCATTAAGCACTGACTAATTATTTTGAATAAGATTTCTTTGATATGTTGCATAATTTATTTTTCATTATATTGTTTATTGGAAGGTGTGTATCTGTTAGATGAAACCATTTGATAGAACTTCAAGGCAAGGGTTTCTTCCTTAAAGAGCATTTTATTTAGGAAACAAGATATCGGCACATGCAAAGGTGAACCCAAGACTAATTTTTTCTCCCTCAGGCTACAAACTTACAAGTTGCAATTCCCATCCCAAATTACTGTCATAAATCACATTCACCAATTGTTTCCAAATGTGGGCTCTCCTCCCGGCACTTTAGCCTGCCAAAATGTTATCAGCATTGACCTTGATTCTCACACATAGAAGTTATTTTGGCTAACTGAAAATTACATCTCCCCCCCTTCTTCCTTTAGCTAAAATCTCTAAATTAATATGTGACAACGAAGACAAAAACAAAAATGGCTTCAGTTCTGTTTGTCACAGCATTGACAGTATCATTATTATTTTTTAATTGTTATTGGTGTTTGTTTTATGACTAAAGCAATGTATGATCCTGAGGGAAATTCTAAGGGGATGCATCATGTCAAAACCACACCAGCAATGGGAAAAAAGTTACAATATGTTGTGACACATCACATGACGTTGCGAGTTTGACACCCTGGTCTAGTGCAACTCACTGTGGCCAGCTCATCATGGCCAACTCGCTGAGGAACAAGAGTTACACTAATATCAAAGAAATGATGGAACAGAATCATTAAAGAAAGTATGCAAAGGAGGGACAAAATGAAATAAAATTAAAGTAATTTTAAAATTTATTTTAAATAATTCAATCTAATTGATTTGTTGAATTATCCTGTGGTGAGTTGTCCCGTTCCAAAGAGAAATATTTCTATACCTTTTATCAATTAAGTGAAAGCAGAAAAGAAAATAAAGCAAAGAAGAAAATGGTGGAATGAATGCATACATACACTGACATACGTAAGAGGATAGTCCCCAACTCATCTATGATGTTATTGATTTTTTTTTAAAAAAATAATAACATTATTGTTGGTACCTAAGCTTTACACTGAAGTGAATTCAAAAGAGGAGATTTAATACAGCAGTTTTAAAAAGAAAAAAATGTCTATAATAAAAGCATCCAACTCCCCCCCCCCATTGTTTTATCTCCTCCATTCACAAGTAAACAACTAAATTTAAGAATGGCTGCACTCTTGATCCATTTTCTTCTTGAGCTGTGTTTATATGTTCTTAAGTACTTATTTAGGTCTTAAGAACAAGGATGTTGACTATATCAGCTCAAGTAATATTCATCTCTTGGAAGCTTTATGAATAATAAATGCTTCTTCTTTTTCCTTTAGGATTCGTTCCTTCAGGGGAATGGAGCAAAAGTTTCCCCTTCCGTGACAGAACCAATAAATGCTTGCCTGGAATGCAGATGCAGAACAATTGTTCCTTTGTATCCTGCAGATCCAAGACTGGAGAACAAACAGATCTTATTCTGTTAAGGGGCAGCTTGCATCTCAGAAGCTGTAGTTTTGTAAATAAATTTAAATCATGAAAATGCTGTGTGTCATTCTGTCCAATAACTGACTGAGCCGGAACCTGAATAATTTAAGCCAACCTCTACTTTATATTATTATAACTTCTCCTATTCCTCATATTTTAGGCAATGTTGCTCTGAAACAGATTTCAAGTGCTTCTCAGTATGATTGTTCTTTTGCATGCTTTTTAATTACCTTTTGGGGTGGGGGGAGGGAAAGCACAATAACACATTGTCCCGTATCCCACAGCTCAGAGGAAAACACATCTTTTTCAGCAATAGCTCAGGCTGAATCTTTAGTATATGCCAGCCTGAAATTGGCCATCAGTGTAATAGAGATGAGATTAAGACAGTGTAAGTCACTGTCAGGAGACTTCCGGTGGCGACGCGACGCCAAAGACAGCCGTCTCCGGGCTGCCCGCTCCGCAGCTGTGTTTTTTCCATCGTAAACAGCGCCGATCAGCTGTTTAGATGGATTTGAAGCCCCCTCCTTGGGAGAAGAGGAGGGGGTGAGGCCCCAGGTAGGGGTTGAGCTCTCCGTGGCCACCTGAGCTGAGACTTTGGGTGGCTGAAGGATTGAGCCCCCCCCAGAGCCTGGGTTGCTCCGAGCTGCGCAGCGTCTCTGCTCCGTGATTTTTGGAGCAGAGCCAGGCGTTAGCAACCACCCCTGCCAAAAGGAAATACTTTTGAGTATCAAGATGCAGGCAGAGCGGTACAGGAGGTCAAGGTGATGTGGACTTTTAGCTTTACTCTCTAGCTCAATGGATTTTATAGCTTTAAAGTGAAAGTGCGCAATAAGTGAAAGTGGGGAAAGATGGCTGCCAAGACTTCTAAAGCTCTTTGGAGTGCGGGGTCTTCCCCGGTGCAACAGACCTCATTGCAAGCTTTGCTTCCTCCTGCACTTCCTCCGGCATTGACACTTAAGGATTTACAAGATGCCCTTGAAAAGCATTCACAATTAATGTCTGATATGATGGATGAAAAGTTGAAAAAGCTGGAGGATAAATTGGAGAAGAAGATGGAAGGGAAGTTTAGAGCAATGAGGGTAGACATGTTGTCTATGATTGAAAGTGTAGCTGAATGTGTGCAACAGCTGGGTGAAAAAGTGGAGGATCTCAGTCAAAAGAACTCTATATTAGAAGCAAAGGTATTAGAGAATGAAAATATAAGGGACAAAATGGACGGAGAATTGAGCCTTGTTCAGTACCATCAGATGCAGTATGCTATTAGAATTAGGGGCTTAAAGGAGAATTCTAAAGAAGATTTAAAGCAGCTGATCTCTGAGGCTTTGGAAGCGGTATTGGGCCAGCCAGCATCTGAAATTGAGGGAAGTATGGATAAAATTTTTCATGTAAATTCATGGATTGCAAGACAGAGGAAGTTACCCAGAGATGTGGTGGTCTATTTTACAAAGAGAGTAATTAGAGATGAAGTCATTCAAGCTGCTTATGATACTAAATTGGTAGTGGCTGAGCAAGAAGTTTTGGTTTTAAAAGAGATTCCTCCAAAGATTTTAAGGAGAAGGAAAGATTTTGCATTTCTTGTACAGGAACTTAAGAAATGTGATGTCAAGTTCAGATGGGAGATTCCAGTTGGACTGGTGGTGATGCACGAAGGTAAAAGACATCGTCTGGTTACTGTGGCCCAGGCACGTGATTTTTATAGCAATGTGTTAAAAGCAACCCCCCTATCACTTCTGGAAGCTGCAAAGGGATATGGCGAGGGAAAGCCTCAAGATGTTGCAGATAGACAGACAGAGGAGAACGGTGCTGGAGGGGATCAAGTTACAGCCTCATCGGTTGCTGCTGGAGAGCAGAGGATGACGCGTGCCGCCCTAAGATGAGCGAGACGAGAGCAAGAGCAAGACAAGCAGAAAGTTATGGAACCTCCAAAGCGTACTTATAGTGAAGCTGTGGGAAGGGCGCGGTCCAAAGAAGATACAGGGGTCATTTCAGACGTGCTTCAAAAGCTTTGGAGCGTCAAGATTGGTGACTAAATCTCTAATTTAGAATGTCAATGGATTAAATTCATCATAGAGGAGAAAGAAAGTTTTTCAATATTTAAAACAATTTAAGACTGATGCTATTTGTTTGCAAGAAACGTATATTAGGGTTATGGACTAAAAGTATTTATTGAATTTAAGATTGGGAACGCAAGCTCCTAATCAACAACAAGTTGATTTTTCTTAACTTACTACATATAAAGGTTACTTAATTGGATTATAAATTTTTTAAATTTTTTATTTTATTTTCATTGGAGATTGGAATGGTGTCCTAGACGTATAGATGGATGATCTGGAACTGTGAGATATTTGGCGTGATATATGCAAGAACTATTTTTGATCATAGTTCAGTTTGGTTGGAGATTAATAAGGTTAATAGAGATAGGCGCTTTTGGCGCGTAATTGAGAATTTGTTTAGAATTTAGAGAAATGTGGGAGAATGTAAATAATAGATGAAAGTTTTTTTTTGAAATTAATATGAATAAGGATTGGGATTAAGAAATTTTATTTAGCATTTGAGTAAAGCTCCTTTTCTGTTTTCTTCCCTTTTTTTCTTATGTGTAATAGTAATATTGTTTGTAATCATTTTACATGAGCTAGAGGGTGATAGAATTAATAGTTTATTGTGATAGTATATGGATGCTTATGTTTGTTTTTCCTTTTTATACCCTGTATTTAGCTCTGGGAAGTCAGGGGGGGGAGGAGGGAATGGGGGAGAGGGATAGGGAGGGTTAGATAGGGGTGGGGGAGGGGGGATTAAAGTTAAAATGTACTGTAAAACTTTTTAAATAAAAAAAGACAGTGTAAGTCAACCTAAAGGAGCATCAATATATGTTGCTTTCCTTAATCTCTATTTATATGCTAATGAAATATGTTTATCAAGACAAACTACTAATATAGATTTACATCAGGATTAGTAATAGTGAACTTGCGAAAGCAACCTCCTTATTTTTTTCAGCCGAAAGCTTCTTCCACCTTTCTTTATTCTCTTTTTCATTTGTAAAAAATCTGCTTTAAATTTTGTCTGGGGTAGCTTTTACTTCATATGCAATGACATTTTTCCCTGTGCCTATTCTCTGTGCATTCTTCCTCATACATTAATCTCTACTTGCCTTTTTTGAGAGGCAAATTGCACAGAAAAATTGCAAAAAGCTTCTATTACAGCATATCTATGCATTTTGGCTCGGAAGGCATGGTAAGTTGCATTTAAATCTAGAGCTGAGGAATGTAACTGCAACATATCAGTCAACAATAAAGCATTGCAAACTACCATGAAGAAATTCTCTTAATCAATAAAGTCTTATGAAGGAACAGCATGTAGAGGAGTGATGCTTTATTAAGTGTATTAATTCAGATAATTGTAGATGGCATCATAGTATGAAAACAGTTGCCTTTCAAAAGGGACACCCAATGCTTAAGAGGAAGTAGTAAAATCAAACTAGAAGGTGAAATTAAGGAAGTCTTCATGAAAAAATAGCAAACTATAAAATAAAAGTAATTAATTGGAAAATGGGGAAAAAATAAAATCAGAATCTCCAGAAACATTCAATTCAGAATCCAAGTGCAACAACTTAACAGTGTTTTTTTCCATTAGGATTGTACAAGACATCTTATAATCCTTTTCTATCTGTGAAAACCTAGATTATTCAAGAAAGCTTTGGCTGATCAGTGGCAAATATATCAAAATTATCTTCAAGGGTAAGGAGATCATAACATCTTCAAATTATAATTATTTTCTCTTATCAAATCAACAATATCCTACAACTGAGATTGAAACTTGTGATTTATATTTTGATGATTACACAGGATAGATTATAGAAAGAGGAGTAAAATTATGTAACTTTAGAGAGAGGTTAAAATATATTTATGTTGATAACTGTTGTGAAGAATATTTCAAGCCATTTCTTTATATATATTTTCTTTCTTGTCTATTTTTCTTCAACTTATTTTTTTCTCACAAGTTTTGCTTTATTTTCTTTTTCTTTTTTTTCTTCCTAAGTTTATATTAGTTGAGAGTTTGGAAAAAAATCAGAGAAGAGCAACTGAGATGATCAGGGGCCAGGAGACTAAAACATACAAAGAATGGCTATGGGACTTGGGTTTGGCCAGGGGAGACATGATAGCACTGTTTCAGTATCTGAGGGGCTGCTACAAGGCAGAGGGGGCCAGGTTGTTCACCAAAGAACCAGAGGGAAGGACGAGAAACAACAGTTGGAAACTGATCAAAGAGAGAAGCAACCTGGAATTAAGGAGAAACTTCCTAACAGTGAGGACAATTAACCAGTGGAACAGCTTGCCTTCAGAAATCGTGGGTGCTCCATCACTGGAGATTTTTAAGAAGAGGCTAGACAATCACCTGTCTGAAACAGTATAGGTTCTCTTGCTTGAGCAGGGCTGGACTAGAAGACCTCCAAAGACCCTTCCAGCTCCTATTCTATTCTAGAATGGATTGGTGCATCTTTGTTATAAAGTAAATCCATAATGGTATACCTTGATATGGCTGTTTAAGTTGCAAATATATAATGTATACATAGTAGGCATTGGCTTCTTTCTTGGAATTTTTGACAGCCACCATTTCATGGACTTTTTTCAAGGCAGAGTTCCAAATTGGAATATAAAAGTAACAAAAAGCATGCAAGGTGCCTCACTTGATAAAGGGTGAAGGAATGGGCAGTTTAGGGTCACAGAATTCAATGGCAAACTGGCAATACTTCAGTGGTCTGATTTTGGGGAGTAGAATAGAATTGAATTGAATAGAGCTGGAAGAGACCTTGGAGGTCTTCTAGTCCAGCCCCCTGCTGAAGCAGGAAAACCTATACCAGTGATGGCAAACCTTTTATGACTGAGTACCCCAAAACTGCCCCCACTCTGCCCGCCCTACTCCTCTGCTCTGCCCCTGCCCCCACCTGGCCCACCTGCAGGGCCACCCACCGCCTCCATGGCCTGCCGCAGCAGATCGTCCAGGCAGCCCAGCAGCGCCATGGCAGCCACACCCTCTGCCTGCACTGCACAGCATCATCTACATACAATAGGGTGCTAAGGTGGAGTCTTGTCCCTGCTGCCTGGCTGGCATGTCCTTGGCTGTGCTGCTCTGCACGGGCTGTGCCCAGGGGCAAATCTCTGGGGGGGCTGCTGGTGAGGAGGGGTCTGTTGGGGGAGGTGGGGCTGGGGTGACAGCACACGTGCCCACAGAGAGCACTGACCTATACTGTCTCAGACAAGTGACTGTCTAGTCTCTTCTTTAAAATCTCCAGTGATGGAGCACCCACGATTTCTGGAGGCAAGCTGTTCCACTGGTTAATTGACCTCATTGTCAGGAAGTTTCTCCTTAATTCTAGGTTGCTAGGAACGGGACTTTCTGTCCCCAAAGACTGAAGGTGTTTTCCTAGAAAGGCAGGATCCAGTGTCTCATTTCCTCCAGTCCCACCAACATATCTCAAAATGTTGCACCTCTTAATGATTAAGTCATCATTTTAGGACATTAAGCCATCACTTCATAGTTACAGGGGAGGGTACAAATTTGAAAATGTGTAAGGAAAATACAGAATGCAAGATATCAAAATTACAAGCAACAAATTAAGAATGATTTTTCATTCCAGGTCACCTACCTTTATAATTGTATTCCAACAATATCTGGAGAGCTAAAGGTTTAACCTACAGCTTATTATAATTAATACAGATACCAAATGCAAGACACTGTAACAAAACAATGAAATAAATACATACATTCATCTTCCATAGTTAATTTTTGTCCCAGATGTAAATACTCATAAGGCAGCTTAGGGTCACAGACATTCAGTGGCAAGCTGGCAATACTACTGTGGCCCTGATTTTTGGTAGTTGTTGCTTTCTTCAGCATTAGGGTAGGTAGGAGATTGGATAGCCATTTGTCCAGAATGATAGAGGGTCTCCTGCTTGTGCTGACTATTGGACTAGAAGACGTCCAAAGTCCCTTCCAACTATGTTATTTTGTTATTCGTTGGGAAACAAAGGCTATCTGAGATTAAAAAAAATACCCCAAACCAAAAGCTGACACAAAACCTAATATAAGCTTTAATGTTCAATGAAAGAAAAAAAGCAATTTCTTATAAAAACAACAAATAGCAATAGCACTTAGACTTATATAGCGCTTCATAGTGCTTTACCGCCCTGTCTGAGCAAATTACAGAGTCAGCATATTGCCCTCAACAATCTGGGTCCTCATTTTACCAACCTCGAAAGGATGGAAGGCTGAGTCAATCTTGAGCTGGTCAGGATCAAACTGCAGACTGTGGGCAGTTAGCCTGCAATACTATCCAGTAGCACATAGTTTCAAAAATATTGTGGAGAAATGTGGTACAGCTATGTTGTTCTGTTAGAATGGATGGTTCCAGTAGGAGGAACAGGGCAACTAACCACACGACTGTTATAGTATTTTCATGCAATTATGCTTTGGCTGATGGAAAGTACATAATTTTTGTCATTTATACTGCGATGTCATAACCCATGTGACTTTATTATAGTATGTGCGGAACTGCATTATTGATAAAGAATCTGTATTGAATTCAATATAAATAAATTTAAGTACTAACTCCTGATGGAATTAAGTATTTCAGCAAATGTATTTTAGAATATGGGAAGAGCAAGGGCTTTGTCACAAAGTTTACAAGAAAGGTAGCTTGGAATAAAACTGGGTATGGGCATGATATTCTGAAAGGGGTTTTTTATGTATAAAATTTAGGATTACATTTTTGCATAAAAGTTTGCCTGCAGACACCCTGATGGACAAGTGTTAGCTCTGTAGGAACAATGGGGGCTTCCAAGTCATGCAGAAAAGAATGCAATTTATTTTAATTTATAATCAGCTGACCTGTCGTGCTCACAAGCACTCAACTCCCTTTGGCACATCTTCAGATGGGATAAATCAACAGAGCTCTCATAGAAGTAAGGTTGTGAGTTATTAACTGCATAGAGCTGGAGGAATGTACAGCGTTAAATTCAGGCTTCTAGTCAGTGACAATGTCTAAAAAGGATAAGTGGGAGGAGAAACTGGGCCTTTCTTTGTCTACATAAAAGTGGGACCGAAGGGGAGTTATGTCATATAAAACTGCCTATACATGAAGTGAATAATTAAGACAAAAAGATGGCCATCATTTCCAGAAGTACTTACTTTCTGGAAGCAGATGTTCCAAAACTATTCTCATTTGTACTATTTCCTCAGAATGTGGAGGTCCAAATTACCTGATATATAAAAGCATCCTCCATTGTTCCATATTTTAATTTTAATGCATTTTTGGGGTGTTTTTCCTCCTTTCTTGTATCAATTCTAAAATTTTGAATACACAGACACAGACAAGGGAAGTAGCGGAGAAGGGTATTGTGTTTTATCCTTGTAAAATATACTGTATCTGAGGAACTACAATACTGTGCTCAGAAGAATTATAATTGCATCTGTTTTACTTTTCCCCCACAATGTTTTATTAACACGTGTGAATAATTTCAACGGGATGGAAATGTGTTAATTGCACTGAAGCAACAGAAAACCACAACAACTCTGGAATTTCCAGTTTAGGTTTAATGTCAACATTTTTAATCCATAATTAAATCAATCCAGAAGATGTAAAGAAGGATGCAGAGCAGAGTCAACTTTGGAAAACGTCCTATCTCTGCCCCATTGGGACAATTGCAACACATGCTGAACATTGCAAGCATTGTGCATCTCTAACCTTGCAGTGCCCACAGAATTACTGGAAGGTAATTGAAAGCTGAATCAGTTTTATTTCTAAGGAGACACATGCAAATTTGCAACACGACTACTATCAACTTGAGGTGTTATGAAAAGTGATGAGATTCTACTTATATGCAGGGAAAAGATGAATTAATGTGATGCCTTCGACCCCTCAAATTGTCTTCCACATGTTTGTATGTGTGTGTGGGGGAGAAGGGGGATCTGTAGGAGAGATGTTTATTTTTCCAAAGATGGACAAAGGAATCAATTCTCCTAGGATCTTATCCTAAGCAACTGAAGAGGTAAAAGTAATGAAAACTTTGAGAGGAGTGACATCATCATCCTGAGGTTAAAGACATCATATGCATTTAGATGGAAAATGGAAAGTTGGACACATAACTAAGGCTGATTATCCTCAGACAGCCAGACCATGCAAAGATGAAGTCAGGAAAGCAAAGGCTCAGAATGAATTGAAACTTGCAACAGAAATCAAGGACAATAAAAAAGTTTCTTCCAACACATTAATAACAAGAAAAAAATCAAGGAAACTGTAGGTCCACTAAAGAGAGAAGATGGCAAGGAAAAAACAGGCAAAAGGGAGAAAGCAGAGCTGCTTAACTCATTCTTTGCATTAGTCTTCACACAAAAAGAAACTATAGCCCAACACACCAAAAAAACTACTACAAAAGACAAACTAGAAACAAAAATTAAAATAAGCAAGAAAATGTTAAGAGAACACCTATCCGACCTTGATGAATATAAATCAACAGGACCCAACAGATTGCATCCCAGAGTTCTGAAGGAGCTGGCAGATGTTATCTCAGAGCCACTGTACCATATCTTTCAAAAATCCTAAAGCACCAGGGAAGTATCTGATGATTGGAAAAGGGCTGTAGTGGTTCCCATCTTCAAGAAAGGGAAACTACAGGAAACTACAGACCAATCAGTCTAACATCAATACCTGGGAAGATCCTGGAAAACATAAACAAAATGAGCTTTAATGTGGAGAAAAGCAAAGTTTTACATTTAGGCAGGAAAAATCAAAGATTTAATTACAGATTAGGCAATACCTGGTTCAAAAACAGCAACTGTGAGAGGGACCTTGGAGTCCTAGTGGACGATCACTTGACTATGAGCCAGCAGTGTGCAGAAGCAGCCAAAAAAAACTAATACAATCCTTGGTTGCATAAAGAGAGGCATAGAATCAAGATTACGTAAGTATTAGTACCGCTTTATAAAACCCTAGTAAGACCATACCTCGAAAACTGCAAACAATTTTGGTCGCCAAAGTACAAAAAAAATGTTGAGACCTTGGGAAAAGTTCAGAAAAGAGCATTGAGGACAATTAACCAGTGGGACAGCTTGCCCTCAGAAACCGTGGGCGCTCCATCACTGGAGTTTTTAAAGAAGAGACTGGACAGTTACTTGTCTAAGATGGTATAGGTTGTCCTGTTTGAACAGGGGGCTGGACTAGAAGATCTCCAAGGTCCCTCCCAGATTCTATTCTATTCTATTCTATTCTATTCTATTCTATTCTATTCTATTCTATTCTATTCTATTCTATTCTATTCTATTCTATTCTATTCTATTCTATTCTATTTGTAGATATGCACACTTGCAGCATACACACACACACACACACACACACACACACACACGTTTCAGGACAGCCATTAAAGGAGGTTTGGAGATGCCCTAGGCAAGATCATAATACCAGAAATGTTCAGATGAAAGTAATTGCAGGAGAGTTAGCAATTTCACTGTAACATCCCTACAAGAAACCATCTCCATGTTTTTGTCACTTGTAGCTTCTTCCTTTTAGGTCTGAAAACATTTCTAAGAAAGCAAAGTAGTATAAGATAATTTTATATAAAAAGCAGACAAGAGATCTTGTATTTTCAGTTTTTAGGCATTAAGCAAGATGAAGTGTTGAAACAGCGAACAAGTTTATTAACTCAGAACAGAAGCAAGCTAATGGCTGCTGCACAGCTATTTCTACAGTTGGTCTCTAGGCAGCGACCAATAGGTTTAAAGTAGCAGTTTCCCACCCCAAACCTAATTATCAGCCTGGAGACAACAAGTCTGTCCCAGTAACAGCAACCGTTACATAACACAGAAAAAGTAGGTCAGATATTAAACAAGTGATCAGACATTAAACAAGTGATTTAAACAGAAATGGCCAATACATTACAAGAGACATATTGTTTAGATCAGGGGTCAGCAACCTGAAACAGTGAAAGAGCCACTCGGAACCGGTTCCCTCACAAAAGGAAAAACTGGGAGCCGCAAAAAATGTGTGTGCATGTGTGTACATGCGCACATGCGCAGAACAGGGTTTGACTGAAGAGTGGAGCCAAGGCGAGATATGCACCTACCCTGCATATTTGAATTGATTGGTTGAACTTTTTTAGTCCCACTTTTTTTTTTTGGACTGCACATGGTAGAGGACTGGGAGCTGCAGGAGACGGCTGAAAGAGCCGCATGCGGCTCCGGAGCCGCGGGTTGCAGACCTGTGGTTTAGATCTTAAAGAAAGAAAATAATAGGAGTAAAAAGTGCAAGGAGAAAGAAAGAAAGAAAAAGGTAATGAATATAGTAAAAAGAAAAGAAATATATAATGAAGTGATTCCAACCTTCCTCAGAACAAGTATAAGCAAATTTAATAATTCTTCATTTCTCTAAAGTTACATATATTTACTTTTCCATCCTACTTCCCTTCTCTTAATTATAAACAAATCCACAAATCATAATATTTTCAGTCCTGGTGTCAACATAAAGTCCAGAAAGGTTAGCTAGAAGTTACAGTGTTATCTTCCTTTAATCTTGATCAGCTAAACTAACTATATTTCTTCCTTTTACTGCAAACAGTCTAACCTTTAGTTCATTCAAATATTGTCATAGGATTTGATTTTTTTTTCATTTCTATTTTGTCCCATTACACAGGGTCCTTCAAGGCTTTAACAAGTCTCTTGTGTGAATCCAGCATATAGATCAGACATGTCAAACACAAGACCCGGGGGCCGGATCCGGCCCGTGAAGTGGTTTCATGTGGCCCGCGAAGCCATCCTGGAAACAGTGAGGGAATGGCCCCCACTGCCTTGGCCCTGGCCCAGAGACCCTCCTTCTGCCAGAGACCCTCAGATCTGTCCCACTCCTGCCCGGACCCCCATAGGCACCCTTGATCCGAACGATGTAGAGCTGGCCACGCCCACCCAGTAGGCCATACACACTCTAGCCACGCCCACCCAGTAGGCCACGCCCACCCAGGCCACACCCACCTGGCCCCCTGAGGGCAACCGCAATGCTGACGCGGCCCTCAATGAAATTGAGTTTGACACCCCTGATATAGATATAGATATATACATATATACTTATAGACAGTGCTTTTTTGTAAAAGAAAAAGGTGCCGGAACTCACACATGTCATACAACCCGCCTTGCCTACCCTACAAGGTTCTATCCAAAAAAGGTGTCGGAAGTCCGTTCTGAGCATTCTATGAGAAAAAAAGCCCTGCATATAGATACACACACACACACACACACACACAATATATATATATATATACACACACACACATACAGGCCACTTTCTTGGTTCATCCTTTGTATTTCTTCTATATATTTAAAAACTCCAGCCAGGTTTTTGTTCTTCCAGTGAAACACCCTTTTCTAAGCCATCCGCTTGGCCTGTCACTTGTAAATTCACTGTTGCTGCCATTTCTAATTTATCAGATAAAATTTGTTCTATATCGGACATTTCTTCAATGACATCTTTTGGACCTAATCTATTTATAGAAGCAGACATCAATACTGACACTGTTGACATTATGGCTACTATTTTCTGATTCCATTTTTCACAAGCCTTCTTCAATAATTTGTCATGACATTTTGCACCATTTTGCAGGTCTGTATATAAAATTATAAAAAAAATATTGATCTATCTTATATCTTATAAAAACCAAAACAGGATCTATATCCCATAAGCTGTTTGTACTTTATAGTTAATTCCAAAATCTTATTGCAAAAGATTTAATGTTCCATATTTGTTTGGACTCTTACTCCAGTTATAAATTTCTAAGATCAAAATCTTATTTATCATTTTGCTATTTATTTTCAATTCTTTAAATTCTTACGTTTGGGATTATTATTTTTCTTTCATATCAGGATTAGAGGCAGACTCACCAGGTGTTGTTGTTTCAAAGGTCTGTAATAGCTTAGAAGTAGTTAATATGCAATTTCCAAAAGAGATTAGAAAGTGAGTTTTGTAAACTTAATGTCCTTTAAAAGTTTCCATTGTGGTTGCAATCAAGATGATGGCTAAACCCATGGCCTCTTGTCACTCACATCTGCAGAAAACTACTGTCCTGCCATATCCTTGTAGGGAACAACTATCCAGAGCACATGTGTGTGATCAACCATCCTCTCTTTATCTGAAGAGGCTTCAAGGAACTAGTCTGCACACCATTTTCTTGGTCTATGCCATAGTCATTGGTTCTGCTTTCGTACAGTCATCTTCAGTTCACCATATTTCTGTCAACCCTGACTCAATTTCATAGCTGCCTGCACCTGCTTTCACTTGCAGTTTGCCAAACAATGATGAGAGGGGGGTTGGTGAATTCTTAAGGGGAGGAAGGAGGCTATGGAATGCATGAGAGCCTTCTGTTGCCAGTGAGACGTTATCCACCAAGGTCAGGTCATGAAAACTGAGCAGTGCAGACAGTTTTCCCCCCAAAACACAACTGAAGTTAATTGGTGAATTATGAACTGGGATGGCCTAGAGGGGGAAAAGGGGTTTTGCCTACAGGGATTTTGGGGGAAAAATTCCAGAACTGACTTTGCTTCTGCTGTGCCTAGATTGATTTTTCAGTAAAGCTACACTCTTGGTAATCCTAAGGAGCTGGGAATTTCTTTTGTTGAATGTGCCAAATGGGATGGTTGACATTCTCCCTCTCAAGTTCCCCAAGGGACACTTTATTAAACCAGTTGCATTTGGTGCACTTTGCAAATCTTTCATCATGGCACACCAAGTGTTATTTGCAAGGAGGGTGTTTAACATAGAGAAGTCACTTCCATCCTCAGCACATACCAGTTACTTGAAAATGTTATCCAGTTCCACATTATTTACAATTATTCTAAACCAGTAGAGAGTTGAGTTATTCCTTACTGCATGATAAAAACGTTTCTAAAAACTATCTTTTTTAACCTCTAGTAGGACTTTTAAATCATTTTATTAAGTAAAAAATGGAATGATCATCTTTGTCTGATCATTCCATATTGGTAACATTGCATGTAGTACATTAGAAAGTAACTATTGCATATTTATATACCACTATACATTCCCAAGGGACGCGGTGGCTCAGTGGGTTAGGATGCTGAGCTTGTCGATCAGAAGGTTGGCAGTTTGGCGGGTCAAATCCCGAGTGCCGCGTAGCAGAGTGAGCACCTGTTACTCGTCCCAGCTTCTGCCAACCTAGCAGTTTGAAAGCACGTAAAAAATGCAAGTAGAAAAATAGGGACCAATACAGTGGGAAGGTAACAGTGTTCCGTGTGCCTTTGGCATCTAGTTATGCCGGCCACATGACCACGGAGACGTCCTCAGACAAGCGCTGGCTCTTTGGCTTTGAAACGGAGATGAGCACCAGCCCCTAGAGTTGGAAACGACTAGCACACATGTGCGGGGGAACCTTTACCTTTACCTTATACATTCCCAATTTATTTTATTTTTATTTTATTAAATTTACCTTTTCATACTTATATCCATTCTATCGACTTCCTTCTTTTTCCCCCTCCATTTGTAAAATTTATTCCATACTATGTAGTATTCTGTTTCATCCTGATCTTTTAGTTCTTTTGTCATTTTGTCCAGTTCTGCGCAATACAAGATTTTCCTTATTAGAGCATCTTCACTAGAAGCCTCAGCTACTTTCCAGTTTTGAGCAAGCAAAATTCTTGCCGCCGTTATGACATGTATGTTTAAGTATGTTTATGTTCTTTTCTAATATTCCTAATAATAGTGTTTCTGGTTTGTATTGAATTTTTTGACCCATCATTTCCGTTATCCATTTCCAAACCCTAAGCCAATAAATCTGTACTTCTTTGCAAGCCCACCAAACATGAAAAAATGTACCCTTTTCCTTCTTATATTTCCAGCAGGTTGGTGACTAACCACTATACATTCTTGCAAGTCTGGCCGGCGGCAGGTGCCACCTGTAAAGCATCTTATAAAGATTTTCTTTTTTTTTATTGAAAAGTTTTAAAATACATTTTATCTTTAACAATCCCCCCCTCCCCCTCCCTACCTATCCCTCCCTACCCCTCCCCCCCTTTCCCCCCTCCCTCCCAACTTCCAAGAGCTAAGTACAGGGTATAAAAACAAAGAACAATCATAAGCATCCATATGCTACCAACAATAAATTCTTAAATCTATCACTCTCTAGCTCAAATAAGATAACTACAAGCAATACTAATATTTCATATAGAAAAGAAAAGAAAAAAAATAGAAAGGAAGACTTATTCAAATGCTAAATGAAACTTTTTAGTCCCATATTTGTTCTGGATATATTCAATCCATTTCTTCCACTCCATAATATAACGTTCTTGCGAATAATCTTTCAGATAAGCCGAGATCTTTGCCATCTCTGCCAGGTCAGAAACCTTTAAAGTCCATTCTTCTATAGTCGGCAATTCTTCCTTCTTCCAATATTGTCCTATTAAAAGTCTTGCTGCTGTGATTAAATTCAACATCAGCTTAGTGTCCACAACCGTAGCATCTGTAATTATACCCAACAAAAAGAGTTGCGGACAAAACTTTATCCTTTGCTTAAAAATCTTCTGCATATTCCACCAAATTTTTATCCAAAAAGCCTTGACCTTTTTACAAGTCCACCATATATGAAAATATGTTGCATCTTCGCCACCACACCTCCAACATTTGGGCTGATAATTCGGATACATACTTGCAAGCTTTTTAGGATCTAAATGCCATCTATAAAACATTTTATAAAAGTTCTCTCTTAAATTTTGAGCTTGTGTAAATTTCACGTTCCTCACCCAGATCTTTTCCCACGTATCCATTGTAATAACTTCTTGGATATTCTGGGCCCATTTTATAAGTTCTGTTTCTGAGTCAATTTCTATCAATGCAAGATATATCCGTTTGATATGTGCTGGACCCTGATTTCTAATTTGCTTTATCAAATTTTCATCAGTCATTGTAAAACCAGTTTTCTGATCTTCTTTCCACCTGGCCCGTAACTGAGTATATTGAAACCAAGTTTGAACAATCTTCTCCTCTCGCAAGAAGTTATACGGCTTCAAACACCAGACATTTCTTTCCAAACTTAAAATCTTCTTATACGTAGTCACATCATGTTTGAAACCAACATTTATGTTTTCTATTGCGTGTTTTGGAATTGCCCACAATGGCATCTTACAGTCTAACTTATGTCTATACTTCTTCCAAACTCTCAACAATGCCTGTCTTAAAATATGCACTTTAAACACATTATCTACCTTCTTATCATACAACAAATATGCATGCCAGCCAAATAACAAGTCGTGGCCCTCAAGATTTAATAATCTCTCTTGTGTCAAATTAATCCAATCACTTATTCCTGCTAACGCAGCAGCTTCATAATATAATTTAAGATTGGGCATTTTGAGACCACCTCTTTCACGGGTATCCTGCATAATCTTAAGTTTAACTCGTGGCCTTTTCCCTGCCCAAACAAATTTATTGATACCCCGTTGCCATTCTTCCAAATTAGAATCTTTCTTAAGAACCGGTATCATATGAAATAAGAATAAAAATTTAGGCAGGACATTCATTTTCACTGCTGCGATTCTTCCCAATAAAGACAATTGCAATTTTTCCCAACTCTCCATTTCTTTTTGAATTTTTCCCCATAATTTTTCATAGTTATTTTTATATAACTTTGTATTAGAGGGAGACAGAACCACCCCCAAATACTTGACCCTTTTAGCAATTTCAAATCCAGTTAATCCTTCTAAAAGAGCCTTTTGCGATACTGTCATATTTTTGGCCAGAATTTTAGTTTTTTGCACATTAACTTTAAATCCAGAAACCCTCCCATATTGCATTATTATCTCCATCAGGTCCACAACAGAGTTTTCTGGCTGGGTCACTGTAACAACCAGATCGTCTGCAAACGCCCTCAATCTATAATCCTGATCTCTAATTTGTATACCCTTAATTCTTTCTGAATTCCGTATTTTAACTAGTAATACCTCCAATGTTAACACAAATAGCAAAGGCGACAACGGACACCCTTGCCTTGTGCCCTTCTCAATATTACATGCTTCAGTCAAGCTATTGTTAACTATTATATGGGCAGTTTGTTTTTGATATAATGCCCTAATTGGTTGCAAAAATTTATCCCCAAAATTCATTTTATCTAAAACTTTCATCAAAAATTACCAGTTCAATTGATCAAAAGCTTTTTCAGCATCTAGAAAAATTAGCGCCGCAGGGATCTGGTTGTTCCTTTCCAAAAACTCTAACACATCAACTATATGCCTCACATTAATTTTCATTTGCCTACCACTAATAAACCCAGTTTGATCCCCATGAATCACCTGTTGCAGAACCCTCATCAATCTGTTAGCTAACACCTTAGCAAATATCTTATAATCTGTATTTAAAAGTGATATAGGTCTATAGTTTTTTACTTGAGTAGCATCTTGATCTTCCTTCGGAATCAAAGAGATAAAAGCAGTTCTCCAAGACGGAGGCACCTTTCCCCTCTCTGAATTGTCTGGAACAGTTCCTTTAACGGCTTTATCAACTCCATTTGTAAATTTTTGTAGTAAACCGCAGTCAAACCATCCGTACCTGGCGCTTTATCCAACTTCAATTCCTTAATTGCTATAAGAATTTCTTCTTCTGTTATCAATTGGTTAATCTCCTCTTTTTGTATTTGCGTAAGAACCGGGATGCTAGCATTCTCCAAATATACATCAATGTCCTTTTCATTAATCTTCTCCTTAGCATATAATTTAGAGTTAAAATCCAGAAAGGCTTCCTTAATAAGATCCTGTTGAAACACAACCTTTCCTTTATGTTCAATTTTATCTATATTAGAAGCCCTTTGCTTTTTCTAGTCTATAAGCTAGCCATCTACCTGGCTTGTTAGCATTGCAAAAAGTATTATGCCTAGCAAACCGCAAGTTGGTTGCCACTTGATCAGCCATTAATTTGTCAAATTGTCCTCTTAATAGCTTAATAACCTCCTTAGTCTTCACATCCAGTGGATTCAAAATTAAGGCCTTTTCTTTTTCCCTAATTTCATTCTCCAATTCTTTCCTTCTGGCTTCCAAATTACGTCTGTATTTATTATTCATATATATCAACACCCCTCTCATATAGGCCTTGCTAGCATCCCAAACCATGTCCATAGAGGTATCCTTATTCATATTAATCTCAAATAAATCCTTCATCCGCTGTTTACATTCTTCCACATTTCTCTGATTTCTAAACAAATTCTCATTTACGCGCCACGAGTGTCTATCCCTATTGTCCTTATTGATCTCTAACCAAACTGGACTATGGTCCGAAATAGTTCTTGCGCAGATCTTTACCTTCTTAGTCCTAGAAAAAAAATCATTAGTCAGCAAAATAAAATCAATCCTAGAAAAAGATTGATGTCTGTCAGAAAAAAAAGTATAATCCTTTTCATGTAAGTGTGTGTCACACCAAATATCTCGCAGTTCCAAATCGTCCTTCATTTCAAAAAAAGATTTAGGCAATCTGGCATGACTCGGAGCACGCTTAAAAGAACCAGCCTTGTCCATCTGTACATCCAAAACACCATTCCAGTCCCCCATAAAAATAAACGATTTGTAATCCAATTGAGTAAGCTTTGTATGAAGTGAACTTAAAAAATCAGCTTGCTGTTGATTAGGAGCATACAGTCCAACTAAAAGTGTTTTTTTACCTTCTAACAACAAGTCTATCATAACATATCTTCCTTGCTTATCTGCTTCAATTAATTCCGCTGTTAAAGTACTTTTAACGTAAACAACCACTCCATTTTTCTTATTCTGCGCAGAAGCAACAAATTGTGTGCCCAACCTTGAGTTCGATAAATACTTTTGGTCCATAGCCCTAATATGCGTTTCTTGCAAACATATAACATCAATCTTAAATTGCTTTAAATATTGAAGAACTTACTTTCTCTTCTGTGGTGAGTTTAATCCATTAACATTCCAGGTTAGAAATTTAGTCCCCATGCGTGGCACCCCGAAGCTTTTGGAGCACATCTTTAATGGCCCCTATATTTTCTTTGGGCCGCGCTCCTCCCACAGCTTCACTATAGGTACGCTTTGAAAGTTCCATAAACTTCTGCTGGTCTTGCTGTTGTGCTTGTCTTGCTTGTTTTAAAGATTTTTTTTATAAGGTGTCGCTAAAGTAATTTTATTATGTTCTCAGATTTGCTGCCATTGATCCAAATTTATAGCATGTCCCAAATCTATTGCCCAGGTAACCATCGTTTCTTTAACTTGTTCCTCATATAATTTATATTCTAACAAATATTTATATATGTTTTTAATTTGTTTTTTCTTCGGACCTAGTAATATTTTATCAAGCCCCGTATCTTGTCTATTAATTCTCCACTCCTTCTTGTCTTTCACAGATCTCGCTTGTATTTGGAGATAGGACCACCATTCCAAAACAATTCCCTGCTGTCTCAACTCTTGTCTTTGCTTTAGATGACCGTTCTCTGACGAAAGGTCTTTCTATGTGATAACTTTATCTTGCCTATATATGTTGGGGTATATGACTGCTTTTAATGGTGAAAGCCAACCTGGAGCTTCTATATAGTGTCGGCTTTTAACAATATTCCAGCTTTTTATTAGCTCTTGTCGAACTTTGTGTCTCAAGAAGTATTGGTGGTTCCTGCTTTTTCCCGTCCATAAATGGGCATACCAACCCTGCTGAAGGTCATGCCCCTCTAAATATAGACATTTTTTGTTTTCCAAATTATTCTAATCCAGTAGAGAGTTGAGTTATTCCTTACTGCATGATAAAAAAGTTTCTAAAAATTATCTTTTTTTAACCTCTAGTAGGACTTTTATTTAAAGGCTCAGTGAGCAGTGTAATGTAATGTAAAAAAGATGTTGGGACTCTAGAAAGAATACAGAGAAGAGTAACAAAGATGATTAGGAGACTGGAGGCTAAAACATACAAGGAATGTTTGCTGGAATTAGATATGTCTAGTTCAGGGCTTTTCAACCTTTTCACCCATTGTACCACTTTTAGGATATGGCAACATCCAAGTACCACCAGTCGCCTAGCAAGGTGTCAAAAACTTGATGACACATAAAAAAAGGGGAAAAAAGTGATGAAGTACAGGTAATCCTTCACTTACAACCATTTGCTTAGTGACTGTTTGAACTTACAGTGGCACTGAAAAAAGTGCCCCCCAAGCCACAGCTGAGCAAGACACCTGCCTGCCCGCCCGGCGGCACTCTTCCTCCTGTCCAAGGTTTTCATTGTTGTGAGCATTTTTGTTGAGGATTGGCAGTGGGGGTGGGGTGAGGGGGTGTTTAGTTTTTATTCCCCCCTCATCTGCTGGGTGGTTGCAGCAGAGTTTGGTCACTTCACATGACCCTGGGACACTGTGACCATCATAAATATGAATCAGTTGCCAAGCATCTGAATGTAAATCACAAGACCCTGGAGATGCTGCAACATTCCAGCTGATCGGCACTTCTTCTGGGCTCAGCAGAAGCGCCGGGATCAGTGCCGAGCTCCAGCTGGAGCCTGGCGCTGATCCTGGTGCTTCCACTGAGCCCTGACAGCCCCAAAGAAGTGCTGATACTGGAGCTTCCGCTGAGCCCTGACAGCCCTGCAGCTCCCGCCATCTCTCGCTCAGGCTTGCCACCAGTTCAGCTCATTCCCCTACCCTGCTGCCACTTTTCTAGGATGGTCACGTACCACCTGGAAGGTGCCAATGTACCACAGGTGGTACCCGTACCACTGGTTGAAAAGCCCTGGTCTAGTTTAATGAAGAGAAGGATGAAGGGTGGCATGATAGCAGTGTTCCCATATCTCAGGGGTTGCCATAAAGAAGAGGGAGTCAAGCTATTCTCTTTTTTTATTGAAAAGTTTTACAGTACATTTTTAAATACAAAACCCCTCCCCTCCCCTTCCCCTCTCCCCAAACCTCCCCAACTCTCCCCTCCCCTCCCCGCCCCTCCCCGACTTCCCAGAGCTAAATACAGGGTATAAAAATACAAACAAGCATAATCTAAAATATGCAAACAACAATAAAATATTAAATTCTATCGCACTTTAACTCTTAATAAAATAACAAGCTAGTTATACATCATATAAATCCACTACTTATTCAAATGCTAAGTGAAACTTTTTAGTCCCATATTTATTCTGTATATAATCAATCCATCCTCTCCACTCCACAATATACCTCTGTTGCGATTGGTCTTTCAAATATGCTGAAATCTTTGCCATTTCCGCCAAATTGGAGACTTTTAAAGTCCATTCTTCTATAGTCGGCAGTTCTTCCTTCTTCCAATATTGCGCTACTAAAAGTCTCGCTACCGTAATTAAATTCAATGTCAGCTTAGTGTACACAATGGTAGTATCTGTGATAATGCCCAGTAAAAACAATTGTGGACAAAACTTTATCCTTTTCTTGAATATTTTTTGCATATTCCACCAAATTTTAATCCAAAATGCTTTAACCCTTTTACAAGTCCACCATATATGAAAATACGTTGCATCCTCACAGCCACACCTCCAACATTTGTGCTGACAGTTCGGATACATGCTTGCTAATTTTTTAGGATCTAAATGCCACCTATAAAACATTTTATAAAAGTTTTCTCTTAAATTTTGGGCCTGTGTAAATTTTACATTTCTCACCCAGATCTTTTCCCAAGTATCCATTGTGATAACTTCTTGAAAATTTTGAGCCCATTTTATCATACAGTCTTTGACAAGTTCCGTCTCTGAATCAATTTCTATCAATGCAAGATATATCCTTTTTATATGAGCTTGACCTTGATCTCTAATTAGCTTTACCAAATTTTCATCAGTCATCAAAAAACCAGTTTTCTGGTCCTCTTTCCACCTAGCCTGTAATTGCCCATACTGAAACCAAGTTTGAAACCAGTCTCCTACTATCTTTTCTTCTTTTAAAAATGTTATATGACTTTAATTGCCATACATTCCTTTCCAAACTTAACATTTCCTTATATGTAGTCACATCATGTTTGAATCCCACATTTATATTTTCTATTGCGTGTTTAGGTATTGCCCAAATAGGTATGATGTAGGTGTGATGCCCTCGCCGTGATATCCCGGTGCCTGGAGGCGGTCCAGGTCTGGATGGGGAGAAACACGCTTCGTCTCAATCCCGCCAAGACTGAGTGGCTGTGCATATCGGCATCTCGGGTCAACCAGACTATTCCATCTCTAACGATGGGGGGTGAGGTGTTACCCCCCGTTGATAGGGCTCGCAACTTGGGCGTCCTCCTGGATTCACGACTCAATTTTGAAGACCACATAGGAGCCGTGACCAGGGGGGCTTTTGCCCAGGTTCGCCTGGTGCACCAGTTGCGTCCCTATCTGGACCGAGATGCCCTACGCACAGTTACTCATGCGCTCGTGACCTCCCGTTTGGACTACTGCAACGCTCTCTACATGGGGCTGCCCTTGAGGACCACTCGGAGGCTTCAACTGGTGCAGAATGCGGCCGCGCAAGTTGTAATGGGGGTCTCCCGATACTCCCATGTAACACCTCTACTCCGCGAGCTGCATTGGCTTCCGGTTGCCCTCCGGGTGAAATTCAAGGTGCTGGTCATTACCTATAAAGCCCTACATGGCTTGGGTCTGGGGTATTTGAGGGAACACCTGCTGCCAGCATCAAGTTCCCTTCGTCCAGTGCGCTCCCACAGGGAGGGTCTTCTCAGGGTCCCACCGGTAAGAGATTGCCGGCGGGTAACACCCAGGGATAGGGCCTTCTCAGTGGGGGCACCTGCCCTCTGGAACCAGCTGCCAGTGGAGCTGAGGACTGCCCCCGACCTCCATTCATTCCGCCGGGGCCTGAAGACCTGGCTCTTCGAGCTCTCTGGCCCAGGCTGAGGATTAATTTATTTTAATTGGGGTTTTATTTGTACAGGGATAAATTTAATTTTTTTAAACTGGTTTTAACTTTTGTATTTTTGGTTTTTTAATTCCCTGTAAACCGCCCTGAGTCCTCCGGGAAAGGGCGGTATATAAATGTAATAAAATAAATAAATAAATAAATCTTATAATTTAACTTGTGTCTGTACTTTTTCCAAACTCGCAACAGAGCAAACCTTAAAATATGTATCTGAAACACATTATCCACCTTCTTATCATACAATAAATATGTATGCCATCCAAATAACAAATCATGACCCTCAAGGTTTAATAATCTCGCTTGTGTTAAATTAAACCAGTCACTTATCGCTGACAAAGCAGCGGAGTCAAGCTATTCTCTGAAGCACTTGCAGTCAGGACAAGAAGCAATGGATGGAAACTAACCAAAGAGAGAAGCAACCTAGAACTAAGGAGAAACTTCCTTCAGTTAGAACAATTAATCAGTGGAACAACCTGCCTCCAGAAGCTGTGAATGCTCCAACACTGGAAGTTTTTAAGAAGAGACTGGACAGCAATTTGTCTGAAATGGTATAGGGTTTCCTGCATCATCTGTGCACGATGGGACACAAGGGCGGAGTCTTGTCCCTGCTGCCTGTCTGCCATGTCTTTGGCTGTGCTGCTTTGCGTGGGCCATGCCCAGGGTCTATTCTCCTCTGGGGGGTGGGTTGCTGGTGAGGAGGGACCGTGGGGGGAGGCAGGGCTGGGGCGACAGCATGTGTGTCCACAGAAAGGGCTCTGAGTGCCGCCTCTGGCACATGTGCCATAGGTTCACCACCACTGCCCTACTTTGTAAAAGCACACATGCACAACAGTTAGGTCCTGCTTCAACATAGAAAGGGGGGGACTGGGCTGGAGTCTGATTAGATTAACTTCTAATCAGAGGAGTGGGAATTTGTGTTATATTTACTTACAAATGTCATCTTTTTTATTCAAAAACAAAAAGGTTAATCCTTTCCTTAAAAAAATCAAAATTAAGAATATAATTTGGCAAGTTTCTTCCAAGTGAGACTTTTCCATTTTCTAAAAGTTTTTTAAACTATTTCTTTAACTATTGCTCCCCCTATGAATAGGCAAAATTACAAAAGCTTTAGGTTGCCACCCCAATACTGTATGTAAAAACTCTTCATATGTGTTTATTCAGAGTGAAATTAGTCATTCAAGTGCAATTATATGTATGTATGCATGTATGTATGTATAATTCTGGCTTAAAACAGAAAAGTTATAAATTTCTTTCAAAAGGTGAACTTTGACATGTTATTGCACATATTGGCTTAACATCTAAAAATATATATCATTGATCCCTGATTTAAATAATCCTAGAACTAAATCTTCCACACTTGTGCCTCTTTAACATGGAAGGATAGAAGTTTAACTTCATCTATTAAACTGCAGCAATTTCTTGTGTTTACATGTAGAAAATTGCTGAACCTCACCTAAACTATACTTTGAGGTCAATGCAACTATTAATCAGGATGAAAACGTCAAGATAATAATCAGAACAGCATGTCTATAGTCATGAAATTTTTAAAAATTATGCTTTAATTATAGCATATCAAAAGTATGTATAAGTATGAAGAGATCTCAGAGAGAAATATTTCTTATGACTGATCCTCTTCTTTGAAATTTATAACCTGTCAGGGGTCGGCAACCTGAAACAGTGAAAGAGCCACTCGAAACCGGTTCCCTCAAAAAAAAAAACCCTGGGGAACTGCAAAATGCATGCACGCATGCATGCGCACGCACATGCACACAACAGGCAGTTTGATTGAAGAGTAGAGCCACCCTAAGGCGAGACATGCACCGGCCCTGCCCCCATCCAGCTCTGGTATGGATGGCTCTGCCGTCCTGGCTTCTCCTCCCCTTGGAAAAGACTGCTTCGAGGGAGCGGTGGAAGAAGCCCGTGGGGAGAAGGAGCTGCTGCAGCAAATCTTCCAAGGCTGCTGCTGGGACTTGCCTATCTCAGCTTGCTGCGGGATATGAGGGTTTTTGTGGGATTTTTGCATGCAGTTTACTTGTGGGGGGAGGAGGAGGAGGAAGGGAGGAGCAGCGAGGGGAATAGGGCAGAGAAAGAGAGAACGAAAGGCAGACGAGGAGGGCTCCTCCCTCCCTCTCCAAGTCAAGCTGCCCCCCTCTCCATCCTGCGCCCCCTCTCCTGCAATATACTACAAACCATAATGACAGCTGTCATAGGCCGCATTTACGCGGCCGCACTGACAGCTGTCAAAGTTAACACATGCGCAGACGCTCCCGCGGCCTACTAGTACACGCGGCCGTTTGACAGCTGTCAAACGCCACGCATGCGCATTAAGCCGCGAGCTGTCAAAACCGCGGCTATCCCACAGCGGCAGCCGCGAGCTGTCAAAACTGACGCATGCGCAGTACCGGCGGCTAGCTGTCAAAGCTCCGCCCGCCCGCCAAAATCAGCTGAAGGGATTCCCTCCCTAGCTAAAGCACTCGCACTATCACTAGGGAGATTCTGACCTACAAGCTGACCCATTGGCCCTGCTCCTTGGCGGGAAAAACGCCCACTACTGATTCGCTGCCCCGTTTGACAGCTACCTATATAAAGCATGTTTCTCCGTTCTGTGTTTGTCCGGGCTGACTAAATAAACCTGTTAACGAAGACGCGTCTCCCTTGTCCTTCCTGCCGATAATCCATCTCCCAAAGAGTTTGGCTGGCAGTTTGTCAATCACTGCTCTTCCTCCTCCTCCTCCTCCTCCCCCTCCCCATTCCGGCTTGAGCACAGAGTTTGTGCCAGATGAAATGGGGATGCTTCCTCCCCCCCCCCCGCTGTTTCTCTTTCTCTCTTCTGCTTTCATTGTTTAAGTTTGCCTGCTCGGCTTCTCTCCAGCCATCCAATCGCACAGCTCCTCCCTCCTGCAAGCCTTGAGCTCACCGGCCCTCTCTTTTTCCTGCAATTCCCTCATTATCATAAAAAATAATGAAAAGCATGAGAGACAGCAGCAGCATTTTTGCAGGAGGGGAGCCTGAGGAAGGCGCAGCAGGTGGAAAAAGGGCTGCTGCCAACTCACCCAACTCCCTCCCCACCCCACTCTTTCGCAGCAGGGCCATCTGGCCCTTTTACCACCTGTTGTGCCTTCCTCGGGCTCCCCTTTTCTGACCACGCTGCTGCTGTGTCGCCCAACTCCCTCCCCACTCCACTCTTTCACAGCAGGGCTGTCCAGCCCTTTTTCCACCTGCTGCAACTTCGTTGGGCTCCCCTCCTCCAAACACACCACTGCCGTCTTGCCTGACTCTCTTTCCAGCCCACTCTTTTGCGGCAGGGCTGTTCGGGCATTTTTCCACCTGGTGCAACTTTGTTGGGCTCCACTGTTTTGCCCAGTGAGGTCAGAAGAGAGTCGGGTGAGACGGCAGTGGTGTTTGGAGGAGGGGAGCCTGAGGAAGGCACAGCAAGTGGAAAAACACCCGAACGGCCCTGCCACGAAAGAGTGGGGTGGAAAGAGAGGTGGGCGAGATGGCAGCGGTGTGTTTGGAAGAGCGGAGCCTGAGGAAGGCACAGCAGATGGAAAAATGGCCAAATGGTCTGCTCATCAGGCTGCCTGGCTTCCTGGCAGCAAATCCCACAAGGAAGGTCTGCTAGGGAGGTGGTGGTCCGGCGTTGTTTCCCCCCTTGTGGGTGTGTGGGTGTGTGTGTCAGACCTGCGGGAATGGCTGGTAGAGGCAGCAGCAGTCCGGCGTTTGCATTTCTCTGTGTGTCAAACCCCGTGGGCCTGACACACAGGAGGGGGGTGAATGCCAGACCGCTGCCTCCCTACAAGCCGTTTCCTGTGGATCTGACACACATACAAACATATGAGGGGGGGGTGAAATGCCAGACCGCCGGCTGCCTCTTCCAGCTGTTCCCGCAGGTCTGACACACATGCAATCATATGAGGGGGGGAAACAATGCCAACCACGGTTGCCTCCTCCAGCCGTTCCCACGGGTCTGACACACATTTATTTGTTTGTTTGTTTGTTTGTTTGTTTGTTTGTTTTAATCCCATTTATATCCCGCCCTTCTCCGAAGACTCAGGGCAGCTTACAATCTAAGCACAAATCAATGTGCTTAGCAATAGACTTCATTCTATGTATATGCCTGCTTATTAGGGCTTTTGCCCCCCCGCAAGCGGCATTATTACAAAGTCAGATTATTACCCCCAACAATCTGGGTCCTCATTTTACCTACCTTGGAAGGATGGAAGGCTGACACACACACACACATGCACGAGGGGGGGAAACAACACTGACCACAGCTGCCTCTTCTAGCCGTTCCTGCCGGTCTGGCACACACACACATGCATGAGGAGGGACCTCCGTCTGCCTCTTCCAGCCGTTCCCGTGGGTCTGACATACATGCAAACATACGAGGGGGGAAACAATGGCGATCATGGCTGCCTCTTCCAGCCGTTCCCGTGGGTCTGACACACACACACACACACACAGACACACACACGAGGAGGAAAACAACACTGGACCGCCGCCTCCCTAGCAGACCTTTCTTGCAGGATTTGCTGCCAGGAAGCCAGGTGGCCCGATGAGCAGACCGTGTGGACTGTGGCCCATTGGCCGAGGCCGGGCCACCTCCGGGATGGCGCCAGAGTCAACAAGCGGCTCGGCATGGTTCTGACATTGTCGGCACAGCTGGAGCACAGAGGAGCCAGCGGAGGCGGGCCAGTGACACCGCTGGGGTGAGGCATCCCCGTGGCTTGCAGCACCAACAGGGCGAGGGACAAACCGGCGTGGCATCTGTGGGGAGAGAAATTCTTGCGGGCCGCAGTTCAGAGTGAAAGAAGGTGGTGCGGAGCTGCAGGAGACGATATGTTCTGTTTCCCCCTCCCGGAATACAAACAAACAGAGAAGCAGACACAACTAGTAAGAGTTAATTCTACAGGCTTTAGTTAATTGCCTTCTGATAAGGCCTTGGCAGCAAAATAGGCTCATTACCTCAAACATCAGCTGGAATGAGATAACATCCAAACAAACAGTACAGATGCAGATGTACAGAAGCATTGCCAAGAATTCAGACCAGAGTTTCAAACAAGAAGCAGAGTTCCAAAGATGTGACCAGAAGTTGTTTAAACTATTGTTCATCACAAAGTTCTGAGAGCAGCCACACCCCCTTTTGTACCTTATGGGGTGTGGCTCAATGACTCAGCTACTCCCTGGCCCTCCTACTCAACCTACATTGCTGTAAATGCTTGGCCCTGCATCTTTCTCGAGGGTCTAGCCATGAGTCATCTTCACTAGACTGTATTTGCTGCAGCTGCTCGAGTTCCATCCCAGCCTGGCTCCTCCCAGGCTGCTCCTCTCAGCCTTCAGATGGAGACGGAGGCCTTGCCAGAGAGGAGGGCCCCAGAGATGGAGGTCTTGCTAGTCCCTCCCCATCATCCTCAGAGTCCTCTTCCTCGGTTAGGACAGGTGCGGGGGTCGGGGCCACAACACGATGGCTCGCTGGTAAAACAGACTTGGAGGTGCCGCGGCTTGTCTTTCGAGGTGCTGTGGATCTCCATTGACTTTCATGGGGACGCTTGGCAATTGGGGCCGATTGAAACTGCTGCAGGATGGCTTTGAGTGGCCAAGAGAGACACAGAGAGATGCAAACGCATCTCCACAGGAGAGGCAGCAAGGGCAGGAGATGAGGTAGCGGTAGCTTGCTGGTAAATCAACGGACTTGGTCTCTCTCTCTCTCTCTCACAGAGAGAGAGAGAGAGAGAGAGAGAGAGAGAGAGAGAGAGAGAGAGAGAGAGAGAGAGAGAGAGAGAGAGAGAGAAGAGAAAGAGAAAAGGAGGGAAAGAAGGAGGGGGTATGGCAGCACCCGAGACTCCATATGCTGCTCAGAAACACCACCACCACCACCCCCGCATGCCCCATCTGACCGACCCACTCACCTTTCCAGCAGTCCTCCTGTCTCGTCCTCCATTGCCACCACATGCAGTCTGAAGAAGAACTTCAACCAATCAATTCAAACTTCACAAGTTTTTTTTCCATGAGAAGTTTGAATTGATTGGTTGAACTTTTTTAGTCCCACTTTTTTTTCTGCACTGCACATGGCAGCAGAGGAGGACTGGGAGCCACAGGAGATGGCTGAAAGAGCTGCATGTGGCTCTGGAGCCGTGGGTTGCCAACCTGTGACCTGAGTTAAACTTAGCTAATATTTTCCCAGAACATTTTGGGAGATGTAACAGTTGTTTCATTTGGACCAGTTAGCCACTCTTTTCAATCTGAGGCCTTTCTGACCTGTTGGATTATGATTCCTAAAATTCCTATTATGGATGGTCAAAGTCTGGGAACTGGAAGAGATCCCCTATTATGGACTTAGGGCAGGGGTCCTCAAACTTGGCCACTTTAAGACTTGTGGACTTCAACTCCCAGAATTCCCCAGCCAGCATGAAATAAATACAGCGCTGCAAGAATCAGCTATGGCTGACTGTCCCCCATCCCTCAAACTACTTCTAGTATAAATTTGTCATATCAGACAAATTTAGGTGCATCCAGTTTCTGTCATTCACAGATTTTTCATTGGTTTCTATGTCTTTTCAACATGTGTTCTAAATTAGTGAACAATTTTACCAGTTTAGAAATATTCACTTTAGCACCATCCATGTATCCCACTGAAATTATTCACGTGAGGAGCAGTAAACGTCAGCTCCCAGAATTCCCCAGCTAGCCATATATGATTAAGGAATTTCTGAAGTCCACACAAAGTTGTCCAGGTTGAGAAACATTGTTCTAGATCAGGGGTAGGCAACCTTGGCTCTTTTATGACTCATGGACTTAAACTCCCAGAATTCCTGAGCCAGCCAAGTCCACAAGTCATAAAAGACCCAAGGTTGCCTACCCCTGTTCTAGATCTATCAAGATATTTATAGATACCTTTATTTGGGTCCTGTTCATGAAAAAGCAAAACTGGGACTGGATTCAAGCTGGAGAAACAGGGTCTCACCTGCTGTAGCCTTACCCTGCCTCCCCCCCTCCCTCCCCGCTTCCTTCCTCACTCTGCAAAGTGCTATATGCGTGAGCAGTACTCCCTGGATATCTAATGTGTGTGATGTGTCTGCATGTGGCATTTTCTTGGAGAACAATTGATGAGAATAACTTTAAGAATTATCGAAGCTGATGTTCCTCTCTTTTTACGCTACAAGACGTACTAACAATAGGCCTGTCACTGACAAGCACGTCTGACAATAACCAAAGTTCAGAGCCCTGTTACAATACCTGACACCATTGAATGCTCCTGCCTGATTTCAGTAACCGGTTAATCAATGTAGTATAAAAGAGGATGCTGGTCTTGTGTTAGTAAATAAATAAATCCTGAAAGCATGAGGGGGAAATTATTTGGTTATGTTCTTTCTGAGTGAAATATGTTTTATTTTTTCCATCTGCATTGCTGCAGTGATTTGAAAGCCAGATCACGTCTAACCCATTGCATTATTATAAAACTGGAATTAAGGCACGACCTACTCAATCCATCTGTATCGTTAAAGCAGTCAAGAAAACACTGATGGTGGTTCCACACTTGATGGTTTATCATGGTTTATAAAGTAATGGAGTACAGCTCATCAATTACTAGGTTAATAATGGATTTATAGAACCATTTTTTAAATAAAGGGATTGTGTAAGGAAACGCCTGAATGACTGGTTCATAAGGACTATAACTCTTCCCCTAACATACGTGTGGGCATGTTGGCACACATGCACATACTGAAAATTCTGAAGGGTAGAATTCACTCATGTGTAGGAAATGGTTTAGATGTGATATTGACTATACAATATTTCACTGAGGCACACCATGCCTAATTGCTATTCTTTGCTTGAAAATAAACACTTTTTTCCCTCTCCAAGTGACATATTTGTTTTCTCTGTTAAAGGAGGCATATACTGTGTATGTGAAAAAGAGACAAGGAAAGGCATACAGTGATAGGTCTCTTCCTGGGTCAAGAAAGAACAATCTCCTACAAAGAAATATGAGATGTTGATAATATTTGGGAAAGAGGAAAATTAGTGGATCTGCATCCTGACAGCTTAACATAAATAAGGCAGTTTTCATGCCAGGGCATAGTACAGAGACAGAGACAGAGATCATACCTGTGTGCTACCTGTAATGGAAACATATTGGGAAGTTACCACCATCCTGGTACTTCATAAACTTTCATTGTTTTTCAAGACCAACAATAATTGGTGGGAGTAGGAAGCATGGTGTCATGGCAGTTGTCCCTTCTCTGTGGTCAGTTCCAGTCAACGTTTGTAGGAAGGGAAGGCCAAGCCAGAGGGCCCTGCTCTATAGGGTTTCTCCGGCCTTGATTCTCTCACCTTTCTTATTTAATATTTACATGAAGCTTCAGTCAGGTTGTCTACTGACTGAGGGTCAAGTATTATCAGTATAATAATGATATTCAGTTGTACATCTCATCCCCGGGCCAGCCAAGCAATATTGCTGAAGTCATGATCCAGTGTCTGAAGGCTTTTGGAGAAACAAGTTCCGAAAAGAACCCTAGCAATACTGATAACTCTTGGTGCTGGGGAACCTTCTATTTCTGTTTCTGAATAAGGTTGAATTCAGATCTAGTGTGTAATCTGGGAGGGGTCTAGAACTTTTAGCCATCCATCATTGGCCCCACCCACCTCACCTCCAGCCACCTGCCTCAGCCCATTCACAGCCAGCTTTCCTCCTCCACTGGCCCTCCCCCAGCCATTTTCCCTAGCCAATGAGCCCCTCACCCTTCAGCCCAGCCCATTTGTCAAAAACACCATTTGTCCTGGGTGTTTCGCTCCACAGAAGAAGCCACCAGCCAAGTGGGTGGAAGACAGCAATGATGGTGCTGGGAAGGGAGAGCGAGGGGACTTTGAGAGGGCTGTGATTGGTGACAGGTTAAAGAAGGGGTCTTCAAACTTGGCCCTTTTATGACTTGTGGACTTCAACTCCTAGAATTCCTCAGCCAGGCAGGGCCAGGTTTGAAGACCTCTGTGTTAGAGCAAGATCTAGGGGGGCAGGAGGCAGGCAAATGTTACTTGCACACTGCTGCCTGAAGGGCGGCAGGCCCTCAGTGGTAAGTATAGCTGTTCGGGGTTTTGGGGGGTGGCAGGCCATTGCCGGTAAGCATGGCTGCTGGAGATGCCTGGGCAATTGAACAGTGCTGGCACATGTTGGGGGTGGCAGCCAAACTGCCTGTTTGATTTTAGGCCAGAGTCCAGGTAGAGACAATGTGTCATGGTTCCAACAGAAGTTACTCTTCAAACAACTTTGAGGCATTGTTTACCTTAAAGAATCTTTATTCAAATAACATGGCATCGGCATGTACGTGGTCAAAGCCAAAATCTGAATTGTCCTCCCCTAAACACATAATTGTTGTTGTTAGTTGCGAAGTTGTGTCTGACCCATCGTGACCCCATGGACAATGTTCCTCCAGGCCTTCCTCTCCTCTACCATCTTCTGGAGTCCATTTAAGCTCACACCTATTGCTTCAGTGACTCCATCCAGCCACCTCATACTCCGCCGTCCCATTCTTCTATTGCCCTCAATCTTTAGGCTCTTCTCCAATGAGTCCTTCCTTCCCATTAGGTGGCCAAAGTATTTGAGTTTAAACTTCAGGATCTGGCCTTCTAAAGAGCAGTCAGGGTTGATGTCCTCTAGGACCAACCGGTTTCAACACCTTGCACTCCAAGGGACTCACAGGAGTCTTCTCCAGCACCATAGTTCAAAGGCCTCAATTCTTTGGCGCTAAGCCTTTCTTATGGTCTAACTTTCATACATTACAACTGGGAAAACCATGGTCTTGACTATTCGCACTTTTGTTGGCAGGGAGATGTCTCTGCTTTTTAGTATGCTGTCTAGATTTGCCATAGTTTTCCTCCCAGGAGCAAGCATCTTTTAATTTCTTGGCTACAATCCCCATCTGCAGTGATCTTGGAGCCTAGGAAAATAAAATCTGTCACTACCTCCATTTCTTCCCCATCTATTTGCCAGGAATTGAGAGGGCCAGATGCCATGATCTTGGTTTTCTTAATGTTAAGTTTCAAGCCCACTTTTGCACTCTCCTTCTTCACCCACATCAAGAGGCTCTTTAGTTCCTCTTCACTTTGTGCCATTAGAATGGTATCATCTGCATAACTTAGGTTGTTGATATTTCTCCCGGCAATCTTAATTCCAACTTTTGATTCAACTAGCCCTGCCTTTCTCATGATGTGCTCTGCAAATAAGTTAAATACCAATCAGTGGTTCCGTGTCCAGTTCTCACTGTTGCTTCTTGAACCGCATATAGGTTTCTCAAGAGACAAATAAGATGGTCTGGTACTCCCATCTCTTTAAGAACTTGCCACAGTTTGTTGTGATCCACACAATCAAATGCTTTAGCATAGTCAATGAAGCAGAAGTAGATGTTTTTTTCTGAAACTCCCTAGCTTTCTCCATGATCCAGTGTATGTTGGCAATTAGATCTCTAGTTCCTCTGCCTCTTCGAAATCCTGCCTGTACTTCTGGTAGTTCTCGATCCACATACTACTGGAGTCTAGCTTGTAGGATTTTAAGCATAACTTTACTAGTATGTGAAATGAGTGCAATAGTACAATAGTTTGAACATTCTTTGGCACTGCCTTTCTTTGGAATTGGAATGTAAACTGATCTTTTCCAATCCTGTGGCCACTGTTGAATTTTCCAAATTTGCTGGCAAATTGAGTGTAGCACTTTTACTGCATTGTCTTTTAAGATTTTGAAAAGCTCAGCTGAAATCCTGTCACCTACACTAGCTTTGTTGTTGCTCAGATTTCCTAATGCCCATTTCACTTCACATTCTAGGATGTCTGACTCAGGGTCAGTGACCACACAATCGTGGTTATCTGAGACATTAAGCTTGTTCTTGTATAGTTCTGTGTAGTTTTGCCACACCTTTTAATCTCTTCTGCCTCTGTTAGGTCCCTGACATTTTGGTCCTTTATCATGCCCATTTTTGCATGAAATGTTCCCTTCATATCTCCAATTTTCTTGAAGAGATCTCTGGTCCTCCCTATTCTATTGTTTTCTTCTATTTCTTTGCATTGTTCATTTAAGAAAGCATTCTTATCTCTTCTAGCTATTCTCTGGAATTCTGCATTCAATTGGGCATATCTTTCTTTTTCTCCCTTGCCTTTCACTTCCCTCCTTTCCTCAGCTATTTGCAAAACTTCCTCAGACAGCCATTTTGCTTTCTTGCATTTCTTTTTTTGGGGGTATGGTTTTAATTGCTACCTCTTTTACAATGTTGTGAACCTCCAACCATAATTCTTCAGGCACTCTGTCTATCAGATCTAATTCTTTAAATCTATTTGTCACCTCTACTGTGTATTCATCAGGGATATGATTTAGTTCATGTCTGAGTGGCCTAGTGCTTTTCCCTACTTTCTTCAATTTAAGCCTAAATTTTGCAACAAGAAGCTCATGATCTGAGCCACAGTCAGCTCCTGGTCTTGTTTTTACTGACTGTATAGAGCTTCTCCATCTTTGACTGCAGAGCACATAGTCAATCTGATTTCTGTGTTGACCATCTGGTTATGTCCATGTGTAGAGCCATCTCTTGGGTTGTTGGAAAAGAGTGTTTGCTATGACCATCGTATTCTCTTGACAAAATTCTATCAGCCTGTGCCCGGCTTCATTTTGTATTCCAAGGCCAAACTTGCCTGTTATTGTGGTTATCTTTTGGCTTCCTACTTTAGCATTCCAATCCCCCATGGTGATAAGGACATCATTTTTGGTGTTAATTCTACAAGGTGCTGTAGGGCTTCATAGAACCGGTCAATTTCATCCTCTTCAGCATCAGTGGTTGGGGATAGACATGGACTACTGTGATATTGAATGGTTTGCCTTGGATTCGAACTGAGATCATTCTGTCATTTTGGGGATTGTATCCCAGTATTGCTTTTCCTATTCTTTTATTGACTATGAAGGCTACTGCATTTCTTCTGAGGGATTCTTGCCTGCAGTAGTATACCTGATGGTCATCTGAATTAAATTCACCCATTCCTGTCCATTTTAGTTCACTGATTCCTAAGATGTCGATGTTCAATCTTGTCATCTCTTGTTTGACCACATCCAGGTTGCCTTGATTCATGGATCTTACATTCCAGGTTCCTATGGAGAAAAAATCTTTACAGCATCGGACTTTCCTTTCACCACCAGACACATCCACAGCTGAGCGTCCTTTCGGCTTTGGCCCAGTCGCTTCATTCTTTCTGGCGCTACTAGTACTAGTCCTCTGCCAGTAGCATATTGGACGACTGATTAATTTTTCTAACTGTCAGGAAATTTCCCCTTAGTTCTAAGTTGCTTTTCTCTTTGGTTGCTTCTAAGTTGCTTCTTGTCCTGCCTTCAGGTGCTTTGGAGAGTAGCTTGACTCCATCTTCTTTGTGGCAACCCCAGAAATATTGGAACACTGCTATCATGTCACCCCTTGTCCTTCTTTTCATTAAACTAGACATACCTAATCCCAGCAACCATTCCTTATATGTTTTAGCCTCCAGTCCCCTAATCATCTTTGTTGCTCTTCTCTGTATTCTTTCTAATCTCAATATCTTTTTTACATTGTGGTGACCAAAACTGGATGCAGTATTCCACGTGTGGCCTTACCAAGGTATTGTAAAGTGGTATTAACACTTCATGTGATCTTGATTCTATCTCTCTGTTAATGTAGCCTAGCACCATGTTGGCTTTTCTGGCAGCTGCAGCACACTGCTGGCTCATATTTAAGTGATTGTCCACTAGGACTCCAAGATCCCTCTCACAGTTACTACTATTGAGCAAGCTATCACCTATATTTATCCTGTGCATTTGTTTTGTCTTGCCTAAATGTAGAACCTTATTTTTTCATCACTGAATTTCATTTTGTTAGATAGTGCCCAATGTTCACATCTGTCAAAATCTTTCTGTATCTTAAGCCTATCTTCTGGAGTGTTGGCTATTTCTGCCAGCTTGGTGTTGTCTGCAATTTTTTCTTTAATTCCATTTATATCCCGCCCTTCTCTGAAGACTCAGGGCGGCTTACAAGCTTAGCAGTAGCCTTCATTCTATGTATATGCCTGCTTATTAGGGCTTTCACACACCCCCTACCTCATCCAAAGCATTGGTGAAGATGTTGAGGAGCACTGGGCCCAGAACAGAGACCCGGGGCACCCCACTACACACTTTCCTCCAGGTAGATGCAGCTCCATTGAGGACCACAGGTTGAGTACAGCCAGTCAGCCAGCTATGAATCCATCTGGTGGTGATGCTGTCTAACCCACATTTTTCTATCTTATCAAGTAGTAGGTTGTGGTTTACAGTCCATGTGTGAGGTTTTCAGACCATGAGTGACCATGTAAAAGCTTCCAGGTCCAAATATTTCACATTACTATTTCTCTATGATACATTATCTTCAGATTTTACAATATAGACACAATTATACATCACAAGAGAGAAAATGGGCTTTGCAGGATGGAAAGTGTAGAAAGAAAGGAATTAAGCAGAGATGGTTGAAATATGGGAAGCATCTCCAGGTGAGATGGGCAGCATATAGGTTGAAAACAAACAAATATTTGATGCTTGCAGAAAACACAGTTGCTATAAAACAAGGTTGCTGCAGAAATAAGCTAATACAAAGCCAGATTCTTGTATATAAACTATACCCATCTTGCTTTCCAAACTTTCTGTCAGGTCCTCTTTTCTGGTGCCCTTCCATTCTGGGGGAGGGGGCCATTTTAGGAGAGCATTCTTTGCATACTTTCACTTTTGCTTTAACACTGTGGCTGCTTGGGAATTAGGGAGGGGGATCATCTTCAGAGGATTCTTTCCCAGCTGATGCCAGCCTGACTCCAAGTCACTTTGCCCCGAAGATGAACCGTTATCTGTCCTGTCCTTTGATATTCTCAAAACAATCTTGGGGTACTGTATTGCCTGCCGGTGGACTGGTGGGGGGGGGGCTTGGGTTTCAAAGTGTGAATAATAGCTTTTTGCTTTCCTGTCAGATTCCGCTTGGCTTTATTGCAACCACTGTTTCTCAATAATAATAATAATAATAATAATAATAATAATAATAATAATAATAATAATAATAATAATAATAATAATAATAATAATAATTAACCATATGGCATCAAGACTTGTGCTTTCCTGAGAGGGACAGTTGGGGCAGATCCCTACACTTTCTAAACTTTCATTAAATCAACATTTGCCTCCAGATTGCTTTAAAATGTAGATAGAAATCATGGTATCATAGGGCTGTAAGAAACCCTAGAAGTCTTCTAGTTCAATCCCCTGCCCAAGGCAGGAGATCTTATTTTATCCTGGACAAATGGCTATCCAATCTATTTTTTGAAGACCTCCAGGGATGGAGCACCCACAAATCTGGGAAGCAAGCTTTTTCACCAGTTAATTGTTCTTAACTGTCAGGAAATTTATCCTTAGCTTTCCAGGCTGGATCTCTCTTTAATGAGCTTCTATCCATTGCTTTTTCTCCTGCCCTCAGGAGCCTTGGAGAATAGGTTGACCCCATCCTCCTTATGACAGCCATCATTGAGCCAACAATTACTATACCTGCTGGATATTAGCAAAGGGTTTCATAAAGATGTCTATTTTTCTATCTCATTCAAGGGCATTGGTTTCAGTAGCCAGTTTTATTCATCTGTACTTACCTGTCATTGTAACAACTGACCACATACTGTGACAGCAGAGAAGTCTGGATCTTGCTGGAGGTTTTCCAAGGAGACTGCTCTGATATGATTTTCTTCATATGACCTAAATGTCATAAATCACTGGGACATTTTTTTTGCTTTAGCTTTACAAGTCCTAGATGTAAAACAGGACTATCACATTTTAGTCAAGGGACATAGTTGGATCAACTAGCAAAGTTCTAGAAGCTGTAGAAAAAAGGAATTAATGTGTAGAAAAAAGATATACATGCAAGAATTTTTGGCAAGTAAATAAAGCATCAAACCTTGGGTAGGAAATCTAATATCTACACTAGGGTCTTCAAACTTGGACCTTTTATGACTTGTGGACTTCAACTCCCAGAATTCCTCAGCCAGCATGCTTGACTGAGGAATTTTGGGAGTTGAAGTCCACAAGTCATAAAAGCGCCAGGTTTGAAGACCCCTGATATACACTTTTTATATATTGCAGTTCCCGTCATCCCTCTTTTATTGGCTTTGTTTACTGGGTATGATGGAAGTTGAAGCCCAAAATATCTGAAGAACATCAAGTACATCACCTACTCCTATGATTACTGATCACCTCCAAGAGCATCACTTGCTCTTATGATGACTGATGTGAAATACCTGGCAATTGTGATGTCACCATGATGAAGTCAAGCTGCATCCATGGCAATGGAATTGGTTTCTAGGGCAGGGGTAGGCAGCTTTGGCTCTTTTATGACTCATGGACTTCAACTCCCAGAATTCCTGAGCCAGCCATGCACTACAGATGGGGATATCTGAAATTAATACCTCTATCTGTTACCAGAAGAATTGATCACCCCTAATAATCCATGAAAATATTCCAGTAATAGACTGTGGGTGGATAATCTGATGATATACCTTTTTTCTTAGACTTGCCAATCCTCAAGAAGATGGCTCCAGAAAAATGATCCCCATAGGTTCAGAGGGACTGAGAGGTAACTACATAGAAAATATTAGCTTCTATTATTCCCATTGCTTTACTAATTGCAATATACAATTACTGGCCTAAGTGTGCATTATGGGAATTGAAACTCCACACATCTGGAGGATGTCAGATTGGGACCAGCTGCCTCACAGATGGCTGACTAAGAATACTTTACAAGCAGCATGATAACGATACAAGAACATTTAATTTTATTTAGAAATAGCTGTCTACCAGCATCTGGAAATTAGTAACTTCTTCATTAGAATGTGGTATCTGTAGCTTTTTTAACAGCCAAGGATACTCCTGGGGTTTTTGCAAAGGTTTGAAGAATGGTCTAGTCAGCGATTAAACTTTGAGAAATATGTAAACAGCAGAGATGACAGCAATGATGGGGAAATCAAAGTTCTGTGCAGTTTAGTTCTATTTTTTATTTTTTTGCTGAACAGTTAATTCCTTTGAAACATTTTGTTCTGGCCTACAACTGTGAACAATAGCCAGTGGGAGCAGATGGGTTCAACAAAAAGAAAGCATTTAGTAATTACAATTTATCGCTTGGGGAGCAGGAAAACAAAAAATAGCTAGTTCTGGTTTAATTTGTAATTATAAATTTGGGAAATACAAACCCCACATTGACTATCTTAGAGGGTGGGCTTTGAGGTAAAGGCCATCCAAAACGTAGCCTGAATTGAGTTGCTTGCAAGATATCACCCTACGATTAGATTATTGTACTGGTAAAATGCCACAATTTAAAATGGACTTTCTTTTAATATGTTGGGTACTGTAAAGAAAGCAAATGTTAGGCATTTCAAAGCCAACTTCAACCCCATTTTTATAATCTATGTTGTGGATGATTTTGAGTTGTTGCGTTGTTGCAGACAATCTCCTTGCAGAATGATTAAGTATATGTGTAGGACAGGGGTCTTGAAACTTGGCCGTTTTATGACATGTGGACTTCAACTCCCAGAATTCCTCAGCCAGGACTGGTTCATCGAGCAGGGGTTGGTGACCCCTGGGATACAAGAAGGAAGGCGTAGCACACTAATCACTTATCCCACTACAAGCAGATAGACTTTCTTATAAATATGACTAAAATGGCTCTGAATGTCATGTTTGCTCATTTGTTAAGTCCTGGGTGGGGGGGGAACCTAATGTGGCTCTACAATAGGAAAATGGGTTGTGAAAAGTAATTGTGTTCACTCCCTGGACTCCACAGATAAACCAAGGCATTGTCAGCATCACCAAGAAATAACCTAAGAAATCCTAAGTGCATTCAGGAAACCATCCAGATCCATCAGATACCTAGGCTGCATCATTTTAACTGGTCCTCCATCCCTTCAGAAATATCTAAGGCAGTCAGATGAATGCTGACCTGGGAATGGTCTGTCTATAACAAAAGAGTTATAAAGATATCTAGTATCTCCAGTTATCAATGCTACTCAAAGATAAACTCAGTTCCAACCTGTGTCCTGCTGCGTGTGAAAGGCCAGCTAGCAGAGGTTCAAGGTTGCTTTGGAGAACTTGATATCCTATGTACAACTTAGAATATTGAAATCCTCCAGAACAAGAAACCTAGATAAATACAATTCCAAAACTAAGTTATCCCCAGCTCTCTCAGGAAAAGGGCTGCTAGGCAATGGGATAGATATTATATAAATAGTATATAATAATAGTACAATTTTGTCCATTCAACAGCAGCACAATGCACTCAAAATTAGCAGAATGATGACTGGAGCAATCTGATCAGTGAGATGAAATATGTTTAAATCGTTTCACCCTCCCATCCTGCTCTGTGGGAGATATAAGTCTTCCCTGTCATGTCACATGCCAGGTTTTCCCATGTTAACATTTTGAAAATAGACATAGCCCCGGGACTATGGAATCAGTTACCGGTTGAGCTCCGGACGGCGCCCGATCTTCGCTCCTTTCGCCGCGATCTAAAAACATACTTGTTCGAACAAGCCGGCCTGGCCTGATGGGGGATTGGTGGGGTTTTTACTGTATTTTATTGGGGTTTTACTATGTATTAATTGTTTTTTAGTGGGCATGTATTTAATCATTTTTTTAACTTTTGTAATTCTGTGTTTTTTATTCTTGCCCTGTTCACTGCCCTGAGTCCTTCGGGAGAAGGGCGGTATAGAAATATTAATAAATTAAATTAAATTAAATTAAATTTTAGCCAGTGTTGGAATTCAAGCATGTGAACAACTGGTTCTCTGTGTGGATGCTGCTTCCAGAAGTCTATTCTGGGCCTGAGCAACAAAAAATTAGCTACCGGTTCTGCCAAAGTGGTGCGAACCGGCTGAATCCCACCACTGATTTTAACCCACAACTGTTAAAGGCATTAAACAGCAGGATTTTGAGGTTGGAGGGTCCACCACTATTGGCACTCTGATCTGGCCTAGGCTGCAACTTGGAAGAAGAAAGGTCCGTGGTCATTTTTTTCTGAACAACATCAGATGGCAGCTTCCTATATATTATCCTCTGCTGGTCACAATATTATTGCTTGCTTCCAGGATGACGGATTTGAATTTCATGAAAAGATGGACTAAATTGAAAGTTTGTCCAGGATACAATATAAGCTTCTGCTACATATAAATACATAATAAAGCCCTGATCTTCTTTGTTGCTAATATTTTTCCCCTTCTGTAGGACATGTATCTTATCAAGAAGGTTTTGTGTTTGCTGTACGCTTCTTCTTTTTCTTAACTTCATAAGCCTGGATGCCACTCATTTCAAATGATCCTGCATTCCTTCGTATCTTTTGCCACAGAATGAGACTTTGTGCCATTCATTCTTCTCATTATCTCACTCTGCAGCTCAGTGGCTGAAGTAGAACAATTCATTTGGCAGGCTCTGTGCTGCACTATGTATTCCCTTTTGCTAGCTACTGCCTTGCTAAGGAGCCTTGTAGAAACAAATGAACAGAGATAAAGAAAACAGATTTATGCAACAGCTGTCCTGATATGCAGAAAAGAGCATTGGTCACTTTTAACTTTCTTTGAGTAATAAATAAATCTTTTCTCCTCAACTTAAAAGCATAACAAGTGGTGTAAAAAAGGTTTACAAAGGAAAACTCTACTGGAGGTCAAGCACACCAATGTATTTCATAAATATCAGAAATTACATTAAAACTTTTGAACAGCTAGCCAAACTGAAAAGTTCTAGTCTCTTGCTGGTTTATAATCTTATTCTGCAGTCTGTGTGCTTTTGGATGGTGTAATTGTTATTTGTTGGGTACAGAGGTGACAAGAAAGGGTCACAGCAACTCAAGAAGTACAAAAAGTCATAAATTTAAAAAGGAATTATTCTTGTGCCTACAAAGAGTGATTGAGTAGAGATAGATGGATCAGTACAAATCCATTTTGGATTAGTGTCCAGACTAGGGATATATTTTATTCATTTTTTTCTATGTATTTCTTTTAATTCAATTTGTTGTTTGTGACTTTCCTCTGAAACATAAAGCATTTGCACAAAACAGTCTTGTTTTAATGTACATTTCCACATAATTAAAATATGAAGCATTTAAGCATTTAAATAGTATTATATACTAATCAATGGATATGCTAAAGGACATTTCTTTCATGAATATTTTTTTAAATAAAACTACCCTTCATTATAAACTTGTAAAGGTAATATGTCCTCAGCCCCCACCCAAAATTGTTTCAGATACATATTTCATAGGGCAGTTTTTGTCCAGAGAATGGCAGGTGACAGAAAAGTCCATTACTACCCTTCATACCACAGTAAATCTAGTCCATGTGGAGTTGGGCAACCTACTTGACATTGAAACAGGCCATTATAAAGGCTCAGAACTTCAAGGCTTCAGTGACACAAGGTGCAGCACATTCAATTAATAGCTAAAAAAGCCAAGTGTAACCAAACAACCCTGTCCATAATCAGAACTGAAAGAATAGGAGTCAGATTCATTGTAAATCCTCCATATAGAAATTGAGCATTTAGAATGAAATGATAGCAGTCATGGTTGAGAAATAATAGCAAGGAGACCCAGCAGGCTGTTTCTCACATGCAATACAGCCAAAGTAAGCTTAACTTTCCTTGGAAGTTGATACTGTTGATACAGTGGCAGAGGATCTCTAGGATTACAGCTAGTGCTTCTTCAATTTTATATGGACATGGCAGAAATTAAAGTTGGGATTTATTGTTTAGTCTCCAGCATTGTGATAACCTTCACCTGTTCAATTCTCTTATGACTTACAATCATCTAGAGAGGCTTTCTCCCTTATTAATAGTCTCCACATTTATCTACTTTGTTCAGAAGATCTCCAGGCCCTCTAAAGAGATTTTTGGAGGAAGAAAAGGACAAGGAGGAACAAGGTTGGTTCTGCTCCACCAGGAATCCCAGGCTCTGGAGGAAAGTGAAAAAGCACTTGAATTATATTGTACGTCTACCCCCATCTTCAAAGGAATGAACCACTAAGGTTATATAATTCATATTTCCATAGAGTTCAATCTATGTAGATGTGTAATTTGAGACAATTATATTCAAGATATCCCAGACTCAACCTATCGTTTTTCTTATTATTCCTTAAAATTTATTAATTTTGTTCCATCTCTGAGAAGATAGGTAAGCTGACAAACACATTTATCTCAAAGATATCTGCAGGTTATGGAAAAAATGTCAAGACAGTCACCACAAGTATATGATTAAAACTTCACCTCTTTTTTGGCGACACAGACAACACACATTAAACATTTTTGGTATAGCATGTGGATCCTTCTCTTAGATGTCATCTTCATATGTCCATACAGTAGATAGTCATTGAAAATGCTCAATGAGCCAAGGTAAATGGTTTAGGGCAGTGGGGGGGTTCAGCCAGTTTGCACCAGTTTGGGAGAACCGGTAGCTAAATGTTGTTGAGTTTGGAGAACAGGCTGAAACTACGCTGCTTCTGGAAGTCCGTTCTAGGCCTTGGAGGCCTGGAGGATGCCGCCCAGACCTAGAATGGCCCACAGGAAGTGTGTGTATGTCACTTCTGGAAGTCCATTCTAGGCCTCAAAGACCTGGATGAGGCCTCACAGGCCTAGAACGGCCCACAGGAAGTGCATGGATGTCACTTCCGGAAGTCCATTCTAGGCCTCGGAGGACCAGGCCTGCATCCATGCAGAGAACCAGTTGTTCAGGTATTTGAATTCCACCACTGGTTTAGGGTTATAATGATAAGATGGAAGATGGACTCTAATATAATTAGTCCTTGCACATTTGAATTGATGTAAGTAGATGATACTACAAATATATTACTGCTGTTGCCAATTATGTTTGGAAACACTAATGTATGAGGAAAAACTGAAAACATGACATTGTCCAACCTAGTTGCTCGAACTTTTCTGTGCCTTAGAGGCTGAGGGAGATGCAAAACAGCACCCCAAGGTACATACCAATGAAGACATTTGAAACCAGAAAGAATAACTTAGTGACACTCCCTCTTTCCAGCTCCCCAAGAAGCAAGTCTTGACACTTAAGTGCTGATGTTAAAATTCTCCCTGCATCTTTTTGTTGTTGTTGATGAATACATTACTTTGCAAACCTGGATGAGAGAGTCAGGAGATCTTCAGGGGATGAGATATGATTTGTTTTAGTTTCTTAAGAATGCAGTAGACGATCTATTTTGGGAAGGGGAGAAATGGTGTTGATGGAAAATAGAGCTGTAGGAGTAGCCTAAGCCAGGGGTGGGCAACTGTGGCCCCTTTATGACCTGTGGACTTCAATTCCCAGAATTTCTGGGCCACCCTTCTGTATATATTATATATTACCTGATAAAAATTGGGGGGAAATGCTTCTTTAATTCAGGCAAGCTTATGCTTTAAAGAAGTGTGAAAGCAACCAGGAGGTCTACAATCTATAGCAAAGGTCTTCAAACTTGGCCCTTTTATGACTTTTGGTCTTCAACTCCCAGAATTCCTCAGCCAGCATGCCTAGCTGAGGAATTCTGGGAGTTGAAGTTCACAAGTTATAAAAGGGCTAGGTTTGAAAAACCCTGATCTATAGCAATGTTTCTTAGCCTTGACAGGTTTAGATTGGGTGGAGTTCAGCTCCCAGAATTCCCCAGCCAGAATTGAAGTCCACCCATCCTACATTTAACAAGGTTGAAAAATATTTTTTTTATTGAAAAGTTTTTCAATACATTTTATCTTTAACAATCCCTCCCCCCACCCCCCACCCAACCCTTCCTAGCCCTCCCTAACCCTCCCCCCTCCCCTTCCCCCCTCCCCCCTCCCTGACTTCCCAGAGCTAAATACAAGGTATAAAGGTAAAAACAATCATAAACAACCATATGCTAACAACAATAAACTATTAAGTCTATCGCACTCTAGCTCAAATGAAATGACTACAAGCAATACTAATATCACATTAAAAAAAAAGAAAAGAAAAAAGGACTTCCGGTGGCGGCGCGGCGCCGAAGATAGCCGTTTCGGGCTATCCGCTTCACAGCTGAGTTTTTCCGCCGAAAACAGCGCCGATCAGCTGTTTCGGTGGATTTGAAGCCCCCTCCTCGGGAGAAGAGGAGGGGGTGAGGCCCCAGGTAGGGGTTGAGTTCTCCGGGGCCGCCTGAGCTGAAAGCTTGGGCGGCTGAAGGATTGAACTCCCCCGTAGCCTGGGTTGCTCCCAGCTGCTTAGCGTCTCTGCTCCGGGATTTTTGGAGCAGAGCCAGGCGTTTGCGACCACCCCTGCCAGAAGGAAAGACTTTGGAGTAAAAAGAAGCAGGCAGAGTGGTACAGGAGGTCAAGGTGAAGAGGATTTTGATTCTTACTCCCTAGCTTAATGGACTTTTTAGACTTAAAGTGAAAGTGCGCAACAAGTGAAAGTGAGGAAAGATGGCGGCTAAACCTTCCTCTAAAATTTTTCGGAGTGCGGGAAATTCCCCGGTACAACAGACATCGTTGCAAGCTTTGCTTCCTCCTACACCTCCTGTGGCATTGACGCTGAAGGACTTACAAGATGCCTTTGGAAAGCAATCCCAGGTAATATCAGAAATGCTGGGTGATAACATGGCAAAGTTGGAGGAGAAACTGGAGAAATTGGAGGAGAGGATGGAAGAGAAGTTTAACGTAATGGAGGAGAGGATGGAAGAGAAGTTTAGTGCAATGAGGGTAGACATCTTGTCTACAGTGGAAAGCGTGGCTGAATGTGTGCAATGTTTGGACGAAAAAGTGGAGGATCTTAGTCAAAAGAACACTATATTAGAAGTAAAGGTATTGGAGAATGAAAATTTAAGGGAAAAAATGGACGGAGAATTGAGCCTTGTTCAGTATCACCAAATGCAGTATGCTATTAGAATTAGGGGCTTAAAAGAGAATCCTAAAGAAGACCTAAAGCAGCTGATCTCTGAGGCTTTGGAAGCAGTATTGGGCCAGCCAGCGTCTGAAATAGAGGGATGCATGGATAAAGTTTTTCGTGTGAATTCATGGATTGCAAGGCAAAGGAAGTTACCTAGAGATGTGGTTTATTTTACAAAGAGAGCAACTAGAGATGAAGTTATTCAAGCTGCTTATGATACTAAGATTGTGATTGCTGAGCAAGAAGTTCTGGTTTTAAAAGAAATTCCTCCAAAGATTTTAAGGAGAAGGAAGGATTTTGCATTTCTCGTGCAGGAACTTAAGCAACGTGATATTAAGTTTAGATGGGAGATTCCAGTCGGATTGGTGGTGATGCATGAAGGTAAAAGATATCGCCTGGTTACTGTGACTCAGGCGCGTGATTTCTACAATAATGTTTTAAAAGCAACTCCTCTATCACTTCTGGAAGCTGCAAAGGGATCTGGAGAGGGAAAACCTCAAGAGGCTGAAGGTGGACAGACAGAGGAGAATGGTGCTGGAGGGGATCAAATTATAGCTTCGGCTGCTGCTGGAGAGCAGAGGGTGACGCGTGCCGCTTCAAAACGAGCAAGACAAATACAAGAGCAAGACCAGCAGAAGTGTACCTATAGTGAAGCAGTGGGAGGAGCACGGCCCAAAGAAGATAGAGGGGCTATTAAAGATGTGCTCCAAAAGCTTCGGGGTGCCGCGCATGGTGACTAAATTTCTAACTTGGAATGTTAATGGATTAAATTCACCACAGAAGAGAAAGAAAGTTTTTCAATATTTAAAACAATTTAAGACTGATGTTATATGTTTGCTAGAAACGCATATTAGGGTTATGGATCAAAAGTATTTATCAAACTTAAGGTTGGGCACACAATTTGTGGTTTCTGCGATGAATAAGAAAAATGGAGTGGTTGTCTACGTTAAAAGTTCTCTAACAGCGGAATTAATTGAAGCAGATAAGCATGGAAGATATGTTATGATAGATTTGTTGTTAGAAGGCAAAAAAACGCTTTTAGTTGGACTGTATGCTCCTAATCAACAACAAGCTGATTTTTTTAGTTTACTTCATACAAAGATTACTCAATTGGATTACAAATCGTTTATTCTTATGGGGGACTGGAATGGTGTTTTGGATGTACAGATGGATAAGGCTGGTTCTTTTAAGCGTGCTCCGAGTCATGCCAGATTGCCCAAATCTTTTTTTGAAATGAAGGACGATTTGGAACTGTGAGATATTTGGCGTGACACACACCTGCATGAAAAGGATTATACTTTTTTTTCTGACAGACATCAATCTTTTTGTAGGATTGATTTTATTTTGCTGACTAATGATTTTTTTTCTAGGATTAAGAAGGTAAAGATCTGTGCAAGAACTATTTCGGATCATAGTCCAGTTTGGTTAGAGATCAATAAAGACAATAGGGATAGGCGCTCGTGGCGCGTAAATGAGAATTTGTTTAGAAATCAGAGGAATGTGGAAGAATGTAAACAGCAAATGAAGGATTTTTTTGAAATTAATATGAATAAGGATACTTCTATGGACATGGTTTGGGATGCTAGCAAGGCCTATATGAGAGGGGTGTTGATATATATGAATAATAAACATAGACGTACTTTGGAAGCCAGAAGGAAAGAACTGGAGAATGAAATTAGGGAAAAAGAAAAGGCCTTGATTTTGAACCCATCGGATGTGAAGACTAAGGAGGTTATTAAGCTATTAAGAGGACAATTTGATAAATTAATGGCTGATCAAGTGGCAACCAACTTGCGGTTTGCTAGGCATAATACTTTTTGCAATGCTAACAAGCCAGGTAGATGGCTAGCTTATAGACTAAGGAAAAAGCAAAGGGCTTCCAATATAGATAAAATTGAACATAAGGGAAAGGTTGTGTTTCAACAGGATCTTATTAAGGAAGCCTTTCTGGATTTTTACTCTAAATTATATGCTAAGGAGAAGATTAATGAAAAGGACATTGATGTATATTTGGAGAATGCTAGCATCCCGGTTCTTACGCAAATACAAAAAGAGGAGATTAACCAACTGATAACAGAAGAAGAAATTTTTATAGCAATTAAGGAATTGAAGTTGGACAAAGCGCCAGGTACGGATGGTTTGACTGCGGTTTGCTACAAAAATTTACAAATGGAGTTGATAAAGCCGTTAAAGGAACTGTTCCAGATAATTCAGAGAGGGGGAAAGGTGCCTCCGTCTTGGAGAACTGCTTTTATCTCTTTGATTCCGAAGGAAGATCAAGATGCTACTCAAGTAAAAAATTATAGACCGATATCACTTTTAAATACAGATTATAAGATATTTGCTAAGGTGTTAGCTAACAGATTGATGAGGGTTCTGACACAGGTGATTCATGGGGATCAAACTGGGTTTATTAGTGGTAGGCAAATGAAAAATAATGTGAGGCATATAGTTGATGTGTTAGAGTTTTTGGAAAGGAACAACCAGATCCCTGCGGTGCTAATCTTTTTAGATGCTGAAAAAGCTTTTGATCAATTGAATTGGCAATTTTTGATGAAAGTTTTAGATAAAATGAATTTTGGGGATAAATTTTTGCAACCAATTAGGGCATTATATCAAAAACAAACTGCCCGAATAATAGTTAACAATAGTTTGACTGAAGCATGTAATATTGAGAAGGGTACAAGGCAAGGGTGTCCGTTATCGCCTTTGTTATTTGTGTTAACATTGGAGATATTATTGGTAAAAATATGGAATTCGGAAAGAATTAAGGGTATACAAATTAGAGATCAGGATTATAGGTTGAGAGCGTTCGCAGATGATCTGGTTGTTACGGTGACCCAGCCGGAGAACTCTGTTGTGGACCTGATGGAGATAATAATGCAATATGGGAAGGTTTCTGGATTTAAAGTTAATGCACAAAAAACTAAAATTCTGGCCAAAAATATGACAGTATCGCAAAAGGCTCTTTTAGAAGGATTAACTGGATTTGAGATTGCTAAAAGGGTCAAGTATTTGGGGGTGTTTCTGTCACCCTCTAATACAAAGTTATATAAAAATAACTATGAAAAATTATGGGGAAAAATTCAAAAAGAAATGGAGAGTTGGGAAAAATTGCAATTGTCTTTGTTGGGAAGAATCGCAGCAGTGAAAATGAATGTCCTGCCTAAATTTTTATTCTTATTTCAAATGATACCGGTTCTTAAGAAAGATTCTAATCTGGAAGAATGGCAGCGGGGTATCAATAAATTTGTCTGGGCAGGGAAAAGGCCACGAGTTAAACTTAAGATTATGCAGGATACTCGTGAAAGAGGTGGTCTTAAAATGCCCAATCTTAAATTTTATTATGAAGCTGCTGCATTAGCAGGAATAAGTGATTGGATTAATTTGACACAAGAGAGATTATTAAATCTTGAGGGCCACGACTTGTTATTTGGCTGGCATGCATATTTGTTGTATGATAAGAAGGTAGATAATGTGTTTAAAGTGCATATTTTAAGACAGGCATTGTTGAGAGTTTGGAAGAAGTATAGACATAAGTTAGACTGTAAGATGCCATTGTGGGCAATTCCAAAACACGCAATAGAAAACATAAATGTTGGTTTCAAACATGATGTGACTACGTATAAGGAGATTTTAAGTCTGGAAAGAAATGTCTGGTGTTTGAAGCCGTATAACCTCTTGCGAGATGAGAAGATTGTTCAAACTTGGTTTCAATATACTCAGTTACGGGCCAGGTGGAAAGAAGATCAGAAAACTGGTTTTACAATGACTGATGAAAATTTGATAAAGCAAATTAGAAATCAGGGTCCAGCACATATCAAACGGATATATCTTGCATTGATTGAAATTGACTCAGAAACAGAACTTGTTAAAGATTGTATGATAAAATGGGCCCAGAATATCCAAGAAGTTATTACAATGGAGACGTGGGAAAAGATCTGGGTGAGGAACGTAAAATTTACACAAGCTCAAAATTTAAGAGAGAACTTTTATAAAATGTTTTATAGATGGCATTTAGATCCTAAAAAGCTTGCAAGTATGTATCCGAATTATCAGCCAAAATGCTGGAGGTGTGGTGGTGAAAATGCAACATATTTTCATATTTGGTGGACTTGTAAAAAGGTCAAGGCTTTTTGGATAAAAATTTGGTGGAATATGCAGAAGATCTTCAAGCGAAGGATAAAGTTTTCTCCGCAACTTTTTTTGTTGGGTATAATTACAGATGCTACGGTTGTGGACACTAAATTGATGTTGAATCTAATTACAGCAGCAAGACTTTTAATAGGTCAATATTGGAAGAAGGAGGAACTGCCGACCATAGAAGAATGGACTTTAAAGGTTTCTGACCTGGCAGAGATGGCAAAGATCTCAGCTTATTTGAAAGATCATTCGCAAGAACGATATATTATGGAGTGGAAAAAATGGATTGAATATATCCAGAACAAATATGGGACTAAAAAGTTTCATTTAGCATTTGAATAAGTCTTCCTTTCTATTTTCTTTTTTCTTTTCTTTTCTTTTCTATATGAAATGTTAGTATTGTTTGTAGTTGTCTTATTTGAGCTAGAGAGTGATAGATTTAAGAATTTATTGTTGGTAGCATATGGATGCTTATGATTGTTCTTTGTTTTTATACCCTGTACTTAGCTCTGGGAAGTCGGGGGGGGGGAGGGGGGAGGGGGGGAGGGGTAGGGAGGGATAGGTAGGGGAGGGGGAGGGGGGATTGTTAAAGATAAAATGTATTTTAAAACTTTTCAATAAAAAAAAGAAAGAAAAAAGAAAAAAAACTTATTCAAATGCTAAGTGAAACTTTTTAGTCCCATATTTGTTCTGGATATAATCAATCCACTTTTTCCAAAGGTTGAAAAATATTGATCAGTAGGTTTTTTTTTCAAAACAATTTTTATTAGTTTTTCAATTTACAACCTATATATCTAGAAAGCATCATGGTACCTGGGTAGTCATCAATTGAATAACAGTTTTTAATACATAGTTCGGGTTACATTATCATAGCATCCTTCTCTATTTCCCTCAACATTCAATACAACATTTTTTTAAAAAAAACTATAAGAATAGCATGGTCAATTAAAAAAGAATTTGTCAGTCCAATTTCAATGAAGTATATATCCTGTTATTAGATTTTATCTAATTTTGATGTTAATTGTAGTATCCAAGTTTAAACTTTGACATCCCCAATAGTAGTCAGAACCCAAAATTCCCTTATTTTATTACACCAAAAATTGTATCATCTAACATATACCCAATAGTTAAATAGCTAACTTCTACCTAATAAACATTGTTTGTTTCATATCCTGATACATCACAGTTACCAATCAGAGAGCCTATATTTATCAATCTACTTTTACTTATACATAACCAAAATTTTAACATCAGAGATAGGATCCATAAGCCAATTTTCCATTATGTCAATACATAAATTTATATTATTTGGAATAGGCCTAAGGTAAAGGTAAAGGTTCCCCTGCACATGTGTGCTAGTCGTTTCCGACTCTAGGGGCCAGTGCTCATCTCTGTTTCAAAGCCGAAGAGCCAGTGCTTGTCCTAGGACGTCTCCGTGGTCATGTGGCTGGCATGACTAGATGCCAAAGGCGCACGGAACGCTGTTACCTTCCCACCATAGTGGTCCCTATTTTTCTACTTGCATTTTTACATGCTTTCAAACTGCTAGGTTGGCAGAAGCTGGGACGAGTAACAGGTGCTTACTCTGTTACGCAGCACTCGGGATTTGACCTGCCAAACTGCCAACCTTCTGATTGACAAGCTCAGTGTCCTAACCCACTGAGCCACCACGTCCCTTGGAATAAGCGTAATAAGTACTTAAACACATTTTAATTCTATTTCACGAATATTTTCTATTTCAGATCCTAATAAGTCACTAATTACTAACAAAATGACCTATAATAGTTCTCTAGGAATTCATTTTTTTAAAATCTAACTCTAGGTTTCTTTTTTTTTTGCCAGTCGGGTTTCCAAACCAAGGGCTTTAAATTGCCAAGTAGTTCTTCCTTTGCTCACATGCATATTATTTGCACCAGAGGATGCCATCCAACCATCAGCAATGTTCAGATTGAACCATTTATAGTCATTATATTGTTGCCATGTTAATTCCACTCTCTTTATTTGCTCTGACATCTCTGTCTGCAGTTCAGTCTGGATTCTTCTTCCATCTGGGTTGATCTGTTTTAAGGAGAAAATCTTATCCAATATTATAGTTAGTAGTTGACTGTCCAGGCTTTCCACAGGTTGTCTTAGCTGGTCTTCGGCTTCCTCTCTGTTGGCATCACTATCTTGCCTGTAGTGTACTTCTGAAGTTATAAGCTCTTTAGAAAGGGTCAAAAGTTGAGTATTTTTCCCTAGTTTGATCTTTAGGATTGTCTGTCATAGTAGTAGTTCCTTGTACTTTAATAATAGTATGTTCTTTGAGTAAAGTCAGGTTTTGGATAATAGTTTTTTCAGTACTTTGTTGTTGCTTATATTCCTCTGTCTCAATAGTAATATCTTCCAAGTTTGTTATATTCTGAAGTGTAAATTCTTTAGTTGCAGTCTGGCTTTCAGTTTGTAAATTAAAGTTGGCATGTAAACTATTTAATCTGGAGATAGATAGATGTCTATAGATGACTCTATAGATCATTTCAAATATAAGATTATAGTTAAGCGAGGTTTGTGGCTGATTGTTCTCCATTTTGTAGTAATTATAAACAGTCCTTAGTGGAGACTATTTTTCAAATTAAAATCAGTAAGTGTCCACCTCCACAAGTCTAAGCCAAATTCATCCCCAGCTGTTTCAGGTTTTTATCTTAATGCCAAGGTCAGTTCAAAATGTAAGCAAGCTTGTTTGCCAATGATATTCACTTGCTGAAAGATTTTTATTTTTTAACTCCTTTTTTACATTGATAGATAGAATAGTCTATTTTTATTAATATAGGAATTTTGGGCCAATGGTAGAAAGGCAGTAAGTCCAATTAATCAGTATCATGTAGTTCAAGGCTTTTTCTTTTCTCTCCCAATGTAGACAAAGGCCGCTATTAAGGAGGGTGGGAAAAACATCCCTTCCCTCTCTCCTTGCAAGGGGAAACAAATTCAGAGAGCTTTGACAGGAAGAGTAGACAATTAGGAAAAGTGCTTTCAAGTGCTTTGTTGTGATTTTGGCTTTGGCAGGAGATGGCTAAATGATGGGCCATGGGAGTGGCTGATCCTTTCTTCTTCGGGTCGGAGAGTAGCTCCAAGCCAATGGGAGGGCCACCACCCTTCTACCACTGACTGGAGAGACCTCTTCCCCACTCATCGCCCCTCCAGGGGACTTTCAACCCTTTTACAGGGGGCCCCCAATGAAGAAATCCAGGCAACATGAGGAACGATTCCCTCACATGTTTGGCTGCACTGGGATCCGGAACCGGAAGTCCTGAGCAATAGTTTTTTGTGCCTGCTTTGATGGATGAATTGTTTTTCTCTTCACTGAACCTTCTTGGAATCTGAGATGAGTTGATGAGTGAGAGCTATTGTACTAGTGCAGGGGTGTCAAACTCAATTTCATTGAGGGCCACATCAGCATTGTGGTTGCCCTCAAGGGGCCAGGTGGGTATGGCCAGGGTGGGCATGGCCTACTGGGTAGGCATGGCTAGAGTGCATATGGCCTACTGGGTGGGCATACCTCATTTGCATCAAGGGTGCCTATGGGGGCCTGGGCAGGAGTGGGACAGATCTGAGGTTCTCTGGCAGAAGGAGGGTCTCTGGGCCATGGCCAAGGCAGTGTGGGCCATTCCCTCACTGTTTCCAGGATGGCTTCATGGGCTGCATGAAACCACTTCGCGGGCCGGATCTGGCCCCCGGGCCTTGTGTTTGACATGTCTGTACTAGTGCATCAAAGGTTGAATGAAATCCACACTGCTCAAAGGCACAGAATTCTGGAAAATTGGAAGAGACATGATGAGATTTACTACTTGGCTTGTTACTTTGGACCATGACTACAACAAGGAGAATTGATTGATAAAACTTAACTGAGCCTTTTCATGTGGAAAATAGTGTGGGAGATGACCAGGCTAAGCCCAAGGGAGGGGTCAAATATGTCATCAGTCAAGAGTCCCTTCATGCCCACAAGAGATCTAAATCCAGCCCACCTTGAATTCCTTAACTTCCACTAATTGCCCTTTGTCACTAATAGTTCATATTTTTGTAGACAGCCTAAGCTAGCGATAAATCTTTATACCCCTGATTTTCCTGGTGCTTGACAAATAGATTATCTGTACATAGAAAACTAGTATTCCACAGTCTGGCCTCAAATTTATTTTGTTATAAATATGAAATTTAATCATACAATGCATGCTCAAACAACAAACACTGATTGGGCAGAGAGCAGAAAATCTTTACTGTTTGTTGACTGAATAAATAATGGTATTTACTGAAACAAAATTTCTGAGAGAGGGCTGCCCATTTTTAAATAACCATATGTTTAAATGAAGAGCCATATGCAAGTGAATTTATTTTCCTGAGAAAAGAGGATATTATTTGCCAACTTCAAAACACTGAACTATTGAACAAGGGAAATAGATAGGAAATCCATCTATGTTAAAATATTCTAAAACAATAGAGCATGTTTTTTCTGGATTAATGGCACACATTGTCCTTCAGAGTTTTGACAGTTAATTAGATAAGTCTAAGTAGCAGAACCAAATTCAAAGATGCTTATCAACCTGTTCTAACTATCAAGTAAAGATTAATGAGGCTTGGAAGGTTTCATCTCTTCTTCTTTAGTGTGATTGATAAAGGTATCATCCTCTGTTTCCCAGTTGAAAAAACAAAAAATACTATAGTGTTTCTCTTGCTAAAGCTGTTGTAATTCAGAGTATGTTTATGACAGACTTTGAGTACCTGAGCTTGTACATTAAAAAGAAGAAACTCCATGAGGAGTCAGTAAAAATGACATATCTCTGTATAAAACAGGAGATTTTCCATGGCAGGCTTTTAGAGGTTTCAATGCATGAAAAGAGAAATGAAACTAATCCATTTAGTATCTGTGACAACCTTATCTAAAAGGCCAATACACTACATTTTTAAGCTCAAAAGAAAATGCAGTGGGGAGGGCAGACAGGACAGTTAAAAATCAAAGACTGGATTACTTCCTCTTTTACTGCTACAGAGTCTTCCATTTTGAGCTGATTACATCTCAAGAATATAGATAGCAACACCACCAACAACAGTAAACCCTGTGGAAAAACAGGGTCCAGGGACAAGCATGCTCTTCAAGAATTCTGAAAATTAATCTCTTCTCCTATCAATGTCTTACTCCTATTACAGATAAGAGGAGCAACTGGCAGAGTGTGCAAAAACTGAAGGAGAACAAACATAGTCAAGTGGAGGCAAATTGGAAGCAGCATGAGGCAGATTTTAAGGATGAGAGGATATAAGTCGATGCTTTTCAAACTTAGTAAACATTAAAATATGTAGATTTCAACCCCAGAATTCTGACTTGGAAATTCTGAGAATTGAAGTCCACACTTTTGAACTTGTCAAGTCTGAAAAATCCTATAAGTACCAGTATTTCAGTACATTGGACAGCTCCTAGAGGGAAATTTTTTTCTATAAGACTAGCACCAGCTGAACTCTTGAGTTCAGCAAGTCCCTGAACAATGTGTGAGCTTTCAGTATTGTTAATAGAATAAGAGAATAACAGAGTTGGGATGGACCTTGGAGGTCTTCTAGTCCAACCGCCTGCTCAAGCAGGGGTCCTCAACCCCCAGGCCACAGCCCACTACCGGGCCATGGCTTATTGGGAATTGGGCTGCATGAGTGGCTGGCTGGAGTGTACTTGTGCACAACTCAACTTGTGTGACTGGTGGGCCGGCAAGCACATGTGCACTCTTTTGGGCTGCTGCTCAAGTATTTATTTATATATTTATTTATTTATTTATTTATTTATTTATTTATTTATTTATTTATTTATTTATTTATTAAATTTTTATACCGCCCTTCTCCCGAAGGACTCAGGGCGGTGTACAGGGCAATAAATATCAGAATATAAATACAAAAGTTAAAAGAAGTTAAAAGAATTAAATATTGGAACACTGCTATCATGTCGCCTCTAGTCCTATATTTCACTAGACTAGACATAACGAATTCGTGCAACCATTTTTCATATGTTTTATCCTCCATTCTCTAATCATCTTTGTTGCTCTTCACTACTCTCTTTTCAGAGTCACAACATCTTTTTCATATTGTGGATGCAGTATTGCAAGCGTGGTTTTATCAAGGCCTTATAAAGTAGTACTAACAGTTTATATGATCTTGATTCTATCCCTCTGTTAATGCAGCCTAGGATTGAATTGGGGTTTTTTTGTTTGTTTGTTTTTTGTGGTAGATGTAGAACACTGCTGGCTCATATTTTAGTAATTGTTGACTAGGACTACAAGATCCCTCTCATGGTTGCTGCTATTGAGCCAAGTTTCACCTAATTTGCAACTGTATATTTGATTTTTCTTGCCTAAGTGTAAAATCTTACTTTTCTCTACATTGAATTTCATTTTATTAGATAGTTCCTAATGTTTAAGTCTGTCAAGATCCATCTGGATCTTGAGCCTAACTTCTGGGGTGTTAGCTATTCCTGCCAGCTTGGTGTTATCTGCAAACTTGATGAGTTATTCTTCTATCCTCTCACTTAAATCATTTATGAAGATATTGAAGAGTACTGGGCCCAAGACGGACCCTTGTGGTATCCCACTGCTCACTTCCCTCCATGTAGATGTAGTACCATTAAGAACTACTCACCGAGTATGGTTTGTCACTAGTTACAAATCTATCTGGTGGTGATACTGTCTATCCCACATTTTTCTAGTTTACCAAGAAGTAGGTTATTGTCTACTTTGTCAAATGCCCTGCAGTTCCAAGTATACTATGTCCACAACATTTCACTGGTCTACTAATTTAGTCACTTTGTGAAAGAATGAAATAAGACAAAGGGACTAAATTAGTGGATCAGCGACATGCTGTGGACATAGTATACTGGATGTTATAGGAGTAGAAGCTTGTTTATAGCCATGAATTCCAGCATTTCTGAGTGGCCAGCAGCTATTCTTGTTGTAAGGTTGCGTGCTTCACATAGAGACGGACACAGAGCTGGGGTAAAGATGAGTTTATTCTGAACAGAACGAACTGGGGAAACAGGGAAGCCTGGCGTCTATTTGTACCTGCCCAGGTGGATGGCATCCAATCAGTTCAAACCTGGGCTTCCTGCCAGTGCAGGTGACAATGGATGTAGATCCTGGCTTCCCACCAGGCTGACCATGCCTGGGGCTGTCAACAGCTTAAGTCATTAGGCTTATCCTGAGTGAGCAGTCATCGCCCGGAGCTGTCCAGCCCCCCTGCTGATCTGCACCATCAGCCTCCTGCTGTGCTGTCCTTTGTGTATGCTGGGAGGCATACACTGCACTTGTCTTCTCTGCTTGTGAATCATGGTCTACTGAGTTCCAAGTGAATCTGTATTTTATAACTATGGTAAATATGGCATGGATATAGAGAGAAGATACTTGATCTACAATTTTTCTCATGCTGCCTTTACTCATAAGTATTTTATACAGCATATTCTAAATATTAATCCTTTTCTGTTTGATTTTATTGTAACAACCTTTACCACTGAGAAAGCTGGTGGTAGATGGAGGGCTACAGTTTCCCTAACCATAGAAAGAGAAGCAGCAGATAAAACAAGCTGTTCCATGCCAATAAATAAAGGTAAAATGGAATGAGGATAAAAATATTTTATATCAGATAAAAATGGATTATGGCTGTTGCTTTCTTTCTACTCTTCTCTGGCATTAACAAAAGATACACTTCTGAGTAGAATCATAGAATCATAGGGCTGGAAGGGGTCTTGGGGAGTTTAGCTCAGCCCCCTTCCCAAGGCAAGAGACCTTATTGTATCTTGGACAAATGACTGTCCAAACTTTTCGTGAAGATCTCCAGCAATGGAGTACCCAGAATTCTGGGAGGCAGGCTGTTCCACTGATTAATTGTTCTTAGTATCAGGAAGTGTCTCATTAGTTCCAGAATGGATCTCTCTTTAATGGGCTTCCATACATTGCTTCTCATCCTGCCCTCCAATACTTTGGAGCTGTGATAGCTCCTCAAGTACCAGAAGACAGCTATCATGTCACACCTAATCTTTTTCTTCATTAGGCTAGACATACCTAGTAACTGTTCATCCTATGTTTTAGCCTCCAGGCCCCTTATCATTTTTGCTTGTCTTCGACATATTCTTTCCAGGGCTTCAGCATCTTTTTTGTATCATAGTGATCAGAATTATATTCCAAGTGTGGCTTTACTAGTGCAGTATAGAGTGGTACTATCACTTCCTGTGATCTTGATACTATCCTTCTGTGGATGGGCTTTTTGTAACATTGTGTTCCTTTCTTTCCACCTTATTCCTGCTCCACACTCAGGTAAAATGCTGAGAAGTACAAGCAAGCCAGCATCACTTTCTCAGGTACCTTTATGTTGTATTTAATGAGCTACCAGGGATTGCTACTCTATTGTACTACTGCTCAAATCTAATGCTACATTATCTATTCATATAATAATTTTATTTATATTCCGCCTTTATTATTATTGCAAATAACTCAAGGCAGAGAATATATCCAACACACATTCCTCTTCCTATTTCCCAACAACAACAATAACTCTGTGAGGTGAATTACAGAATACAGAATTACAGAGTTGGAAGGGGACTTCGTCCAACCCCCTGTTCAAGAGATTGTCCAATCTCTTCTTAAAAGCTTCCAGTGTTGGAGTATTCACGACTTCTGGAGGCACATTGTTCCACTGATTAATTGTTCTAATGGTCAGGAAAATTTCCTTAGTTCTAGGTTGATTCTCTTCTTGATTAGTTTCAATCCATTGCTTCTTGTCCTGCCTTCAGGTGCTTTGAAGAATAGTTTGACCCCCTCTTCTTTGTGGCAACCCTTAGATACTGGAACACTGCTATCATGTCACCCCTTGTCCTTCTCTTCATTAAGCTAGACATACTTAATTCCTGCAACAGTTCATTGTATGTTTTAGCCTCCAATCTGTTAATCATCTTTGTTGGTCTTCTCTGCACAGTTAATAGAGTCTCAGCATCTTTTTTACATTGTGGCGACCAAAACTGGATGCAGTATTCCAAGTGTGGTCTTACTAAGGCATTATAAAATGGTATTAGTACTTCATGTGATTCTATCTCTTTGTTATTGGCTTTTTTGGCAGCTGCAGCACACTGCTGGCTCATATTTAATTAATTGTCCACTAGGACTCCAAGATCCTTCTCACAGTTACTACTTTTGAGCCGGGTACCACCTACTGTACCTGTGCATTTGGTTTTTCTTGCCTAAATATAGAACCTTACATTTTTCACCATTGAAGTCAAAGTCACACTGACTGGCTTTCATGACTAAGGTGGGACTAGAACTCACAGTCTCTTGATTTCTAGCCTGGTACCTTAACCAAACTGCCTGTCCAAATCTGATTATACAATAACATTCCCTCCTCCCAAATCCATATCTTATTTCTAAGCAACTCATTGCTCAAGCATTGAACCAAAGATGTTCCTCTCTGTTTCACCTGCAAGTGACCACCTCTGAAAAAAGGTGATTGGATTCACACATCATACCAAACACTTTTTCACCATTTCTTGAATAAGCAAAATGGCTGAGCTCTCATATAATTCTTAGTATAAACCAACGTTTTCTTATTGCAATAGCCATAGTCATACATCATGGTACACTTAAAAACAAACTGCAATATACAAATTCAGCTACATGCTATCTCTTGGAAGCTGCTGTGGATGTCTGTCTATGGATATTAACTCTAGAGTAGTTCATAACAGCATTAAAAATCTGATGCAGATAAAAAATCAACGTGGTATTAAATTTTAAGAAGTCTTTCCATGGTGGAGTGGCTCCAGAGAGATTGGCATTTCATTCTCATTCCCACTTTTATTCTAAAGCTGTTATTCTGCTCAGAAAGCATAGTTAGATCTTGATTACAGTCCTTATCTTTCTGGGTTTTGTATTCCTTATGAAAAGAAATATGTCCTCTTAACTGTAATTTATAAAGCATTATGCAATTTACTGCTACAGTGAACATGCAGAAAAATCTTTTTTAAAAAAATAAAAAGAAAGTATGGGACAACTGATTTTTAGATGATTAGTTTTATTCTTTTTTTGCTTTTCCCCTTCCAGTCATTTTGTAGAACAAATCCTTACCAAGTTATTTTTTTTAATTACAAAGTTACAAAAACAATTTCTTTATAAGTAAAAGTCTGTTCGTCATAGTATATTTAGTCATTCATGAAATGGTATTTTACCATGGTGGGGTTGATCACTCATAAATATTTCAGATTCCATTTTAGGCTATAAATAAAATACACCAAACATTTTTGATTAACAAAAATGAATCATTTAATAATTATGACAGTGATAGGTAGTGTTCATTATCTGCACTGGTTAATATACCATAAGTTGCATTGATTTTTTTTGCAGCACCATATATTTTTTCTTGTAATTAATTATCTCATAATTCAACTTTTTACGCAATGCAGCATAATACAAAAAATGAGTTTCTGGATAGTGAATAAGCTACTTTGAATGATATTCTGAAATTTCAGTTTGCTGGTATTCAAGTATCACAGAAGAATATTTTATCTCCAGAGTTAAATAAAAATGGTTGTGTGAGTAATAAGGAATTTTTATCCAGCCCTTTATTTTCTTAAATATTCTTAATGTACTTGTGGCAACATATGGCTTAACCCTAACTACTTATAATCCCCTTCTCTATTGATCAGATCAGATTCACAAATTTTGTAAGCACAAAAAAAGAGAAAATGTTAAAGTGGTAGAAGTGGAAAACCCACAAAGATTAAAAGCTATGGGGGCTTATACTCTTCCTAGGAACAAAAATGAAAGTGTGCTACTGGCATATTATCAGTACAGCAAAGTTGAAAGATTAATAATGGAGCATCAGGCAAAGAAGCTAATGTAGTTCTAGATCAGGGGTCTTCAAACATGGTCCTTTTTGACTTGTGGACTTCAACTCCCAGAATTCCTCAGCCAGACACAGAGGGATAGTCTCAAGATCACATGAAGTAATAGTACTGCTTTATTCAGCACAGGGGAGACCACACTTGGAATACTGCTTCCCGTTCTGGTCACCATAATTTAAAAATAATGTTGAGATTGCTGAAAGAGTGAAGAGCAATAAAGATGATAAAGGGATCTGGAACCTAGAACCAAGGAGAAATTTCCTAACAGTAAGAACAATGAATTAGTGGAATGGCTTGCCTCCAAAACTTGTGGGTGCTCCATCACTGGAGGTTTTTAAGAAGAGATTGGACAGGCATTTGTCTGGAATGGTACAGAATCTCCTGCCATGGATGGGAGGTTGGCCTAGAAGATCTCCAAGGTCCCTTCTAACTGTTTTATTCTATGTTCTAAGTAAATGCGCTTAAAGTGACAGACTAGAGCAGCATTTCTCAACCTTGACACCTTTAAGGTGTTGGAATTCTGGGAGTTGAAGTCCATACATCTTAAAGTTGCCAAGGGTGAGAACACTGGCCTAGATTAGAGCACAAGTGAAGGAGGGAGAGGGAAACATGCTTAAGAAATCTTTCTTGCAAATCTTTGGTAGCAAAGGATTCTCTTACTCTGATTATTTTCCAGCACTGCTTTTGCAAATATGTTAACTGAAGAGTTAAAGACTGTTCTAATGACTTGTGGGAGGATGAAGTGCCTGGTGGAAGATATCTATATCTATATTTATATGATGATGATTTATTGTCACTTTGAATGTACACCAATCAGCATACATCAAAATCAAATTTCGTTGCATACAGCTCTCAAAGGGTCACCACCTCCGATATATGCTCCTTGTTCGGGGCCCACTCAAATTTCACATTGTCCATTTTAGTCTCTAGGGAGTGAACGATGGCAAACAGGACAGATGGAAATGGGGCTCCATGTGCATTAGCGCTCAAGTTAGCTTGTATTCTGACAACCTCGCCTTCTTTCCTTTTTCTGATGCTGACTCTTCCACCTTTTCCTTAAAGAGGCCTTGCTTCTTTTCGGCACTGGAGCACGCTGCTGCCGCCGCCACCAACTCCTCCAAAAGCCTCTCTCTCTTCCTCTGGGCCTGCCGCCAGCCTCATCCAGTTCCTTCACTCCATAAGCTCCAGGTCCTCTCCTCCTCTGCCTCCTCTGGAAACAGCCCTGATTTGCAATACAATCCATCACTAGGCCAGCAGTCAGATATCTATATCTATATCTATATCTATATCTATATCTATATCTATATCTATATCTATATCTATATCTATATCTATATCTATATCTATATCTATATCTATATCTATATCTATATCTATATCTATATCTATATCTATATCTATATCTATATCTCTATATCTATATCTATATCTATATCTATATCTGTATCTATATCATCTATCTACATCTACATCTATATCTATAATGAAGATCTCTTGCAGCTCATGGCCTTATGCCTCAAAACTTTTTTCATGTTTCAAGACACCATTTATGAACAGTTGATGGGTACCCCTATGGGGTCCCCGATCTCCAGAGTCATTGCTGAGGCAGTCCTGCAACAATTGGAGACCCAGGTGATGTCCCCGTATTGCCCCAAATTTTGGGTGAGATAAGTGGACGACACTTTTGTGGTCGTCAAGAAGCAGGACAAAGATAGGTTTATGAGTGAGCTTAATTCTGTCTACCCAGATATTTGCTTTATGGCGGAGGAAGAAGCCAATGGAGCTCTGGCCTTCCTGGATGTGCTGATGAGCCGTCAATCAGATGGCTCCCTTCGCATATCCATCTACCGTAAACCCACCCATATGGACAGAACACTCCATTACAAGAGTAATCACCCCATGACTCACAAAGTTAGCTGTATTAGAACCCTTTTTAAGCAAGTGGATACGCACTGCAGCATGCACAAGGCGAAAAAGGAGGAAAGGTGCCATCTTTACCGTGCCTGCAGAAGCAATGTATATCCACCAAATTTCATCAGGCATTATAGCAAACCATGTGAGTCTGTCTATAACCAACATGAAAATATCTTGATGGCACGGATAACACTGCCTTACATTCATGGTTTATCCGAGGCCACGGTGTGCATACTGGTCCCCTATAAAGTCAGTGTTGCACACAAACCTGATCAGACCTTGCATGCTCGTGTCATACGCTCAAAAGATCCACTCCCCGATGAAGAGAAGTCCTCAGTTGTATATAAGACGGCATGTGAGAACTGCCACTACAATTATATTGGGGATACTGCAAAATGGTTGAGGACTAGAATACACGAACATGAGCTTGCAATCAGAAAACAGGAACAACATTCACAGATGTGGGCACACATGGCCATATACAATCACACCTTTTATCTGGCGGGGGTTAAGGCGATCACCAGTGACAACACCAAAGGTGGACGATTGTTCAAAGAAGCCTGGTATTCAGACCACCTCTCAATCAACCGCCATATAGACCTCCCCCCTGCATGCCAAACCCTTAGGATTTGGGAAAAGGAACGGCACGGACAACGTGACATTTTCTGTTTGCAGACAATGCGAACGCTTACAGGGCACATCGCCAAACCAGGATCAGGATTGCATAATTACACCATGACCCCACACCACAGAATGTGAGAAAGAGGAAGAGCAATCATGAAGATGCTTCGGTATGAGAACACATGCAATGACAAGAGCAATGGCGATGACTGATAGAACGGATAGCGATCCCCCTTGGATAGCAAACACTCAGAGACAATCGCAGCTTACAAAAATGAGTGTGTGGCAGTTCAAGAAAATACAGCCATCAGAAACGAACAGACTGGTGATGCACTCCATGAGTGGAGCACAAAAACACCAATTATATAAATGTAGTTTCACCGCTTCAGTGCTTTTATCCTTACAATGTTGGCAGTTTGGCCAATGAAAGCTCGATTTTATTGAAAACTGTTTTAGTTTTTTGCCTTGTCCCATTGTTCAAATTTCTTGCTTCAATTTCAATATGCCTGGAATTCATGTTTTTAATTTAATTAAGGAACATATCTATATCTATATCTATGTCTATCTATAATTATGTCTATGTCTATATCTATTTATCTATATCTATCTATCTATCTATCTATATATACATATACATACATATAGATATAGATATAGATATAGATCTAAGGGACGCAGTGGCTCAGTGGGTTAGGACGCTGAGCTTGTCAATCAGAAGGTCGGCAGTTTGGCAGGTCGAATCCTGAGTGCCGCGTAACAGAATGAGCGCCTGTTACTTGTCCCAGCTTCTGCCAACCTAGCAGTTCGAAAGCACGTAAAAATGCAAGTAGAAAAATAGGGACCACTACAGTGGGAAGGTAACAGCGTTCCGTGCGCCTTTGGCGTCTAGTCATGCTGGCCACATGACCACGGAGACGTCCTCGGACAAGCGCTGGCTCTTCGGCTTTGAAACAGAGATGAGCACCAGCCCCTAGAGTCGGAAACGACTAGCACGCATGTGCGGGGCAACCTTTACCTTTACCTTTAATGGTTTTCCATAGTTTTGTAGCCCAGTCACAGGAATTTTATGAAAGAGGAGATGGGAGTAAGGCAGGGGGAAAAACTGAAGCAAAGGATGAATCCTTCAGGGGGCAGATGTTAAAAACCCAGTTTGCCCAACATAAATCCATATATCTGGCTTTGAAACGGAGATGAGCACCGGCCCCTAGAGTCAGAAACGACTAGCATGCATGTGTGGGGGAACCTTTACCTTTACCTTTTTATAGATAGATATAGATATAGATATAGATATAGATATAGATATAGATATAGATATAGATATAGATATAGATATAGATATAGATATAGATATAGATATAGATATAGATATAGATATAGATATAGATATAGATATAGATATAGATATAGATATAGTGCAAACTCTACAACGAAACTGGCTGCAGCCATTTGCCTCATTCTAGGTTGCCTCATTCTAGGTTGAAGGGACGCGGTGGCTCAGTGGGTTAGGACGCTGAGCTTGTCAATCAGAAGGTCGGCAGTTTGGCGGGTCAAATCCCAAGTGCCGCATAGCAGAGTGAGCGCCTGTTACTCATCCCAGCTTCTGCCAACCTAGCAGTTCGAAAGCACGTAAAAATGCAAGTAGAAAAATAGGGACCACTCCGGTGGGAAGGTAACAGCATTCCGTGCGCCTTTGGCGTCTAGTCATGCCGGCCACGTGACCACGGAGACGTCCTCGGACAAGCGCTGGCTCTTCGGCTTTGAAACAGAGATGAGCACCGGCCCCTAGAGTCGGAAACGACTAGCACGCATGTGCGGGGCAACCTTTACCTTTACCTTTAATGGTTTTCCATAGTTTTGTAGCCCAGTCACAGGAATTTTATGAAAGAGGAGATGGGAGTAAGGCAGGGGGAAAAACTGAAGCAAAGGATGAATCCTTCAGGGGGCAGATGTTAAAAACCCAGTTTGCCCAACATAAATCCATATATCTGGCTTTGAAACGGAGATGAGCACCGGCCCCTAGAGTCAGAAACGACTAGCATGCATGTGTGGGGGAACCTTTACCTTTACCTTTTTATAGATAGATATAGATATAGATATAGATATAGATATAGATATAGATGATATAGATATAGATATAGATATAGATATAGATATAGATATAGATATAGATATAGATATAGATATAGATATAGATATAGATATACATATAGATATAGATATAGATATAGATATAGATATAGATATAGATATAGATATAGATATAGATATAGATATAGATATAGATATAGATATAGATATAGATATAGAGATATAGATATAGATATAGATATAGATATAGTGCAAACTCTACAACGAAACTGGCTGCAGCCATTTGCCTCATTCTAGGTTGCCTCATTCTAGGTTGAAGGGACGCGGTGGCTCAGTGGGTTAGGACGCTGAGCTTGTCAATCAGAAGGTCAGCAGTTTGGCGGGTCAAATCCCAAGTGCCGCGTAGCAGAGTGAGCGCCTGTTACTCATCCCAGCTTCTGCCAACCTAGCAGTTCGAAAGCACGTAAAAATGCAAGTAGAAAAATAGGGACCACTCCGGTGGGAAGGTAACAGCATTCCGTGCGCCTTTGGCGTCTAGTCATGCCGGCCACGTGACCACGGAGACGTCCTCGGACAAGCGCTGGCTCTTCGGCTTTGAAACAGAGATGAGCACTGGCCCCTAGAGTCGGAAACGACTAGCACACATGTGCAGGGGAACCTTTACCTTTACCTTTACCTTTAGGTTGCCACAGGATTGGGAGGAGGTGCAGAGGATTTTTACTAGTCTAAACATTTTTCTGTCAGTTGGGAGGGGTGTGTGAGCATTTAGTTAGAAAGCCTGCCAAACTGTTCTATTGAGGAATGTGACTGATTGCTTGGCATTGGGGTGGGAAGTTTAACTTTGTAATAGTGTATCTCTTTGGAGGGAATTTTAGACTTGGTTTCACTTTTTATCATGCCAATACTATGTAGCCAATAAACATGTTCTTTGAGGAAACTTCTAGCCTCAGAGTTCTGATTTGTTTGGTCTCATTTGTTGGAACCTTGACATTAAACCAAGTCTCACTCAAAATAATATTTCCCCTGGGGTGCTGAGCCCTGGCTGCTACCCATCACATTTGGGAGGACAGCGGAGACTCAGTGTTCTGTACCAGCCTGCTACCGGCCTTGCAGAAAAGGCAACCCCTTTACAGACGACAAGAGGCTGGAATACGTCTGCCAAATTTATTACAAAAACAAACAAGACACGAACCAAGATACCGGAGCTTTGAAACACTATCTGAGCGGTTGCTTTGAGCAAACCAGCCTTCCCCACACAAGTCCTTTATAAAGAGTTCAGGGCGTGGCTTCTCTCACCCTCCTTCCGAGAAGCCCCATTGCCTTCCTCTGTTTACTCCTACTTGACTGCCTCCTGCGTCGGGCATCCTTGAACAGGGCCAGCTGTGGGTCATCTTCATCCACGCTGTCAGGCTCACACAGCTGGGTCTCCACCAGGTGGGAGGGGCCTGGCTGGGGGCTCTGCGGAGCCTCAAAGCCATCATCAGCAAGTTCTTCAACACCCCCCTCCTCCACCTCATCTGAGTCATCCGACCCAACTGCCGAACCCACAGGCTGACCCTGAATCACAACACTCAGTGAAAATTTCATTATGGAGAAGAAAGATGAATCCATTGCTGGCCATAACGAGGATTCAGCCATCAGAGCACAAGTGGCGGCTCCAGCCACTGAAGTAGTGTTACTGACAGGGGCTCATCCAAAAAGTCAGATAATTCAGCCTGGAAAGTTGGTGCTGGAGAAGGGAACCATGATCCTGCAGACCTCTATCAGGCAGAGGCATCCTCTCAGCGCAGAAGCACCCTGAAGACTGCCAAGGAGGAGCTTTTTCTAATTCCACTCTAAGACCCTTCAGCTGCAGCACAAAAGAAGGGGAAGGGGACAACTGGCTGGGGCGACTCTATAGACTGGAAGTATCAGATGGCAGTCCACAGCCTCTCAGTTGAACTGCTGAAGGAAAAGTTTGAGCAGCTAGAACAGGGGTCTTCAAACTCGGCCCTTTTATGACTCATGGACTTCAACTCCCAGAATTCCTCAGCCAGCATGCCTGGCTGAGAAATTCTGGGAGTTGAAGTCCATGAGTCATAAAAGGGCTGAGTTTAAAGACCCATGAGCTAGAAGTTTAGGGAGGTGATTCCTGCTGCACGTTGCAAATGTTTCATGGGCAGTAAGATGAAGACTTACCCATTGCTTCCACCTCCTCCCTGGAGCCCCAGTCCTATTGCTGGAGCCTGTGCACCATCGCCCATTGGCCCATCAGCTCTGGTGTCCAGCCCCAGTTCTCAACTGAGCCCTCTGCAGCAGCGTCAGGCTGTGAGCCTGGGAGCCCAGCAGAGAGGATTCCAGAGAGTGATATGGCCACAACCCCAGAATCATCTGGTGTACCTGGCACTGCAACACCTCAAACCACCTCCTATCAAGCCCACATTCGATAAAGACCCTAAGAGGTTGCCTTTCTTTCCAAACAAAGTGTGGGCTCACTTCGATCACTATTCTTATGCCTATCTCGACGATGCCATTATGGTGAATGCTAAGACAGAAGAAGAAGCAGCTGAGTGGGTGTCCAACTTGCATGACAAAGAGGCTCCAGAGTTACTGGATATGAACCTTTCATGGAGCAATTGAAAGCCATATTTGAGAATGAATCCCAGGCCCTGAAAGAAGAAAAAGAAATCCACCATTTAAGGCAAAGAGGCCACCCAGAAAAATAATATGTCTGACAGTTCTGGAAGGTTGCTGGTCACTTAGAGCAGTAGCCAGAGTGATTGCTGATCCATTATTTCAGGCAAGGGCTAGACCATGATCTACTCCAAGCATGCCTCTACCAAGGGATTCCAAACCAACTCGTAGAGTGGTACAGCATGGCAGCGACCCTAGACATTGAACTGGATTGGCCCAAGAAGCTGGTGATTGCAGAGTCGAAGCCAAAGCAGGGACTGGAGAAATGCTTATTTGGTCGACACCCACAGTCTACCTTAGCAGCCAGCACTCCCTGAGCCCCTGCCGGAGTTCCCATCAAGTGCTTCATGTATGGTCAGAAAGATCACCATGCTGAGTGTCCTGCAAATCAACAGTGCACCCATTTTGACTGCCAAGCCAAGAAAACCACCACAAGCAGGACGAGAGAAGTCTAATTGGGCTCAACAGGAGCAAGCTGTCCAGATTTCATCTCTATCCCAGGGAGATGCAAGAGCTCCACCTGAGCATCTGCCCCTACCAATGCCTTATGATAGTGATGAGGATGGTGAAGATGACCCATTGGTAAGTTGACCCATCCCATCTTTCACTATTCCTGCCAAAATTATAGTGCCAAAAACAGAGGCTCAAACGGATCTAGACCTTTTAATAGATGCAGGCTGCACCAGATGCTTAATTAACCTTCCCACAATATTTAAACTGGGGATTTGCACCAAACTGTTGCCATTAGCCATGAAGTTTGAACAGGCAGGTGGATCCCTTATTGTAGTTTCCCTTGCAAAGCACCTAACAGAGCCATTGTGTTTAGAAATGGGACAGCATTGGGTGATCATCTGCTTCGTGGTAGACACTAAGGTGAAAGAGACTGTGATTCTAGGCTTGGCATGGCTTGATAAGTGTCAGCCCAACATTTGGTGGGAGAATGGCACGAGTACTCTGAGATTAGCCATGGGACCCCTTCCACCTACCTATCTCAGTGAGATAAAGGGGGCTGCTGCCATCGGAGTGCAGGGGGAGCCTATCAAGACATTAAAGGCTACCATAGAACAAATACCAGGGATCCAATTTATCCCCAGGAAGTATTGTGATTTGGCAGGTGTCTTTAGTTAAAAGGAACGTGACACCCTTTCCCCTCACCAAGCCACCAACTGTGCAATTGAAATTCTGCCAGGTGCCAAACTCCCAAAGCCCAAAATGTACTCTATGACACCTAAAGAGATGGAGGAACTATGGAAATACATTGACAAGAACCTGGCCACAGGTTTTATCCAGCCTACAAAATCTCTCATTTTTTTGCACCATCTTTTTTTCTCTCTTTCTCCCTCGCTCCCTCACTCTGTGTGTGTGTGTGTGTGTGTGTGTGTGTGTGTGTGTGTGTGTGTGTACAAACCTGGGTGCGTGCACCCATATGTGTGTGTATCAACTCCTATCCAAATGTAAATATTTTTGTTTATAAAAACAAATTTAATTATCCATATAGTATAATTACTTCTACTCTGTGATTCCATCAACTCTATTTGACAAGGATCATTCAAGGAAGAAGGAAAAGAGGTTAAAGGGACCAGATCCAGCCTATCCAAAGTAGATTTCTCTTTAAGGAACACAGGTCTTTTCCAAGCTCTTCCAGATCTGTTCTAGTGAGTCAGGGGATTCTCCCCAGAGAACAGATGAGCAACTGCATTAGAAGTTTGTACCCAAGCAACGGATGTTCTAATTCAGGGGTCTTCAAACTTAGCCCTTTTATGACTTGTGGACTTCAACTCCCAGAATTCCTCAGCCAGCATGCCTGGCTGAGGAATTCTGGGAGTTGAAGTCCACAAGTTGTAAAAGGGCCAAGTTTGAAGACCCCTGTTCTAATGGAAACCAAATTATTGTATAAGGCTTTTGTACGTGAGAATTTAGTTTTCTGCTTAGAATTAAGTGGACAGTGATTCATAAAAATTTCTGCAAACATTAGTCTATAGGTCAGCTGAAGATTTCCCAAAAGTTACTTTTTCCCCAGAATTATGTTTTCTCTCCAGAATAGTCTGGAGGGGAAAGGAAGAAAAAAACCTCTCCCTTTTGCTCTCATTTCTATTCACAAAACCCTCCAGTTACATTCTTCTGTGCAAAAACTTGCTTCTCATGTGAGCAATCTATCTGTTTTGTCCATGTGCATATCTGATACACAGACCATGTGTATGTAACTTAAAAGGGGGTCAAATTAAATGTTTTGCCCCATTTTGAGTTTGTGTGGGGAATGTTTAGCCTCTGCTCTAGAAACATTTCTCAGAGCCTTTTCTCATCAGAAATCTTTCTTATATACGTGTTACAGAGATGGAAGGATAAATTAGCTTAAGTTCAGAGGTTACCAGCAGTGCATTTTTGCTTCCAGTGCTAAAGTGATATTAAATGTTTAATATATTAAGAAGCAGAATTTTGTGTCATTAAAATTAGGTGTGAGGTTCGTTTCAGATTCTGATGTCAATAGCCTGGATGTAGCAGGTGACCAAGAAATTTTTTGCCTGAGGTGGTTAATTACCAGGAAAAAGGCTTTTCTTTTGTCTGGAAAAGAGTATCACATCATTATTAATGGCCTGCTATGAAATGAGCATTAGCACTTAATTTGATTAATAGACAATGACTCTTTAGATTTGTTTATAAATTTTAGCATTGTACTTAATAAGCTGTGTCTATTATGAATTTTTCAGTTAATCTGATTTGATTTTTTTTAAAAATGATCTTAATGGAATGATCTTTATGGAACCAACTGTATCTTAAGCTGCTGATTAAATGGCTGTACTTATGGACGTAGATCATAGATAAATAATGGACATATAGATCATAGATAAACTGATTCATGGTAAACAATAGACACTTTTAATATTTTATAAGCTTCTTGATTATAAAAAGGGAAAGGAAAAATTTCTTACCAGTTAAGCCAGTTTTAGGAATGCCTGATCAACCATGGATCAATGTACTATGTTGTCATTTTGAGCAGAGAAATGCACATGTGAGTGCATACAGACACACACACACAGAGAGAGAGAAACACACACTCCCTATGTGTCACCTTCATTGATCTATAATCAGTATTTGATTGCATATCTAGAGAGAAGCTTTGGTAAAAGCCATTATAGTCATTTCTGGATTAGAGATTACTCTACCTAATTAGTGTACAATAACACACCCACAAATGGAGCTGTTGAAAGAAAAATCTTCATCAGGGTCTAGTCCAAGCTGGGAATAAACAACATGGAGACTGATTTAGAAAGAAGGTTGTAGTTTACTGAAGAGGAGAGCCAGACAGAAAGATGGCTCTGGAAAAACTGACACATGTATTTTTTTATTTATTTTTTATTTTATTTCCATTTATATCCTGCCCTTCTCCGAAGACTCAGGGCGGCTTACAAGCTTAGCAGTAGCCTTCATTCTATGTATATGCCTGCTTATTAGGGCTTTCACACACACCCCAAGCGGCATTATTACAAAGTCAGCTTATTGCCCCCAACAATCTGTAGTAGGGAGTGGTGGGTTTTATACCTTCTTGAGCTTTTGTTTGGAGTTGTTCCTGTGGCATAAACTTTGACATGAGTTTGAGTGTGCCTTTCTGGTATTCTGATGGTGGTGGTTTAATCCTATTATGTGCCAAAGGTCATATCCTGCTTCCCTGGGGTTGTGGCTGTTGACTGTTGGATTATTTGGTGTAAGGGATTGTTGATTCTATGGATCTTTTTTTCTAATCCGAACTTCCTGACTCCAGACTTTCTGACAAGATTATCACATCTGCATTTCTGCAGACCAGGTTTCTGTCTGGGGCAGTGAGACTTGGGTGTGTGTGTTGGTTTCTGCCTTTAAAATCATTTGGGGAAACATATTCTGTCTTTTTAATATTTCCAAAAATATTTCTTTCTCTGGATTCTTCCCATACAGCAATGGAGGCCATCTTTCTGCAGATATTCCCAACAAAATAGGAGTGAATCAGTGCTGTATCCTGGCTCCACTTTATAATATATACATCAGTTCTGTGGTCACCACCTTAAGAATATACCTGGTACCCTAAGACTTATTAAAATTAAATCTGTTGTTTCCCAAATGCTACATGGTTTTCAGATCTACACATACAGCAACCTAAAATTCTTTTTAAGAAATCCAGATTCTTAGATGTTATTCCAAATGCATCACTTTGTTCAAAAATGGGATTGATTCCATATGATTTTAGAGTTTGTTTATGTTAATTCTACTTCTGGCTGAAACTTCACATCTCTTGTTTTTGCCTGTCTGCCATGTTTCTCTTTGATAATTTCCCTTCTTCCTGGAAAGCTAGGATTTTTGAGTGATTTTAGTCAGTGTGGTTCCTCAAGTAATGTCTTTCTGGTCCTCAAACTTCCAACAATAAGAGTTGTAATCTGGCATCATATGTTCAACAAAGCTCTTTAGGTAGAACTGGGTATGTTAGGCTACCATAACCGGCAGTACATATTATTGTGTAATGGGTTTTTGGAAGCATTAACCAGACCGGGTTAATACCACACGATTTATTGCAGAATAAACAGGTCTGAGAATAACCGACAGAATGACAACTATTTATACTTGCTGCCTCTAGGTGGCGACCAATCAAATCAAAAGCTGGTCTCCTGCTCATATACAAACTTCAGCTTCCTGAAGTTCCAAAACAGTTGGAGACACATTTAAATCAATTAACCCTTAATAACAATGCATAAGAGGGACGCGGTGGCTCAGTGGGTTAGGACGCCGAGCTTGTCGATCAGAAGGTCGGCAGTTTGGCGGGTCGAGTCCCGAGTGCCGCGTAACAGAGTGAGCGCCTGTTACTCGTCCCAGCTTCTGCCAACCTAGCAGTTTGAAAGCACGTAAAAATGCAAGTAGAAAAATAGGGACCACTGCGGTGGGAAGGTAACAGCGTTCTGTGTGCCTCTGGCGTCTAGTCATGCTGGCCACATGATCACAGAGATGTCCTTGGACAAGCGCTGGCTCTTCGGCTTTGTAACGGAGATGAGCACCGGCCCCTAGAGTCGGAAACGACTAGCACGCATGTGTGGGGGAACCTTTACCTTTACCTTTAACAATGCATAACACATATATAAACAGGAGGACTTCATACCAACAAACTATTTATTCAGTGTCAGCTGACCATCACACCATGACCCTTCTCTTTAGTTCTCTCTGCATTATTGCAGACAAACCCATTGCTATGCTGTGCAGGAACCTGAGGTCCCAGTCCACATTCCCCTTCAATGCCCCTTTTATACCTACTATTATCTGCCTGTTACAGAAGTTCCTTTTGCCCCAAAGATAATCTTATTGTCAATGCTGCTAACATCGGAGGTTTTTGCATTGACAACAGATGGAAATGTAGCCATTTTCTTTTGCTTTTAGAGTTAGATGATGCTGGGGAGGGGGGATGTGAGTGAGAGTACAGCTAGACATAACAACACTGAACCTAGCATGAGAATCAAGGTTGTTGAAATCAGAGAAGATAAAGAATTGGTGGGCTGGAGAGCCGGAGAGAGGAAACCTGCACTTTGAGCTAATTGGGGAATGTGATTTATGACTGTAGATTGGAGGAGGGAATTGTGCTTTGATACTATATGCCCAGGGGAGGGGAATTCAGTTTTTGGCTTTGATTATGTAAGTGCTGATATTCTGCTACTCGAATAAAGATCCTTTAAGGCAGGGGTGTCAAACTCAATTTCATTGAGGGCCACATCAGCATTGCGGTTGCCGTCAGGAGGCTGGGTGGGTATGACCATGGTGGGCGTGGCCTGCTGGGTGGGCGTGGCCAGCTCTACATCGTTCGCATCAAGGGTGCCTATGGGGGCCTGGGCATGAGCGGGACAGATCTGAGGGTCTCTGGCAGAAGGAGGGTCTCTGGGCCAGGGCCAAGGCAGTGGGGGCCATTCCCTCACTGTTTCCAGGATGGCTTCGCGGGCCACATGAAACCACTTCACGGGCCAGATCCGGGCCCCGGGCCTTGTGTTTGACATGTCTGCTTTAAGGTAAACAATGCCTCAAAGTTCTTTGAAGAGTTTCATCTGTTGGAACCATGACACTTATTTAAAAGGAGTCACAGCATTTCCCCCAGCTGCCATTGCCCCACCCAGGAAAATGCTGCCTGGAGAATTCAAGGAGTTAAAATCCCTACATCTTATTTTTATTTTATTTATTTTTTATTTTATTTCCATTTATATCCTGCCCTTCTCCGAAGACTCAGGGCGGCTTACAAGCTTAGCAGTAGCCTTCATTCTATGTATATGCCTGCTTATTAGGGCTTTCACACACACCCCAAGCGGCATTATTACAAAGTCAGCGCTCCTTTCGCTCCTTTCGCCGCGATCTGAAAACATACTTGTTCGAGCAAGCCGGCCTGGCCTGAGGGGGGATTGGTGGGGTTTTTTACTATTTTTATTGGGGTTTTTTTTAGTATGTATTAACTGTATTTTTAATTGGGCATGTATTTAATTATCTTTTATCTTTTGTAAATCTCTGTGTTTTATTCTTGCCCTGTACACCACCCTGAGTCCTTCGGGAGAAGGGCGGTATAGAAATATTAATAAATTAAATTAAATTAAATTGCCCCCAACAATCTGGGTCCTCATTTTACCTACCTCGGAAGGATGGAAGGCTGAGTCAACCTTGAGCCTGGTGGGATGTGAACCTGCACTAATTGCAGGCAGCTGGTGTTACTTAAGGAGGCATTAGCCCACTGCTCCACCAAGGCTCTAAAAGTTGTTATCTTAAAGTTGTTAATGTTGAGAAACACTGGGCAGGATGGTTCTTCTAGTCCCTTCAGTAATTCTATGCATCTATAACAGTGGTGACAATGGTAATTAAAAATGAGCACAAGGAATTTTATTCTTAGGTGAATGGAATAATAAGGTCTGCTGTATTGTGCCAGCAGAAAAAATTAACTCATTTGTTACGCCTCTGAATGAAACAATCAGATATATACGTAACTTGGAGAAAAGTTGGAACTATAGAAGGATGTGGAGATTTTAAAAATGAGCTATTAAAAATACTATCTGAAGCCCTAAAAACTGTTAAAGGTTAAGGAGATACACTACAGAAATGAGGCCAAGAAGATAAATGCCCTGTTTTCCAAAAAAAAAAAAAAAAAAAAGCAAGTGCATGCCTAACTTCAATGCAACAACACAATAACAGTGGAGCCACAATAACAGAAACAGAGCAGAACTGAAAGAGCTTATGGAAGAAAGACACGGCGCACAACACCAGTACAGAAATTAGAAGAAATTAGCAATAACTATTTCAATTTTTCTATCATTTAATTCATACATACTTATTAAAAATACTGTTTATTCCCTTGCCCAATAATTCTACAGTAAAGAATAAACTATGAACAGAGAGCAAGTTATATTAAGACAAAATTCATCTTCAACTCTGCATTAAAAAATCAGCATGAGATTTGAGAATGTTCTCTCCATTAATATAAGCTCATAGAGTTTGGTGTTGAGGTGCTGAACTAGAAAACTAGAGCTGGTGAGTTCTAGTTCTTCACTAGGCATGGAAACCAGTTGGATGACTTAGGGCCAATCTCTTGGGGTCAGGATTGCTTGTATGGGGAAAAAAGGAGGCAGGAGGATTATGCACATGCAAAATAAAGGGTGGGGGGCCAGGCAGGCAGGCAGAAAAAGTAGGCACTGAAGTAAGTACTGCAAAGGAAGATTCAGAATGATGATGTGGCCTTCAACCTGAATACTTTTAAGACTGTTGTTACTCTCAGAAAAGGATTCCTTAGGTTCTAAGAAATAAAGCAGACATGAGTAATGGCATGGCATGTTATGTGCTACATTTGTGAAGAGATGCCAGAATGACTGAAGGAACAAGATATTATTGAGGCTCAGCAGGCTACATAGGAATGAAGTTAGATCATGGACAGTTGGGGGCAGTGATGGGATTCACCCAGTTCGCACCAGTTCAGCAGAACCAGTAGCTAATTTTTTGTTGCCCAGGCCCAGAATGGACTTCCGGAAGTGGCATCCACACAGAGAACTGGTTGTTCACATATTTGAATCCCACCACTGGTTGGGGGCCATTTTTGATATGCTTTTTTTAAAAAATAGCCACCATGAACAGTGCTGCTACTCAACTAAAAAGCAAAGGGATGAGTAAAATGGTTGATTCTGCCATTCTCATTCTTTTCATCTCAGCCTCTTCATCTGAGTCTTTTCATCAGGATAAAGCACCATCAGGCAGCAACTCTTCTTATTTTTAATATTTACTTGAAAGAAATCCATATGAATCCCATGAAAAGTCATAAGGGCATCCTCATAAATCAAATTTTACATTGGGGCTAAAGTTGATTTACACAGAAGACCTTCCATCTTTAAACAAAAAACATAATCCTTAAACAACCAGGACTTGTCAGATGTGGGGCCATTGTAGCACTTTGATCCCCCTGGATGTCCCCATGTCAAACAAGATATCAGATAAGTAGCAAGGAAAATATTGGGCATCCTAATTTTCCCCACACAGAGACAAATAATATCATTTAAAAAAAAAAGAAATTATACTGAATCCAGCTCAGGAATCTTCAAACTTGGCCCTTTTATGACTTTTGGACTTCAACTCCCAGAATTCCTCAGCCAGACACACTGGGAGTTGAAATCCACAAGTCATAAAAGGGCCAAGTTTGAAGACCCCTGGACTACAGCATTGGGCTCTATCCAACAAGATGCAGTTCAGTGGTGAGAAAAGTAAAGTCTTAAACTTAGGTAAGAAAAAAAATCCATAGATATAAAATAACAACCTCAATAGTAGTAACTTTGGGAATGATCTGGGTGTCCTTGCAGAACACCACTCAAGTTTGAGTCAGCAGTGAGCTGCAGCTCCCAAACAATCCAACACAGGCCTAGGCTGCATCAACAAAGGGATATCATCATGATCCACTCTGTACTGCACTAGTAAGGCCACACTTGGAATACCATGTCCAGTTCTGGTCATCACAATGCAAAAAAAGATGCTGAGACCTTTAAAAGATGCAGAGAAGAGCAATAAAAATGATAAGGGGTCTGGAGGCTAAATCATACAATGAGTGGCTAAGGGAACTATGTGTGTTTAGATTCTCTATAGCATCTGACAGGACAAGAAGCAATGGGTGGAAGCTCATCAGAAGGAGATTCAACATGGAACTAAGGAGAAATTTATTAACAGTGAGAATGAATCAGTGGAAGAGTTTGCCTCTCTGAGTTGTGGATGCTCCATCGCTGCAAATTTTCAAGAAAAGATTAGACAACCATTTGCTGGAATGGGATAAGCAGGACTCCTACCTTGGGCAGAGGACTGACTACAAGACCTACACGGTCCCTTCCAGCCCTATGATTCTATGAATGAAGAGGCCTTTGACTATTTCAGCTTTACCTCTTTTAGGCAAACAACAGTAACACAATTAAGATCCTGTGAAGTGTTAGTACCACTTTACACTGCTTGATAAGGCCATACTTGGAATATTGTAACCAGTTTTGGTCACCACAATATAAAAAAGATGTTGAGACCTTAGAAAGAGTACAGAGAGGAGCAACAAAGATGACTAGGGGGCCGGAGGCTACAATGTATGAATAATGGTTGTTGGAACTGGCTGTGTCTAGTCTAACAAAGAGAAGGATGAGGGTGTCATGATAGCAGTCTTCCAATGTTTGAGGGGATGTTACAGAGAAGAGGTGGTTAAACTATTCTCTAAAGAACTTGAGGGCACAAGTAACAAATGGAAATCTATCAAGGAGAGAGCCAACTGAGAACTAAAGAGAAATTTAATCAGTGGAACTGCCCACCTTCAGAAGTTGTGGATGCTTTGTGGAGGTTTTTAAGAAGAGATTGGACAGCCATTTGTCTGCAATGGTATAAGGCAGGGGTGTTGAGCTCGGAACATCACATGACATGTCACAACGTATCGCAATTTTTCCCCCATTGTTGGCAATGGGGTGGCCATGGTTTTGCCATTACATATCCGGCCCATGGGCCAGCAGTTTGACCCCCCTGGTATAAGGTCTGCTTGAGCAAGGAGCTGGAGTCAAAAACCTCTAAGGTCCCTTCCAACTTTGTTATTCTCTTTTTCTGATATTCTGAGATGCAAAGTAGGACACCAGATGATCCCTCCTCTGTTCTGTACCATGAAGGAAACCATTTTTGATAAATCCAGCAGTACAGTCTATCCATACAAGTAGACCCTAAAAATAATCATCTTACCAGCACCATATTCATCATGGGGGATCTTGGAGCCAAGAACACATAAAATTGCTTTCTATTGACGTTTATAATATATATTTCAGGAAAAGTGCAAGGCTATTTAAAATTGATAATATCTTAGACTGAATTTTTTCAGTGGCATTAGCAGACTGAAGTTAATTTCTAGTTTAATTCCCACAATGCCACAATATACTATTATTCAGGGGCATTGTGGCATTATAATGGTGGCTGACAACCACATGACACTGCTTGAAGGATGGTTTCTATCACTTTCTCTTCCTCATTGTCAATGTTAACAAAGAGGAAAGGAGCTTTTCATATTTCCCAACAATCCATCAACCTGGTAATGTCCTGATTATATATGTGATGTGGAACAGTTTTATGTACTGCAGTGGCAACTTTAAGATGTGTGGAAATGTGAAAATACCAACATAAACAATTTGTCAACGCTGCTAATATCAAATGTTATTGCTTGACAAGAGATGAAGAAGTAGCTATTTCATATGTTAAACTTGTGTATTATTTTAAGACTTGTGTATTGCTTTAAGACTTGTGTATTGCTTTAGTTTAAAGTTGGGAGGAGGGAAGAGTAGGAATGCACTTTCAAGGCCATTTGTCTCTCTAAAGAAGATAAGGCTTTGGCGGTTCTTCTAACGGAAGGGAAATTGATTCTTTAAATTAATTGGGGAATATGATTAATGACAAAATTAGAAAGGTGGAGAATTGTGTTTTAATATATTGTGCAAGGGGCGGAGTTTTCAGATTCCAGCTTCCTTCGAACAAGCATTTGCCAGTGTATTAAGTTAATAAAGGACTTTTAAGGTAAACAATGCCTCAGAGTCACTTGAAAAGCCCATATGTCGGAAACTTGACACAATTCATACATGGCATGCCTTAGTCAAACCGTCATGGAGATTTCCAGAAATAATAAAGCTTTCTTTAAGAAACATTTAGGCTGCAAACATGCAATATGCTTAGCCAGACGAGGTGTCGACAATGACTGTTGTGAATTTTCAACTGCTAAATATGACTGGGCAATCAACCCCATGATCCTTTTGTACATGCTCATTATTTGACTGCTCACCAGTACCTACATTTTGAAGCCAGCTGTGGTCTTTGTTAGAACCAGGTGAATTAAATACATCTACACAACATGCTAAATGCTTGTGTTGACTTTGGTTTGTTTGTTTTTGTTGCTTAGCCTCTCTGCAAAATTGAGGATCTAGCACTCATAGAAGTTTATTGTTTAGTTGGCAACACACATTATAGCCTCTTTCGCTCAGTGGATTCCTGGTGATCTGCCCAAAGTCTTCCTAACACCAAATAGGATGGTGGAATTGTTATCTTGCCAAATAGAACAGTGGAATGGTGGGGGAAAAAATCTGAGGATCCTTAGGATAAATATGTGATTTCTCAAAGGAGTTCTGGACATCCATAGTAATATCACACAATTTATTCTATAAATGGAATTCACAGAAAAGTTTTATATTTAGTCAAAGAGCGGCATGATCACAAAAGGAGTCTCTGTTCCCTGCATACATTTTTAAAGACTACAAATGTGCATATTTAAAAAGCATTTGAGCACAGCGTTTAAAATTACCATCATTTGGCTAGACAGTGTGCAGACTTTTTCCTAAAATGTTACTGCAAACACAAATAAGACCCTGGGTTTGATTTTTAATGCAATATATGGCTGATTTTAGAATTCATGTTTGCCTAGAGCTCCCCTAATAAGCCTCACATTGCAGTAATTTCTTCAATAAGAATTATTCTTTACTGTAACTTCAGAAAATGACTTGAATGCCTGGAAACAGCACAAAGGAGTGAAGTCTTACAAAGGATAGGCAGTATACTTAGTAAGTTAAATTGACACTAAATGTATTAAAATGTGTCACTTGTGCTAATGGAAGAAAAGCTGGGGAAAATGTTTGCTGATCAGTGTCTAGCAAGGGACAAAATGCTGTTCGTCCTTTTAAAATAAGCCTGAGAAATATTTTGAGACATGGGAAGGGCAGGATCAAAAAATCAAAATGGCAACCATGACTGTGCTTGCATATAAAAAAAGGGCAGTGCTTCATTTGTGTGATTACATCCACCATCTTGACTTTTCTGAAGGACAGTCCCCCACCCTGCAGCTGCCCTATAGATGAAAATAGAACCACAGCTTTAAATTGTTTCTTGGCATTAAAAGGGCAAAAGGAATCAAACCTATAAATCAAGTGAAGTCTACAGCAAAAGTAGACTTTTGTTTTAAGTTTTAAGACTATTCTCTTCTGAGACTTTTCCTTCCCCCAGTTTATTTTCTATGGTATTTGATGTTATTTTGTTGATTCTTCTCTGAAAAGTTTGTCTGAACATTCTGTGTTGGTTTTATCTGATGAAGTTTGCTTATTGGAGTTCTGAAGGAGATCTACAGGGTGCTTCCCCACAGATAAAGTTAGCAGGTGTTGGAATGCTTATTTCCCTCCTCTCCTCCAAAATTTTACAATTCTACATTGTTACCAGTCTTTCTCAATCTTTGCAACTTTAAGATGTGTAGACTTCAACTACCAGAATTCCCCAGCCAGCCATTGTTGAGAAACACTGTTCTAAGTGGCCAAATGATTAACTGAGTCTATTTAGTCATTCTTGATCATAACATTATTACTCTATCCCACAAACACCACTTTGCTAGGTTAGCTTTCCTGAATTGCCTTCAGATCTGTTGTAGAACTTTCAGTTGTAGGATTTGCTGAAGATACATGAAAAATATCTGAACTGCAGGGATTGGTTAAATGCATCTTATGAAGAGACAGTTATCATTATATTATGTCACCAGCTCACTCTACCTACAACTAAAATTACCAAGAATTCTAATCAGACATGATAAAATGCATAGAATGTGCAAATATCACATCCCTATTGAGCTCAATAGTTTTGAAAACATTGAGGAAAGACAAATCAACCTGAATATATAATTGAAGGAGATATAAACACATCTCTAATAAATGAATTATATATACCAGCTATATCTTTCTCAATTTAATACTAATGAAAAAATGATTTCAATGGCTTTTGCAGAATGAAAGAATCAATGTATTTCCCATTCATATTTTATTTCTTCAAACATCAACTACTCTATCCCATTTCCATATTATTCTATTATTAAATACCTGCCTGAATTTGTATTTTATTTCTGTCTTTTTACATGAAAAAAACTCCAAAGTATAATGCAACACTTTGGAAGTGGTAGATAATTATGCTTTGATCAGCCCATCAATCGAGAAAGAACAAATAAAAGAATTTTTTATAAAAATTCATGAAGTTGACCTTTCTTGAACATGTTTGGTAAGACATTTGAAAATGGTGTAAGTATCACTTTACTTACACAATTTGATTCTGAATGCAGGGGGAACGTACAATATATCACTGTTCCAAATAACCTATAATTAAAACACAATTTTTACACTAACATACGTTCCAAACGCTATTCTTTTAATGTATAATAATACTACAACTAATCAAAATACAGTTGGAACAAATATTCTTTCTTTTGGGACTATAATGTACTGTTCCTATGGGTGAACAGACTTCATGTTTCAGTTAATAATGATATACCTATGACAGCAAGATTCTCATTAATTTTTATGTTCTTGTGAGATTTTTCACACCCTAACTGGCTGTTGGTTTCATAGGAAAATACAGAATGGAAGACAATATATACAACAGAATAGTTATTTTAAAATCTGTCAAACCTGCCCCAGTCTGATCCCTCAGGGAAGTAAAACTCTCAATGTTATGTACTGGGCTTTTGGTACCACACCACGTGTGTTGCTGGAGAACTAATGGCTCTCCAGCAACCCAGACAGGCTGTCTCCAGTCCTGCAATTGGTCAGCCCCAGGCAGCAAGCACGGGTTCAATCCTATTGGCTGCTACCATAGGGCTTGGTTATATATTGTGGCTGGGAGTGGCCCAAGCTCAAGTACAGTTCCAGCAAGAATAAAAGAATGAGTTTCTCTGTACTCAGGCGTGTGTCTTCATTCCTGCTCACCAGAGCCCACGACTTAACACTCAACACCATTTGGTTGACGTGAAAAGGCACTTTTACTACTGTGTTTCCTTGAAAATAACACCCAGTCTTATTATTTTTTTGCCTCCAAAAGAGGCACCTTATTTTCAGGTGATGTCTTTTCCAGGGTCTCACCTCATGATAGTGGCACCAACAGCCCCACCCAACTGGCCCAATTCTTCTGCAGCTGCTCACCGCTGATCATGTCATTGCCCCTGGCCTCCATTTTGCCATCAGAGGCTTTCAGAAACGGCCTCTGCAGCTGACAAGGGAGTTCTGGATTGCCGCACAGAATACCCCTCAACCTCCATTTCACCATCAGAGGCCTTCAATAAAGGCCTCTGCAGCTGAGTACCAAGCTCTGGATTGATGTGCGTGGTGCCCTTTGCCGGGGGTGATGCAAGCATGCGAGGGGCAGCAAACAGCTGCAGAAAAAGTGGGCCAGTGAGGGGAGGCAAGTGTTGGGGCATGGGAGACATGGCTGCAATGGTAAGCAGTTGTGGGGTATGTGGGGAAGCTCCACCTCTCCACCCCCACCCTAGCTTGATTTTTATGCATGCCCCTTCCCCTAAAGCTAGGGCTTATTTTTGGAATAGGGCTTATTTTCAGGAAAACACGGTAAGAGATGCTGATTACAGTAAAGTCAAGAGAATCTAAAATTCCCACATGTCAATATAGAACTAAACCTCTGGTTTCCCTTAGACCTCCCCCCCTTGGTCCATCTGTGTGTAGCCAATCTGGCACCTCTGCCATCTTAAGACATTGCTCACTTCTTCATAACCTGACCTTTGCTTCTTCATTTCTAGATTACTTGTAAACTTCCTGCTTCAGATTCTTTGTTATAAGAGTCGTGCTCTTAAAGACTATTATAAGGTTCCCTCTTGTGGCAAAGAGTTAATTGAAGACAATAAACTGGCATACAAGCACGTTTTCCAATATCATCTTTGTATCCTTTGTATCCTTTGTATCTCTACACCAACTATATTGCTTATATGTATAACTGATTTAAGTAATTGTTTTGTTGTAGGTTTATGTGTGACTATCACGAAGTTAAAGTGTTGGGTTCTCTGAGGTCACTGAAGCTAAAGAAACATCCACCAGAAGACAACTAAAATCAGAGAGAATCAAGAAGCTCCAAGTTTGTAGGGATTCCCTCAGTGTCAGTAAACCTCCACAGACTAATCCCTCCTACATTTACTAAAGGGCAAAATGGCTTAACAAGAACAGTTCTTCTCCCCATAAGTTTAAATGGGGGGGGGGAAGAGAAATGTCCTACACACTTTAGTTCCTTCAAATTTTTCCTGGAACAGGAAGAGGAAGGATATGCTCTTCATTTAAATGAGGATATGCTCCTCATTTAGCAACAGTAACTGGGACCAGAGTTTCCATCACAAAGTGATGCAGTTCATAAACCATGATGTCATGTGACCCCATCACTTAGTAGTAGCAATCTTGGCCGTTCCTGTTGCTGTCATTAAGACAGGATTGCAGATCATTAACCAAGGAACTTGTGTGACCCCAATTTATGACTTTCTGCCAGCTTTCCATAAGCAAAGTCAGTGGGGAAGTGAGGAAGCCCCACTCATGACATGCTTTCCTTAGGCTGGGGGAATTCTGGGAATTGAAGTCCACAAGTCTTAAAGTGGCCAAGTTTGAGGACTCCTGCCTTAGGCAGCCCATAAACAGGTCAGCAGGAAGGTGTGTGCTATGAGGTGTGGGTGGGCAGAGGGGACTGTGGAAGATCACTTAACAAATGATCACTGGCTGAGGACTATCTGTAAAGGATTCTAAATAATTTTCCATGTTGCTAGATGAAAACTTCCAAGTGTGCAAGAAGACTTTTAGATATCTTGAATATTGACATAAGATTGACATTAGGATCTGGCTTTGTTTCATGTCTGCTCGAGAGAAGTGTTTAGTTTTCTTCAATTATTCTCCAAAGTATCATTTTAGAAGGCTTTATTGTTATTTTTGTATTCACACTTCTTGTTTTGAAGCCTAATCCTTTTCTTTAACACCCACTTCTGATTTCGTGATAAATGTGTCCTTAATAAACTCTCAACTGTATTTTAACCAGGTATGTTTGATATCTATATGTGTCTTTGGGGATGCTACCTTGGAAGTTTGTGGGAACTTCTAGGTATCTGCAGATTGACTACCATATCACATATGACATGTTTTTCTGTTAGCAGAAAGAAGATATTTTCTTTCTTCTTTCTTTCTTTCTTTCTTTCTTTCTTTCTTTCTTTCTTTCTTTCTTTCTTTCTTTCTTTCTTTCTTTCGTCTTGCTCCAGAATTTTAGGTGAGGGGAGGAAAGAAAGTAGTGACAGAAAATATCAGTTGAAGGCAATAATTCCTGCATCATCTCAAGCTATTCTTGTTGGGTGAGGAACATCTGGTGGTAGAGAGATCTTTTACAATCCTTTATTACATGTTTGTCTTAAACTTTTAGAACTAAACTTGATACCCTTCCTGTGCGAAGGACATTATTCCATTGGCAATATATTATTATTATTATTATTATTATTATTATTATTATTATTATTATTATTATTATTATTATTATTAATAATAATAATAATAATAATAATAATAATAATAATAATAGTAACAACAACAACCCCCAGTGAGGCACTACCCTGATGTGGTTGTGGGGCTTGTGTACTCTGAGAAAGATGAGAGCTATGCCAGAGGTTCAACCATACTGGACAGGTCTCATCAGAGGAACCAGACAGAGTGTCTCTCCCATAAAAAAATATGGTGAGACATAAATTTCAGAATGCCATACCGACTCGGATGTCGCCTGGGTTAATAAGGTCCATGCTAGATTTTGGAGTTCCTGGATATCTGGTGAAAAATGGGTTACAGGACTCAGGACTGTTGGCTGAGCAACCAGGGCCAGCAGCTGCAGAACTACTGGAAGAAAAGGTGTTTACCCGTTGCAAATACACAGTGATTGAAAACAAAGAAATAATGATCTGTTATTACAGATCAAGTCCAACAAGAAGAGGATATCTAAAAAGAATGCACTAGTTCTGGAAAGAACAACTCAAGGACTCAATAGGTAGACAAAAATGCCAAATCCAGTCTGAACTTCTGGCTGATTGTGCAATGAATCATCATCATCATAAGAGCCTTGGTGGAGCAGTGGGCTAATGCCTCCTTAAGTAACACCTGCTGCCTGCAATCAGTGCAGGTTCGAGTCCCACCAGGCTCAAGGTTGACTCAGCCTTCCATCCTTCCGAGGTAGGTAAAATGAGGACCCAGATTGTTGGGGGCAATTAAGCTGACTTTGTAATAATGCCGCTTGGTGTGTGTGTGAAAGCCCTAATAAGCAGGCATATACATAGAATGAAGGCTACTGCTAAGTTTGTAAGCCGCCCTGAGTCTTCAGAGAAGGGCGGGATATAAATGGAATAAAAATAAATAAATAAAAAATAAATCATCATCATCATCAAGAAATTGCAGCTTCCTGCAATAACTCCAGCAAAGCTACAAAAAACTGTGCTACTCAGAACATCTTACATTTTAAGGAGATACCTGGTTGATACCTAGGATGCTGGCAGCAACCCGTGTCAACCGTTAGTGCCAGTCAATTTAAGTGTTCAGTTGACTGAGGTTCATGTTTAATGAATAAAATTCCTGGGTGTGCAGCTAATGAGTAGGCTGGCTTGGTCGCTCAACAGTGAGAAACTGGTGAAACGGGCACAGCAGCGCCTGCATTTTCTACGTTGCATGAGAAAAGCACATCTTCCTTCCTCTGTCCTGACCACTTTCTACAATCAAGAGCATCCTGTCATACAGCATCACAGTCTGGTTTGGAAGCATCCCTGCTTCAGACAGGAAGGCAGTTCAGAGAATGGTGAGGATGGCCGAAAAGATCATTGGCAGTTCCCTCCCTCCATCCAGGACATGGCACATAAGTGTTGCTTGAGCAGGATCGGTACGATTTTCTGGGACAGCACACATCCTCTTCACGACCTGTTTTCCTTGTTACCTTCTGGGAGGAGGCTTTGTGGTATCCGCAGCAGAACATCCAGATTCAGCCATAGTTTCATTCCATATAGCATTAACCTTGTGAACTCTCAAGCTTCCTCCTTCCGTTATATATTCAAGATAGACAGTATTTAATATTTATTTGTTAAGTATATGTAGGGGTGTGGGTCTATACATATGTCTATATAGTATGGTTAGGTGTGTGTCATGTATGTGTTCCACTTTGAGAGCGGGCAACTAAATTTCATTTTTGATATGTGCCGTTGTGCCCACAGTAAAAAAAAATGACAATAAAGGTTATCTTATCTTATCTAATGTTGGAAGGGACTTTGCAGGTCTTCTCATCCCCTGCTCAGGCAGGAAACCCTATACCATTTCAGACAAATGGCTGTCCGATCCCTTCTTAAAGACTTCCAGTGTTGGAGCATTCACAGCTTCTGGAGGCAGGTTGTTCCACTGTTTAATTGTTCTAACTGTCAGGAAGTTTCTTCTTAGTTCTAGGTTGCTTCTCTCCTTATGAGTTTCCATCTGTTGCTTCTTGTCCTGCCTTCAGGTGCTTTGGAGAATAGCTTGATTCCCTCTTCTTTGTGGAATCCCCTGAGATATTGGAACACTGCTATCCTGTCACCTCTCGTCCTTCTCTTCATTAAACTAGACATACCCAATTCCAGCAACCATTCCTTATATGTTTTAGCCTCCAGTCCCCCGATCATCTTTGTTGCTCTTGTCTGTACTCTTTCTAGAGTCTCAACATCTTTTTTACATCATGGTGACCAAAACTGGATGCAGTATTCCAAGTGTGTTTTTCAGCTACTGTGCAGATCACTTTCTGACACAGAATTGGAGAGACATTTTCTTAGTCCTTTGCATTAGGGCTGAGCTCACTGAGGGTAAAACAAAGCAATGACTGAATAACAGCTACAGTATCTAGAATAAGTATCAAGAAATTATTGGCAGGAAGATGCTCTTGGAGATGGCAAAATGTAAAATGTAAAAATAGTAAAATATTGGCTCATAACCAAGACTTGTTAAAGCTGATGACTATGGAATCATTATTGTATGTTTGGCACCATATTGCTGGTAAAAGGATTGATGGCGTTATGCTGCTAAGTTTCCATCTTACCCTTCTTTTAAAAGATGAACAGGATAAACATCTACAGCAGGGGTCTTCAAACTTGGCCCTTTTATGACTTGTGGACTTCAGCTCCCAGAATTCCTCAGCTGGCTGAGGAATTCTGGGAGTTGAAGTCCACAAGTCATAAAAGGGCCAGGTCTGAAGACCTCTGATCTACAGTATCATTAATATGTTTACATAGATGCCCCTTTTATTCCATGGCTCTGAGCTCTAGGTTTTCAACTAAACTTCCTTAGTCTATTTTTGGTTGACCATTTGAACTTCTTCTATCTTTTAGAACAATAGTGGTGTTCAGCCCTATTCTGCAAAAACAATAACTGAATGAGTCAAATTTCCATCCGAATGTCTGGTTTTAGTGTATACTGAAGATCTATTGCAACTGTTGTTAAAACAAGGGGATATGCAAGCCTTTTTCTTGGGTCAAAGAGTGTGCCTCACAGAACCTCAGTCTTCCAGGCAAGCTCATTAAAATCTTATCAATCTGTAATGGAGGCCTGCTTGAGAACCATCAGTCAGATCCCGATAGGGTGAACTTGGCATGGATCCCACTGATTTAACATCAGCTATTAAAGAAGGAAGGCACTGAGTTTTATGCAGCTTGATTTTGTGCCTTTTGCAGACTCTGAAAAATAATAATAATCAGAATAGAGCTGGAAGAGACCTTGGAGGTCTTCTAGTCTATGCCCTGCTCATGTAAGAGTCCCTATATTGTTTCAGAGAAGTGGCTGTCCAGTCTTAAAAACCTTGAGTGGTGAAGCACCCACAACATCTGAAGGCAAGGTGTTCCACTGGTTAATTGTCTTCACTGTTATCAAGTTTCCAGGTTGCTTCTCTCCTTGATTAGTTTCCATTCATTGTTTCTGGTGTTTTTGAAAATAAATTGACCCCCTCCTCCTTGTGGCAGCCTCTCAAATACTGGAAAACTGCTTATTTTCTTTTCTTTTCTCCAGACTGGCCATTCTCAAGTCCTGCATGTTTTAGTCTCCATCTTAGTTGCTCTTCTTTGCACTTTTTCCAAAGTCTCAACATTTTTTTTTTGTAATGTGGTGACCAAAACTAAATGCAGTATTCCAGATGTGGCATAAGACTTTATAAAGGAGTTCTAATACTTCACGTGATTTTGATTCTATGCCTCTCTTTATACAACCAAGGATTGTATTAGCTTTTTTGGCTGTTGCCGCACACTGCTGATTCATGTTTAAGTGATTGTCTACTCTACTGGGAACCCAAGGTCCCTCTCACTGTTACTGTTTTTGAACCAGGTTTTTCCTAATCTGTACTTGTACCTTTGGTTTTTCTTGCCCAGGTGTAAAACCTTGCTTTTCTCCACATTAAATATCATGTTGTTGGATAGGGCCCATTTGTCAAGACTGTCAAGATCTTTTTGGATTCTGAGCTTGTCTTCTTGTGTGTTGGCTATTCCTTCCAGCTTAGTGTTATCTACAAATTTGATGAGATCCTCTTCTATTCCCTCATTTATGAAGATATTGAAGAGTAATGGGCCTAAGACAGAACCTTGTAGCACCTACTGCTTTCTTTCCTCTATATAGATGTAATACCATTAAGGACTACTCATTGAGTACAGTTTGTCAGCAAGTTATAAATCCATCAGGTGGTGATGCTGTCTATCACATATTTTTCTAGCTTACCAAGAAGTATATTATGGTCTACTTTATCAAATGCCTTGCTGAAATCTAAATATATTATGTCCACAGCATTTCACTGGTCTACTAATTTAATCACTTTTTCAGAGAATGAAATAAGATTGGTTTGGCATGATCTGTTTTTAACAAACCTGTGTTGGCTACTAATTATAACTTTATTTGTTTCTAGATGATCATAGATCATCTATGTTATTATTATTTTCCAGTATCTTCCCAGGTATTGATGTCAGGGTGATTGGTCTGTAGTTTCCTGGGTCTGTGAATAAATGGCCTTCCATAATGTATGCAAAGAGAGAGAAAGTAGTAGAACTCTATATTTTATGAGGGCAGGGCTATATTTCACTGTGGTATAAAATAAAACAGCAGTATTGATAAGGGAGGAACACTAGCAGAATGGATGAACTGCGCCTCTTGAATACTTAGCTATACTCTTGAGGTATGTAACTGAGAACTAAAGTTACCCCAAATTTTTGACTTGTAGTTATTGGATGCAACATGTAGTGTACTGTTTTGTCTCTAGCTTCCCTTTGAAATTCCCTTCAGTTTTGTTAGATTACAATCCCATAATTCCTTGCCAGAAATGGATATCCTGGGAATTTGGGAAGGTGAAATCCACATATTTAGTAGGAATATGATTGGAGAAGTAAGAAGACTACATTTCAAACAACCATCGCCCAAGTAATGACTTACTTAACAACTTTTTGGCTTGCTTTAAAAGAACAAATGGTCAGCTTTGTGGCTGCTCTTAAAACTAATTTGGAAAAATCAATAACATATTTTATTTATTTATCTCATTTATAAAACACATGTTCATGGACAGCCCTGGAGGAATAACATCTAAACCCTTGCTTAGGGAAAAATTAAATTGGGCTGAAGCTTTCAATAAAGAATGTGAAATCCAGTAAAGTTAGAATATGCAGTAAAAAGTAAGATACATATTATCATATATTTCAACCATAATGGTACACAGGCTTTTTTTTACCGATAATTTTATTAGAGGTCACAGTAAAAGAAATAAAAGCTATACAAGTTACAATATATAGAACATATAATGTAAAAAAGAAAAGAGAAAAGGGAAGAAAAAATAGTAATTTCCCCTCTATCCTAAAGAAGTGCACAATTTAAATAAATTGATCACCTCATAAACTACAAAAACCAAAAGCTTCATTATTTAATCCTTATTAGCAAATGTGCAGACAACTAATTAGCTATCCAAACCTTGATCAAATAAGTCAACCTTTTATTCTTTCTCTATCATTTTAAGAACTTTAATTCTTTTTTTTTTGTAATAAGCTTTTTTTGGTTTTTTCCCCTCTACATCCATATGTTAGTTTTTCAAACAACGTGTGATCTGGGTTCATAAAACGTTAATACATAATCAAGTCCTACTGTTTGGTTCTCTCTTCTAGCCATTTGTAGAACAGATTCCAGCTTTGGTAGTATTCTGTTTCTTCTTTATCTTTCAGCCTCATAGTTAATCTGTCCATTTCCGTGCATTCCAGTATCTTTTGTATTACAACTTCTTCTGAAGGTATTCGTTCATTCTTCCAACATTGTGCATAGCTTATTCTTGCGGTTATAATATGTAGAACCAAATATAGGTTTTATTTATTAATCTTTTCTGGTACTATACCTAATTAAAAACAAATCAGGATTAAATACTACAGGTTCTGCTAATATTTTTTCTAGTCAAACATGTATTTTTTTCCAATAGGCCTTTTGTCACATGTCCACCAGATATGATAATACGTGCCTAAATTATGTTTACATTTCCAACATTTACCTGATACATTTTTAAACATTTTTTGCTAATCTTGCTGGAGGCAAGTGCCATCTATAAAACATTTTATACAAATTTTCTTTATACGCAGTTGACATTGTCAATTTATAATTTCTCTCCCATAATTTTTGCCATTTTTCTTTTTTTTAATATTTTTTATTTTTTCACAGTTCCTTTAATATACCACAAAGTAACCAATGAAATATAAACATTTTTCCAAGTATTTAACATTTGTTATATCAGTAATGCTGTAGGTATTATATATCGCCATACATAAATACATACACGTAAGTTTGGGTGCTGCTCATCCATTTCCCCTTTCACTGTATCCACCTCCATTTTTCTAATTCTATATTATAACCAAAGTGTTTCGTACACCTTATCATTGTCTCTTTAGTTTGTTCAATTTCCATCTCTAAAATTAACAAAAAAGTATACATTTTCTTAATTTCTCATCAGAAGTTAATAATATCTTATCAACTACAGTTTGCTCTTTATAGTATCCATACAGTTTCATATCTTTTTCATATCTATTTTGTATTTGTAAGCATACCCACCATGACATGTTGATACCCTGATTTTCCAGCTCTTGTTTCGATTTTAATGTCCCATCAATATTTAAAATATCTCTATATGTCCAAGTTTTTTCAAAATCTAACAAATTTGTATGTGAAAAAGCTTCAGTTGTTGATAACCACCTTGGAATTTTTACATATATTTTCGTTTTATTTTTTTCCCATACTTTTATCAAAGCATTTCTTCTGTCCAAAGTCCATTGTTTGTAATTGATGAATCATAAATTGCCATGAAAGATTATCAAATGGCTTTTGAGTGTCTAAAAATATTAATGCCATTTGTTTCCCTGGATGTTGCTCATAGTATTCCAGTACATCTATTATCACTCTTAAGCTATTTTTACTTTGTCTCTTTGGTAAAAAGCCATTTTGATCCGGGTGTATAAATTCAATCTCGGGTGTATTTTTTCAATCTCTCCGCCATTATTGAAGTAAAAATTTTATAATCCACATTGAGCAATGAAATCGGTCTATAGTTCTTAATCTGGGTCAAATCCAAATCTTCTTTTGGTATTAAAGTAATATTTGCTTCAATCCACGTCATTGGCATTTTAGCTTCTAATAAAAGTCCATTACAAACATCTTTCAACGGTTTGCTTAATATCTCTTGTAAGTTCTTATATAACTCTGCCAGAAGTCCATCTGGACCAGGAGTTTTCCCATTTTTTTGTCTCTTTATGGCCTCTGTTATTTCCATCATTGTAACCCCTTCGTCTAACATATTTTTTAAATGTCTCTGAAATCTTTGGAAGATTACTTTCTTCCAAGTATTTTACAGTTTTCTCTCTTGAAGTCTCCTCTTTACAGTTCCTTATAGAATTCTTTAACTATCGTTTTTATTTCTTCATTTTTATATTTTAAATAACCTTTCCCATCAAGTAAATTATGTATCATTTTTTTCTGTTTTTTAAGTTTATAAGCTAGCCATCTTCCCAGCTTGTTGGCATTTTCAAAAAAAATGTTTCGCTCTTTTTATCTGTTCTGCCACTTTTTCTGAGTCTAACAAATTTAATTTATGTTTTATTATGTCCATTTCTCTTTTTAAAGTCTTTTTTGTGGATTTCTTTGCAGTTCTGATTATAACTTTCCAAATTCTTCTTTTAATAATACATATTGCTGTTTTCTCTGTTTATTTTTCCTTGCCATATACATTATAGCTATACCTCTGAAATACGCTTTAGCTGTATCCCATAGATTTTGTACTGTAGTATCTTTTTTTTTATTTTCTTTGAAGAAGAATTCCATTTCTTTTTTTGTTAACTCTATAAATTATTTTTCCTTTAATATGGAATGATTTAAAGTCCATCTTGGCCCTTTTTGTATTCCTTTCCAGGTCATTTTCAAGGGATTATGATCTGCCCATATGCCTGTTTCTATTTCAATGTCCTGAACATTCATTCTCACATCGGCAGTCATCCAAATCATATCAATCCTTGTCCAGGATTTCTGGCTATTTGAATAAAAAGTATATTGCAATTTTTGTGGATTCACTTCCCTCCAAACATCTTGAATTCCAATTTCCTCCACCATATGAAAAAATGTCTTAGGTAATCTTCCTCTTCCATTTTTCCCTGTTTTGTTACTTTTATAATCATTTTTTTTCCATCTATTATTGCATTGAAATCTCCTAGTAAGCAAACATTTTGATACTCCATTTCTATTATTTTTCTATGTAGGTTTTTGTAATTTTTTCTTTATTATTATTCGGTGCATAAATTGCCACTAATAATGTTTGCTTTTGATGCAGATAAATTTCTACCATTAAAATTCTTTCTTCTTCATCTGAATATACCATTTTCGAATCTATTGTCTCTTTAATATATAAAGCTACTCCTCTTTTTTTCTGTTGTGCTGATGCATAATAGAGTTTTCCAATTTTTGGATATTCCAATAATTTATGATGGTGTACTTTTATGTGTGTTTTTTGCAAACAAATTATATCCAAATTCAATTTCCGTAATTTCCTAAAAATCTTATTTCTTTTAATTGGAGAATTCAGTCCATTTATGTTTACTGAGAAGATTTCATTTTCTTTATCCATTTCCATTTATTTATATTTCGGTCTAGTAGATCTAGTAGTCCTTTGTTCTCTGGCAAGTCCTTCATCCTCGCCCTTTTGGTCATCTTCCTCTTTCTGTTCTTCTGTTTGTGCAGTTGCTCCTTGAGTCCCCTCTTCTGCTTGTTTCTTCTCCTTACTCTCCCCTTGATTTAGTTTTACTCCTTCATTTAAAATTGACCTATTCCTCACTTCAAAGTCTTCTGCTTTCCAAATTGAGTCCAGTCTATACCTTTGGCGTCTAGTCATGCCGGCCACATGACCACGGAGACGTCCTCGGACAAGCGCTGGCTCTTCGGCTTTGAAACGGAGATGAGCACCGGCCCCTAGAGTCGGAAACGACTAGCACGCATTTGCGGGGGAACCTTTACCTTTACCTTTACCTTATACCTTGTATTGTTCCAGTTTATTAAGATACCTTCCGGCATCAACCATCTGAAAATTATACCATTGGCAATCAGCTTTGTGGTCAAAAAGTGATACTATCTTCATGTGTCTCTAACTCTCTTGGGTATCTGCTTTAAGACCACAATTTCTTTATTTTTATATTGTATTGGTTCATCTCTAACTTTCCATAGTACTTGATCTCTTGTTGTCTTCTTTGTAAACTGTACATGTACTTCTCTTGGCAGCTTATTTCTTCTTGCATAGCTTGAATTGAAGTGAAATATGTCATCTAACTCAAGTTGAATTTCTCCTTGATCTGCCTTCAAAGACTCCTCCAGGATGTCAATAACCACCTCCTCTATGTTTCCTTCTCTATCCTCAGGAACGTTTTGAAATCTTAAATAATGTTCCGCTTTTTCCATCTCTAAAATCTTAATTGCATTCTCTAATTTTTCATTTTCTTGTAGTAACATTTCTATCTTTTTATCATTCTCATCTGTTTTTTCTTCAATTTTGTCTATCTTCTGTTGATTTTTTATTATCATTTGATTCTGAGTTTCAAATTTTCCCTTTATTTCCAAAATTTCTTCATTTAATTCCTCCAGTTTACTTTGTGTACTTCTGTGATTTTCTTGCATTTCTTAATGGTTCCTCTCCAAAGTCTCTTGATTCTTTAACATAAGATCTTGAAGAAAGTTTAATGAAGTCTGTGTTTCACTTTGAGCAGTACCTATCTTTTCACGTTGCAACATTGCTTCAATAGATCCCTATGTTGTAGGACTGGATTGTCCTACTGAGGGTGCAGAAGAAGTTTTCTTCATGAGTCTAGAAATATTCGATGAAGTCATTTTACAGCTTACAATCTAAAGCCAAAACGTCTGTTTAAATTTAGCCAAATTCAATAGAAGTAGCTTTGAATCTCAATCTCACAACAAGGCAGTCTTATCATTTGCAGGTGTCTTTTGTCAAGTTAACTTCAGTCAACAACAGTATATCAGAAATTTTGTTCTTCTTTCAACACTAGATGTCCTCCTTGGCTTATTTATCAATGTCCGATATTTTTAACAAAGAGTCTTTCCCCCCTTTATAATTACTCACTGCTCTTAAATCTTCTGGGGGTCTTTACTTTCCAGCCCTTTCCCATCAGGGGCTCAACATTTATAATCCTCAAGGAGAAGGAAATAGAAAATCTTGCTCACCCAGCTTCAGCACGCAGTTGAAATTCCGCTGATTTATAGTCCTTTTTCTTCCTGTTGGAGACGACTATGGCTGATAAATCTTAACAGCCTTTTCCTTCATTTTTCCAGAGGGTCCTACAGTTCGCTCTGATCAGGTGCCCCCTGATCTGAGCTCCTGAAGTATCCCTCCTCCTTCATTGCCTCTCCAGGGCAACTTTCCAACCCTTTAAGGGTTGCTTGTCAAAGAAAAACCAAGCTGGAAAGCCAAGCACCGGCTTTTCCCAGTTGTCCCAATGGCTGCCAAACAGGAAGTCAAGAACTTTAATTCTTAAACCCCTCAAATAGTGTCCCACAGCTTAATTTCTTATCATTTTTTTGTATTGTTCTCCAAAAGTTGCTTCAGAACTTTGGAAAGTCTGTAAATGCAGTAAGAGAAATTCATCTTTTTTTTCACTTGTAAGAAAGTCCTTCAAAACTTTGACAGATCTCTTTTTTATATCCCGTAAAAAAAATAATCCCTCTTTTTTGGTTTAATGGTTTATCTCTTCTTTAGGCATTGAAGTATCATCCTCTTCCGTCTAAAAGTCCAGGTGAACTTTTTTTGGTTGCATCCTTTCATTCTTTGCCAGATTGATATCCACATTCAGATTACTCTGGGTATCTAGTTTTGCTTCATTGCATCCTTAACTGTCCATTTTTCAATCATTTCTGAGAGCTCAAAGACCATTTGTCATAAAATTTCATAAAAATTTCTCAATTTTCTAACAAATCAAATATTTCCTTCCATTCTTTTGTTATCCTTTAGCTCCCTCTAGTATCTATCATTTAAAGTCCCATTATCTTGTAATGATTAAAGAAAGAATAAACAATTCCACTTTCTCATGAGAGGTTTTTTCCCCCAAAAAAATTAAAATTATAATTCCAAATCCATCTTAATCCATTGTAAAACTTTCTAAAATCCATATTCTTATCTTTTTTCTGTTTAATCCGGAAAGTAATATTTTTCAAAATCTTTTAAAATCATTTTTTAAAAAATCTTTATCTAAGGAAAAGACGTCACACCTAATGAATGCAGTATGATTCATTTTCCAAAGAGTCTTGATTCTTCTAAAAACAAAAACAAAAAACAAAAACCTGCAAATCCATACTGATTAAGTATTGAGGTTTGGTCAAGCTTAATATCTTTTAAACATCTTGCATTAAAAACTTTCTAAAGAAAAGAAGAAATAGGGGTGACATGATAGCGGTGTTTCAGTATCTGAGGGGCTGCTACAAGGCAGAGGGGGCCAGGTTGTTCACCAAAGCACCAGAGGGAAGGATGAGAAACAATGGTTGGAAACTGATCAGAGAGAGAAGCAACCTGGAATTAAGGAGAAACTTCCTGACACTAAGGACAATTAACCATTCAAACAGCTTGCCCCCAGAAATCGTAGGTGATCCATCACTGGAGATTTTTTAAGAAGAGGCTAGACAGTCACTTGTCTGAAATGGTATAGGTTCTCCTGCTTAAGCGGGGGGCTGGACTAGAAGACCTCCAAGGTCTCTTTCCTATTCTATTCTATTCTATTCTATTCTATTCTATTCTATTCTATTCTATTCTATTCTATTCTATTCTATTCTATTCTATTCTATTCTATTCTATTCTATTCATCCCCATCAAGGGGCTACAACAACTCGCTAAAAGAATGCAAATGACCAGCTGTCTCCAAGGAGTAAAAACCCTGCCATTCCCCACCATCCAGTCAGAGCTGAAGAAGCTTCTTGGATGAGAAGCAAAATGTCTTCAAGAAAAACAAGAAAGTCCAGTTGCCTCATGAAAAAAAACACCTTTGGCTCAGGATGTTTCTCCTTAATTCCAGGTTGCTTCTCTCCTTGATTAGTTTCCATCTGTTGTTTCTTGTCTTGCTTTCTGGTGCTTTGGAAAATAAATTGACCTTGTGGCATCCTCTCAAATACTGGAATACTTTATCATGTCTCCCCTAGTTCTTCTTCTCTCTAGACTGGCCATTCCCAAGTCCTGCAACTGTTCTTCACATGTTTCAGTCTCCAGGCCTTTAATCCTTTTAGTTGTTCTTCTTTGCATTTTTCCAAAATCTCAAAATATTTTTTGTTATGACCAAAACTGGATGCAGTATTCTAAGTGTGGCCTTACTAAGGCTTTATAAAGCAGTACTAATGCTTCACGTGATTTTGATTCTATGCCTCTGATTATACAACCAAGGATTGTATTAGCTTTTTCAGCTGCTGCTGCACACTGCTGACGTGTTTGATTAGAAAGCGTGCATATTGATTATTATCCCATTGATTAGAAAGAGGGCAGAGAAATGCAACAAAGATGATAAAAGGTCTGGAGGCAATAGTATGATGAAAGGTTAAGGGAACTACATCTAGCCTAATAAAGATAAGGTTTAGGGATGTCATGATAATTGTCTTCCAGTACTTGAGGGACAGTCAGAGAGAAGAGGCGATTGATCTATTCTCCAAAGCACCATGAAGCATGTTAAAGAGAGATCTGACCTAGAAATAAGGACAAATTTTCTGACAGTGAGAACAATTAGTCCATGGCATGGCCCCCCTTCCCAAGTTGTGGGTGCTCCACCACTGGAGGTTTAAAAAAATAGACTGGACAACCATTTGACTGAGATAGCATAAGGCTTTTGCCTTGAGGAGGGGGTTAGACTAGAAGTCCCTTCCAGCCCTGTGATTCTATAATTCACAAAGACCTTGCCTTAATCCCCCCCAAAAAAACAATTGTCAGCCCGGATTTTGCTGTCTCACCACAAAAGCGACAGCAAAAGTGTCCCAAGAATGGCAATGAAGCTCCCTCTCTAGAAGAGTGCAATGCTAGGAACAGCTAAGATATTATGCAGAATCTTGGACCCAAGACTGAGGAAGACATGAAACACCCATAGGGATGAGAAGGGCATTTTATTATTGCCAGTCTGGTATGATGGCTTACAGTGTGAATGACAACTCACATGTCATAGCTGCAGTGATCTATGAAGAGTAATTGAATGGTAGGAAAAGGTCCCTCTTGAAAAGCAGGGAGGGTCTTGTTTCTAAGATCTATAATTTTCTGTGAGATAGTTCTAAAAAAAAACCCTGAAATGATGTACCCGGAACACAAATGACTATTAAACCAAATGAATATTAAACCAATTTTATATTGCTAGAATGCTTCATAATTACGCAAACAATTCGATTAGAGATTAACAGAGAATTCTCATTATGCCAAGTTATTTATGTAGGAATTTGTACATCCTGCTGAGTAATCTGCTTCAGGAACCACTTGTTCTTCTAACAATAGTCATTTTCACCTTTAATTTTTTTTAAAAAATTGGCTGATGCATGGCTTGTGGCTCTTGTAACACAACTAAGATTCAGAGGCTGTTTTCTCAGCATTCTTACTGTGTTCCAAAGTGTTTGGAATGAGTTATGACATTTTGAGGAGAATTCTAGAGCACTAGAACTGTGGGAGATACAACTAGGTAAATTTAATGTTGCTCATGGTATATTTCAAATTAGGTAGAATATAGTCTGCAGAAGACATGACAGCACTGTGCGTGCTCCAACACTGGAGGTTTTTAAGAAGAGATTTGTCATTTGTCTGAAATGTTATAGGGTTTCCTGTTTGAGCAAGGGGTTTGGATAGAAGATCTCCAAAGTCACTTCTGTTATCTTCTAAAAGCAGTGCTTTTCCCATGTGGCAACTGTAAAACGTGTGAACTTCAACTCAAACTTGGAACCTTTAAGATATATGGACTTCAACTCAAACTTGTCAAGCTAATATATGTGGACTTCAACTTCCAGAATTCCCCAGCCTTGAAAAACATATTCTAAAAGAATGTTCCTTCAGAGACAAGTGTTTTCTAACATATGTCAGCCTAATTCTACAATGAGTGGTATATAACTCTTTGTAAGCCTGAATAAATTAAATCAATCAACTTTAGCATAAATCAGTTTTCACTGCAGCATGGCAATCCAACTGCAACAACTGCAAATGTAGGTTGATTTATTCTTTAATCAGCACTTGTTTTAGGCACATGAGATAACTGCAAAGCAATTATTTATTATAACAATATGGCACCTATTAGTGTCATGCTACCAATGACATATCTCCTAAAGAATTTGTGCAGCTCTACGTACGTGGTGGAAGGCAAATTATGTAAATGATATCAGATGAAGGGTACAATACACCATCATGGAAACTTACATGATTTGCATTGTCCACGTGACTAACATGATGTTACTTGTCCTTTTGCCACCCTCGTCCCACAGATGCCTATACCTGCAATTCCAATTGACGTTTTCATTTACTAATTAAATTACATCTCCAAAACATGAGCAGTTTCAGCACTCTCACATAAGACTTAGCAAAAATTTGAGTGGGACTGACACAAACCTCAAGATTTAGTGATTTTGTAAGAATGGGAATGAATTATGTAGTCCCTTGGTCTTTTACACAAGAACATATAGCTCCACATTGGGGTGTCTGCAAGGAACAGTCAAAAAAGGAGTTCATCCCTTCCTTTATTCTAACATGTCCAAAGCAGTCAACTGATTTAGTTTCAAGTCATAACATGCTAGGTTTCCCAGCCCAAGTTCTAAAGCATCCAGCTGAAGAACAATTTCTGTTATGTATTGAATATATATAAAGTTGTGTTAATCCCTGTTAAAGTGAAACTAACCTAACTCCAACTGCTTGTGAAGCCAACCTGAAACTAACCTCTAGATGACCCTGATTGTTAACTCCAACTGTTTTGGAGGGAAACTTTAAACATTCATATTTGAGCGGGTTTTTCAAGTATTGTGAGTGTTAAGGCCCTGTGGGTTCAGAGTATAAATTACAGGCAATTGCCTGCAGTTCTCCAATTCTAGTTTGAATAAATAAATAATGTTGTAACTATGCTGGTCTGCTCCTTGCCTACTGAAGCCCACTACTCAATTTCTATCTTCTTTTCCACTCTTGTGGCTCACATATTTTTCTTGTTTACTAAATTGAGTGGTTTAATTAGAGCCAAGTTGGTTCATCTCCAAATTAAAGGGGGGGAGGTGAGGAGGAGGAGAAGCTACAGCACACACTCTTATATTTAGGCATATCTAGCTATAATTCTGTGCAAATGTGTAAGTAAATGACAGTGGCAAATAGAAGAAGTTGCAGCTGCTAAGGCATTTTGCATGCCTCTATGCTTCTATAAAGGTGAAAAAAAACATCAAACACATCCACCTGCTTTAAAATAGAATTTGGGCTGTTGATTACAAGAACTCTTCAAGTTGGGTTGGTGAGATGACATCTGGGACAAGGCATATTATGCATTGATTGACTGCTCAGTGTTCTGGGTTTTTTCTCCCTTTTGATGGCTGATAAGATTTTTACAAAGCAAGATCATGCCCAGCATTTCAACAGTACTATAGTTACCAGTATACTGAAATAAAAAGTGAACGTGTTTAGCCTTTGTTATAGAAAACACATTTATGGTGACAATAAAGCCTACATCAAGCGGGGTTTAAATGTAAACCAGAACAATAAGCACAATACTGAAGAGTCCATTTTGCTCTAAATCATGGAGAAAAAAAAGTAATATAGCTGAATACCAAGTGCTAATCTTGACTGGATTTAAACCAATCAAAACCCACTTTATGGGGCTCCACTAAACTGTGTAGAAGTGTCATCTGACATAGAGGGAGAAACATATTCTCATCTTTGCCATTCAGTGCTTCAGAGACATAGTTTCATATGTCCATAGGAGGTGTTTAAAAAAAGTCAAGATGGCAGCCACAACAGGATGATCAAGCTCTTTTTTTAAAACGTGTGACTGTAAATAACAGGCAAAGCTTCAATCAACTATTGCTGCTGCCATCTTGACTTTTTTGACCAGTCCCTGCAGACACCCCTGATCTGTTCCTGACTCAGCCTGGGATTTTTTTAAAGAACTACCACTGCAGATCCACAGGGAAGAAGCAATACAATGGCAGTTTGCAGAAAGAGAAGGGAGTGGATTATTAATTTATTTCAAAATTCTCTGGGATTGGGTTTTGTTTTGTTCTGTTTCAGTCTATTTGTAGGTTTTCCTTTCCTCAACTTTTAAACAGGCAAAAATAAGTCTTACCGTTTCATTTCTTTTAGAGGATTGGGGGATATTAAGAAACATTTCATTGATACTGAAAGCTTCTGGGACCACTTTCGGTATTTCAGAGATCTGTTTCTAATGTTTTTCCTCTTTATTAATCCATCTTTGCTTCTTTGCTATGTATTTATTATGAATCTTCAGAGACCATTAAGCAACTCTTAGCTGCTGGAGATCCATTTCTAAATGTATATATTCAGTTGCTGAATATTATAATTAAAAGAGGCTTAGCAGTTATTCCTGAATGAAGATCAGACGCATATTTAATAATAGACTTTCAAAATATCTTTCCAGTTGCAATATAAATATGATCAAATAAATATGATCAGAATCAATTTTTATTTAGTATTTTGTGGTTTATTTCAGTTTCTTTCCATTTTTAAGTTTACAATTAAAACCTGCTTTCATTCTGGATTGAAACCAGATTCACCTGGCATTTTCAAATTTATCATTGCAAACATTTCTAATAGTTTAGAAGTAGTTAATGAGAAATTTCTGAAAGCAACTAGAAAGTGAGATTTGCAATTTAGTGTTCTTTATAAATTTAGTTCCCTTTATAAAGGGACGTGGTGGCTCAGTGGGTTAGGACGCTGAACTTGTCGATTGGAAGGTCGGCAGTTTGGCGGGTCGAATCCCGAGTGCCGCGTAGCAGAGTGAGCGCCTGTTACTCGTCCCAGCTTCTGCCCACCTAGCAGTTCGAAAGCACGTAAAAATGCAAGTAGAAAAATAGGGACCACTACGGTGGGAAGGTAACAGCGTTCCGTGCGCCTTCGGTGTCTAGTCATGCCGGCCACATGACCACGGAGACGTCCTCGGACAAGCGCTGGCTCTTCGGCTATGAAACGGAGATGAGCACCGGCCCCTAGAGTTGGAAACGACTAGCACGCATGTGCGGGGGAACCTTTACCTTTTACCTTATAAACCTTCCCTGAGGTTGTAACAAAGATGGCTAATCCTGTCAGCTCCTGGCACTCATATCAACAGAAACCACTGCCCTGTGGTCTTCTCATGTGGACCAACTCTCCAGATCATATGTAGGTATTCTGCCCCCCTCTCCTTATCCAAAGAGGTTTCCAGTCTACCTTCCTGTTCCTTAGTCTTTGGTGTGGTAATTGGATCCTCTTTTGGAGAGCTGTCTTCAGTTCACCATATCTCCCCTGGAAGTCCAGTTTTTATTAAAACTTTTTAAAGCAAATGATATCAAAACCTTTCAAAATCGATCAGATACAGCAGGGGTCCTCAACCTTGGCAATTTTAAGACTTGTGGACTTCAACTCCCAGAATTCCTCAGCCAGTCCACGTGTCTTAAAGTTGCCAAGGTTGAGAACTCCTGTGATTCAGGACTGATCTCTATATTTCCATCAATATATAAAACATATATCTATCCCCCAAAAAATTAAATGAGCAAAACAATGTTTGAAAGATTCTGGAATAAAATCTATTACATTATCAAATTTATTACATTATTATATTATTCATTTTCCTGATAGGTGGTCTCTTCAGGTATATGAAAAGGTGATGATGAATTTGTGTAGTCTTTTCAATTACATTTATATTAACAATGCTTTACCCCAAGGCATCAGTTTTAATTTTTTCCCCCTATTCTGCTTTTGGGTTGGTGTCAGAATCCATTTATATTTCATTTCTAACTATGTCCTCTGAGCTAAACCCAAATCTCATCTTCCCCTGGATTCTGCCATACCCAAGGGGGAGAGGGAACAGGCATAGAACTTTATGGCTTTCACTTCCTCCCTTAAAATGTAACCTTTGTTTATGCTGCTATCCATCACAATATAACCAATTGCTTTCCTACTAGGCATTGCCCCTCAACTTACGGACAACTAGAAAAGGGGGTGGGGAAGAGAGGAATGCAGCCCTCTGGGATCTGGTTTGTTTCTCTGAATGAAGTGTGAGGAGGGTGGAAATGATCCTGCTGCAAACAAACTGTTATCTCTCCTAACCCACAATGAGTTTACCACCTGGAGATTGGTGGATCTGGAACTGACCAAATGAACTGTGGGGTGAAGTGAGTTGGGGGGGAGAGAGAGAGTCATGCAGCTAGCTTTCATGCCTAAAATGAGACTAGAACTCACATTCTCCTGGGTTCTAGTTTTGTACCTAATCCCTAACAAACTGAGTCTCTAGATTATGTTAGGAGAGAAGAGGTAATCCTGAACTGATAGATCTGTGTAATCTGTGTAATTTCTAGTACATCATCATCAATTAGGACTGCCAAATCCTAATTGTTTCATTCTCCATTTTAGTAAAACAGAAATGAACCCCTTGTAGCCCCAGGGAAACAGTTCAGATTGGAAACAGTTTACAACTCTAGTGGAACTGGTAAAAGAGAGTATACTTGTTAAAAATAATGAAAGACCCCAAATGCCTCAACCACACTAAACCTGGAATGCCACACCCAATGCTGTGTGCCTATGGGCACCAATTAATCACCGTTCCTCTTCTAACATGTACTAATCAATTGAAGAGAAGCTTAAGGAATAAGGAATGCATTTTTTTTTGTTCTGGAAAAACTAATTGATGTATCCTATGCATTAAAAATCTCTTGATTACTGGGCTGTAGTTAGTGGTTCTCATGCTACCAGAATTAGGTAGAGGTCCACATATTCTAATGCTTCAAAATACCTGGCAGGTTTTGTTTTGTTTTATTTTTTGTAAGAAGATAAATAGCAACAATAACACTCCAGTATGTGGCTGAGAATCAAGGGAGCTGTGTTTCTTCTCGCTTATAATCCTCTACCTCACAAGGCTACCACTGCAGTACAAAAAGGTTGCTGCACAAAACCCTGCAAAGTTAATATTTCGATTCATACTGCTCTAGCAGCATTTACACCCACAAGGTTATGTGACTGGGAAGCAGAAAGAAAGTATGCAGCAAGTTCATGTTAGACATAATGCAGGCCTGAATACCTTTTATTTTTCTGCACTATTAGAGCCATTTTCAAATCCTTGATCATTATAATCATCAAGATAAATGTTATGGTTTCTCAAGTTGGTAATGAGCATTTCAGCTGCTTGTTCTCCACTGATGCACTCAGTAAACCTTTCCTTAATGTTGAATCTGCTTATATCTTTGTGGTGAATTATAAATTGGAATAACACATGTTGATAGGAGATATTAGGAATAACACCACATCTGAAGTAATAATGAATGCCTTTGTCCTTCCCTTACAAGGATGGCCTCCTGCACATTTTCCTCAGAGTTCAATAAATTCATTCTCACTGTCACAAACGAGATAAGGACCTCATCCTTCCATCATTTTGGCCTCTGCTTCTGTTTGATATTGGCAAATGCTCATGAGTGATGCCATCATAATAAGCTATTAAGAGTTTCAAGGAAATGGTCTTTGTGTGGGTTACAAACATTATCGGATTGTCTGCAGGAAATACTAAATCTTTTGAAGCAAGATAAGGTAAAATATATTCAATATTTTTTCCATCTCACTGCTTCTCTTAAGATTTGTTTTAGCACTTTGCTGTCCTTTCCATGATCACCTGACCATGGATGGTGCAATTCTTTCCATTATCAATGTCAAGTTTTATCATATGTGCTCTTTTGTCATTCAGGAAATTTGATACATAGCCAATGTCCTTTCTTCACATTTACTTCACATTTGTCCTTTTTTGCCAGCTGCCTGGTGTTTTTGCTTCCATCAGAAAATAACCAAGATGGAAAACAATACACAGTTTGATTGGTGAGACCAATAAAGGAGAAAAAAATGTAGCCTGGGGTTGAAATGAGGGGTCCTTGGTGCTCTTTGAGCTTGGTTGTTTTCTTGCAGATGTTTGATTACCCAAACTAGGTAACATTATCAGTGCACCAGTGATGTTACCTAGTTTGGGTAATGAAACATTGCCAATAAAACAACCAAGCTCAGAGAGCACCAAGAACTGGTGGGAGTCCAAACAAGCCATTCTTGGTAATTGTTCTATACTGAGAGCCTTGTTTTTAAGAAATTCTAAATAGCATCTTATAGAGTTGATGTTGCTATTTTCTGCATTTCTTCACATGCCAGGATATCAAGCATAGGCATTCAGGTTGGACAGCTTCTATTTTCAGCTTAAGACAGAAACCTGTATCATTGTGAAAGCATGAATATGCAGCATAGGTCCAGGTTTTCCTGGATTTTGCAAATCTTCTTTTCAGTATGTTGATGGTAGATATTGACTATCTTTGGAAAGCTTTAGAATAAAGCCATATTTTCCATCTGGCACCATTTTCCAGTGACAGTGACAGAGACATTATATATTATCATTTCCATCTCGATTATTCATGTGTTCCTTCCATCTCACCTAATCCAGAAAGGCCTTGTCTGATTTGAAAAGCAGGACTGATTTTTTTTAGCTTCTTTGAGTACCTTTTATTTTGCCTACTTTGGTTTCTGGCTGCAAGTTTTGTCTATGTAGCCAGACATTATGAATACAAGAAGAGTTTTGTGCAGTTTTCCTTATAATCTGGTTGCTTGTTCCTCTCCTGATTCCATATACTCAAGGGACCCTGAGACTTTCATTTCTTCAGATAGCATGTCACATAAAGAACCCTTATTTTTTTCTCTCTCACTCTTACTACATTCTAGATTTCACTCTGTTTGTGTTTATGCATGTATGCATGTATGACAATAGAGATATTGCTGCACTTGGTACAGGTTAGTACATAGCACAATAGAAATAAGTAAGTGCATGCTTTTCTAATTTGATACGTGCTTATCTTGCTATGACTTTACAGAGTTGCTTGACAGCTAACTTGTAATCAATAATCTTTGTAAATTGAGGCTCTTTGTTCCTATAGTAGATATAGCATGTCTATGATGGTGAGGAGAGTTTGATGTAGTGGTAAAGACTAAAGGGGATAATAACCTCTACTGTAGTTCCATCTTAGTCACAACATCAGCAGGGTGACTTTTGCCAGCTGCTCTCTCCCAAAGGTCATGAAAGCAAATAAGGGCAAACCACTTCTGAAATCTTGCCAAGAATATTGCAGGGACTTGTTTAGGCTTGATGATGAGGAGGAGGAGGAGGAGGAGGAAGAGGAGGAGGAGGAGGAGGAGGAGGAGGAGGAGGAGGAGGTTTGATGGAGTATGTCTGTCACCTTGAGAATGTTGCTAATATCCTTTGTGTGATAGATTAGACCAGGGGTCTTCAAACTTGGCCCTTTTATGATTTGTGGACTTGCTGGCTTAGGAATTCTGGGAATTGAAGTCCACAAGTCAGAAAAGGGCCAAGTCTGAAGACCCTTGGATTAGGCTATGAAAACCCTTGCAAATAAACTATTTGGATTCCTGGTCTTGACTGAGGGGTAGGCAACCCTGGCTCTTTTATGACTTGTGGACTTCAACTCCCAGAATTCCTGAACCAGCCATACTGGCTCAGGAATTCTGGGAGTTGAAGTCCACGAGTCATAAAAGAGCCAAGGTTGTCTACTCCTGGAATAGACAGACTGGGATGATTTTCACTGTAAAAGCAGATGAGAAGGGAGAAGGAGCTTTGGTTCTCATGATTTTCTCCAGCAAACTGAAGAAATCCTTATAGAAAGGACATGAATTTCCTTGTATATATCTTCAAGTCTAACTTATTATAGTGTTAGTTAATTCTTTCTCTCCTGTGGCTTTCCAGGTTCCTATAAAGGGCATAAATTTTACCGCATAAACTTGGGCCCTGTGGAGTAATAAATGTGACGATCCCATGACACATAGGCTTTTGTTACTTAACCATGATTTACTCAGCCAAATTTTCTCTGTTTGCACAAAACACAAACAGTAAGCACACTGTAGGCTAGTTTTACACAGCAGTCACTGCTAAAATGTTACTGCTGTTCAGTTCATCATGCAAATTCAGCTTCTTTTGACATTTTTGCTGGCCTTTTTTCTGATCCTCTCTTTCCCTCTGTTTTCTTCTCCATCAAGTAGGCTTTTATCAGATATCTGATTGCAGAGTTTGGAAATCACACAGAGTTTTCCCCTGTTATATGAAGCCCATCATACTAATTTCCAAAATGTCATCCCCCAACCTCCCCCATAAAACCCCCAAGATTTATGTGGTGGCTGGCAAATAACAACTGGGAAAGATATGGAATAGAGTTGAAAGGATCTGCAGTGAAAAGGGTATCTATAACCTTTTTAGGCCAGTGTTTCCAGCCTTGGTCACTTTAAGATGGGTCGACTACAACTCCCAGAATTCTGCACCTGAATAGCTGGCTGGGGAATTCTGGGAGTTGAAATCCACCCCTCTTCAAGTGGCCAAGGTTAGGAAACACCACTTCAGGCTATAGAATAGGCTATATCCAATCAGGCTAGAGAATTAAAACATTCCCAATGAGTGACTGTTTTGCTTCCATTTGAAAACATCCAGCAAAGAATTGGTTATCATTCTCAGCGTAGCTGAACTGCCCTGTTAAGGATTTCTTTTCCTTAACATTCAACTAAGACCTGCTTTACTGTAATTTAAAAGGATTATTCCATCCTCTGAACTCTTGAAGGAGAGAGAACACACCTGACTTTCCTCTGGGTAACATCTTTTCAGAAAACAGCACTGCTTCAATTTACTCTTCTCAAGGTCAGACATGTCCAGTTGCTTAAGTCTGTCTCCAAGTCTTTTGATAGTTCTTGTTGTCCTTCTTTGAAACTATTCAAGTTCATCCGAATCCTTCGTAGAGTGGGCTGTCCAGAACTGGAGACAGTCCTCAGACTAAGATCTGATCAAAGTACAATAAAGCAACACCATTACTACTTGTGATTTGGAAATTGAATTCCTATTTATTCAGTTTAAAACTGCTTTTTTTCTTCTTCTTTGCAGCCCTACCTTACTGCTGATTGCTATTCAGCTGACAATCAACTACAGGGGACCACTGATTTACAATCATTTATTTAGTGATAATTTGGAGTTACAAACCCACTGAAAAAACTGAGTCATGACCATTTTTCATACTTACGACCTTTGCAGCATCTCCATGGTCATGTGATCAAAATTTGGAAGCTTGGCAACTGTCATTACTTACTGTCATTACTTACCATGGTCATGTGATCGCTTTTTGCGATATTATGACAAGCAAAATCTAGGAGGAAGCCAGATTCACTTACCAACTGTAATACTAACTCAGGGGTCTTCAAACCTGGCCCTTTTATGACTTGTGGACTTCAACTCCCAGAATTCCTCAGCCAGTGTGCCTGGCTGAGGAATTCTGGGAGTTGAAGTCCACAAGTCATAAACGACCAAGTTTGAAGACTCCTGTACTAACTTAACAACTGGAGTGATTCACTTAACAACTGTGGTAAGGAAGGTCATAAAATGGGCCAAAGCTCACTTAACAATTTTCTTTCTTAGTACTGGAAATGTTGGGCTCAATTGTGGTCAGTACAAGACTACATGTGATTAGTCCAACCTTATATTTTCTCAGTTATTCATATCAAACTAGGTGTTTCCCATCCTATATGTATGAATACCTCCCCCAAACTACTTAGTATTTTATTTAGTTTATTTAAAGTATTTATATTTATTTAACACAAATGTCGTTCTGTTATTTCACCCAGATTTTATTTCTGTCTTCCATGATATTAGATATCTCACTCAAATATTGTCATCTGCACATTCTACCTTTGCATCCAAGCTATTAATAAAAAAAATTTGAATGCATGACCCAGGACTGAACCTTACCCCCTTCAGCATCTTATTCCAGTTTGATGAGAAATTATTGACAAGCATTCTTAGGTATTATTTCTGAGCTACTTACATAGCCCATAATTATGCCATTAATTAGCCTACACTTAATTAGCTTGCTAATCAGGATGTCATGGGGCATTTTGTCAAATCTTGCAGAAATCAAGATACATTACATCTGCAGCAGCCCCACATTTTTATTTGAAAGTTTTTCTGCCAATACATAAGAAAAGATTAGCCTGGGAAAACATGTTTTTTATCTGTAATTATTATCATGTTTTGAAGGTATTATCGATAGGTCTTTTTTAAAGTTTTGCTCTTGAATCTTCTCAGGTATCAGTGCTAGCCTGGTCCATAGTCAATGGTGGGATTCAGCTGGTTTGCACCACTTCGGCAGAACTGGTAGCTAATTTTTTATTACCCAGACTCAGAATGGACTTCTGGAAGTGGCATCCACACAGAGAACTGGTTGTTCACATATTTGAATCCCACCATTGCCCATAATTTCCTGGATCCTCTCCCCCCCCCCCGCCCGGCCACCTTTTTTGGGGGGGGAGAAAGTATATGTTTGCCAAGGGACGTGGTGGCTCAGTGGGTTAAGACGTTGAGCTTGTCTATCAGATGGTCGGTGGTTTGGCGGGTCGAATCCTGAGTGCCGAGTAACAGAGTGAGCGCCTGTTACTCGGCCCAGCTTCTGCCAACCTAGCAGTTTGAAAGCACGTAAAAATGCAAGTAGAAAAATAGGGACCACCATGGTGGGAAGGTAACACCTATGGTGTCTAGTCATGCCGGCCACATGACCACAGAGACGTCCTCGGACAAGCACTGGTTCTTTGGCTTTGAAACGGAGATGAGCACCGGCCACTAGAGTTGGAAACGACTAGCACATATGTGCGGGGGAACCTTTACCTATACCTTTATATGTTTCCCATGTTCATTTTTGGCCAAATCATCAAGTAGATCCTTCAGTACATTAGATTGCTATTCATCTGAGTCTGAAGATTTAAACTTACAACATAGAGTAACAGGGTCTGAAGGGAACTTGGAGATCTTCTTATCCAATCCCTGCTCAAGCTGAGACTCCATACCATTTCAGACAAATGGCTGTCCAAACTCTTCTTCAAAACCTCCAGTGATGGAGCACCCACAACTTCTGAAGGCAAGCCATTCCACTGATTGATTATTTTCACTGTCAGGAAATTTCTCCTTAATTCTAGGTGGGATCTCTCTTAACCTAGCTCCCTCTCCTAGTTGTTATTGTTGAGCCAGCTACCATTTATTCCATACCTGTGCATTTGATTCCTGAGCATGTTTTTCAAACTTCAATCTTGTCCTTTCATCAACTTTTTACCATTGCTTGTCCTTCCAAGTCCTTCTACAGTATTTGGGTGGCTCCCAACAAACTTTGCAAAAGATTCTTTCAGGCAGTCGACCTTATTTATGACAATTGACAAAAGACAAAACTCATATATTGAGTTTACAGTTTGAGCTGTAAGCAAACATTGTCTAGAGAGGAAGTCTGTCACATTTTCCCCCTTTAAATTTGTTACATCTCCCTCCTGTGCAAAGAAGGCTGTTGCCAGGTTCCAAGGAGGGGAGCCATTCTCTGAGAGGGAGGAAGACAGCTCTATGTGCTGTTTGCTTTCCAGTTCAGTTTGTAAGTCCCATTCCAATGAGTCACATAAATTAAATTTATCTGATAAGGTGCCTATGAATGAGTTACTTACTGGAACAGACTAGGCTTTCTGTTTGCAATATAATCTTCCATTTTCTGCTGCTTCAATGGCTTGGATATACTTTCTGCTGCAGAGTGCTGTCTCTTCCTCCTTTTCCCCATTCAAGTTTGTTAAAACAGGTTTAAAAACAAGTTTAAAACTAGGTTTAAAAAGTTTAAAAAATGGGTTAAAATGGGTTTAAAAGGTTTTGAAAAGGTTAAAATAGATTAAAAAGAGGTAGGTTAAAAATACAATATTAAAAGAGGTTAAAAAGTTAAAATAAAAATAAAGTAAAATAAAATAAAGCTTTTATTAAAACTTTAGTTTCTTCACTGACCAATTGCTATAGCTCCCTTCTGTTTACTTTGGATTCCCCTGCAAAAGGCCTTTTGGATTTTGTTAGCATTAATCATCTACCTATGTCTACTACTGTATTTCTGCTATTCAGTCTATAAGCCATGTCTCAGCTAGAAAGAGAAGGAGAAATGAGAGAGGGAGGTCTTAAAATGTAAATGATGACAGAAAATAATATGCATTTATATTACAATAGGCTATACCAGGGGTAGGCAACCTTCACTCTTTTATGACTCATGGACTTCAACAGTTGAAGTCCATAAGTCATAAAAGAGCCGAGGTTGCCTACCCCTGGGCTATACTTTTAAAATCAGCATTCTGGAAAAAATGCAGCATAGGCTTGAAGCCTATATTGATAATAACCTAGGCATATTCCTGTTGCACACAAAATTTCCTTCAGTGACACAACCATATTATCCTTACAAAAGTGGAACTATCATGCAAGTCAGTTTTAATATAGATAGAGAAATCACAGAAGAAATACAGAATTTCTCACTCTTCCCACTTTGACTCAAAAGTTATAACTGTTAACACTTTTAAGAAATATGCACTAAAATGTTGAATTAATGATTAGGTTGAAAGATGAACCAAATAAGCGACAGAACTCAATATAGTAATTTTAGATTAAGCAATTGGGATTGAGGTCCTGTTTCCCATAGCAGATTTAGCTTCTTTTGACCCTTTATTTCCTTTAAAAAGGGAAGTAAAAAACATCATTAACAAAATACTAAATTACCAAATGTTGTATAAATGATTACATGTAGGAATATCCTGGTAAGATAATATAAAAATGTGAAAATATTAATTTACCCAAACAAGCAGATCAAGATGTTAATTAAATGACAGAAATACTTTAACATGAATGCCAAATTAAGAAATGGTTGAGAGAAAAGGCTTTATTGATATACCTTGTGAAATCAGCTTTATTTACAGCTTAAAAATATGGTCTTAAAATATCAGTGGGCTACATAGATGGCATTTGGATTCCATGATAATGGAATATCTCTGGGATGCTCATTAAGATCTCCTGGCCTCAGCCTATAAAGAAAATTTATTTAAAATGTTTTATTGATGGCATCTCCCCCCAGTACATTTAGCTAAAATGTACAAGACAATCTCTCCTAGCTGTTGGAAATGCTCTGAAGAAATAGGCACATATTTCCATGTATGGTGGTCTTGTAGTAAGACACAAAGATATTGGCAAAGGATTTGGACTTGGTTAAAAGAGATATTGGGACGCAAAGTCAAGTTTAGACCAGAATTTTTCTTATTGGGTATAACGGATGAGAAATACTCCAAAGAAGAGTTGTATTTGGTGATACATATCATTACAGCAGCAAGAATGTTGTTCGCCCAGAATTGGAAAGGGAGTGAAATACTGGAGGAAAGCAAGGTGACAAATAAAATTTGGGCATGTGCAGAAATGGACAAATTAGCTCTGGAAATTAAGAATAAAGATCAATCAGACTATTACAAAATCTGGAATAAGTTCTACTTTTGGTGGGAACAAAAGGAAGGTCTCCATTTGAGTTCACGGATTGGTTGATTGTTTTAAATATGGTATAATTGTATATAACTGATGCGTATATTGTGTGTGTGTGTGTGTGTGTATATATATATATATATATATATATATATATATATATATATATATATATATATATATATATATATATATAAATCTCAAAAATAATGTAAGACAAGAAGGTATGTCAGTCCATTCACATCGTGTCCAATGTTTTAAATAATAAAATTTATTTATGTATGGCAGGCACCTCTCCAGTCTCACCAGGAGGATAGGAAAGTTGAACAAAAAGGAGGTTGACAAAGTCTAAAACTCAATATGAGTTATCAACTGGGAACAAGAAAGCAGAATATAAATGGAGAAGAAGGAGATCAGGGTGAGTACTCAGAATTTTGCAAGAAACTACAATGATAAGGTTGGTAAATGATGCCACTCAAATGTTGGGAGTTTTCTAAACCAATATACAGAGTATGGGAAATAAACAGGGAGTATTAAAAATCCTAACCAGGAATAAATGAATGAATGAATGAATGAATGAATGAATGAATGAATGAATGAATGATGAATAGATATACTGTATATATGGATATGGATATATATTCTGATAATAAGCACATAGAAGTGGAAGGAAGTCTACCTAAAAGAAGTATTAAAATAAAAACCAATATACAGGTTGGGAAATTACATTGTATATAAATAAAATACAGTATAATTGCACAGAAAATTAGGAATCACATTATGGAAACTCTATTGAAAGTGTCTGGTTTATAATAAACAGAGAGAAAAATAAATGTGAAACTATTAATGGATTTTTTTATAGACTGCCTGGCAAATGACCAGTTTTTGAAAGAGGCAGGCAATATAATTGCAGGGGATTTCAATTATTTTGACATGAGCTAAGGATCTAAGTCTGCCAGGAGTCAGAATTCATGCAATCTCTTCTCCTCTCATGCTGACAAGTTCATTTGGTATAAGACAGACGAAAGAACAAGAGGGTCTTCTGTTCATGACCCTAGCTTTCAACAACAGAAAAAACTTGATTAAAGAGGTGAAGGTGGCATCTTGGAGGGAAATGATCATATTATCATTGAATTCATGATACTCAAAGGAAGAGCAACTTAAAAAGAGGAATCAAACATACACATAGAGCTTCAGAAAAGTAGATGTTGAAGAACTTGATTAGGAAAATGTCAGAACCAATGGTTTGAAATCCTTATAAGCAAAAAATGAGAGAAATCCCAGAAAAATGGAAAATACCACAAAATGAGATTTCCAAGATAGATAGATATATTTCTTAATCCATCATCCAAGTAATTTATAAATACATTAAACATTACAAAGCCTAGAACTACAAAGCCTTCCTTCCTTCCTTCCTTCCTTCCTTCCTTCCTTCCTTCCTTCCTTCCTTCCTGCCTTGTGCCTTCCTTCCTTCCTTCCTTCCTTCCTTCCTCCCTCCCTCCCTCCCCCCTCCCTTCTGCTAAATAAGACAAAACTGCTCATGATATAGAAACTGCAATTCTGTGAATGCTGCTTTAAGTGATACTAATATTTTTACCACTGCATCGGCAGATAGGTGTGTACTACAGTATATATATATATATATATATATATATATATATATATATATATATATATATATATATATATATATATATATATATATATATTCATTTCTAATATAGTTGATTAAGCAAAGGGAACAACAATAATGCAGATAGAATAACAAATAACACATTTAATGTGATTTCTAAAAACCTACAAATAAACATGGCTTCTGGAGGTTTCATGACACATCCAATAACCTTTTCAGCATAGTGATTTGCACTGACTTCTTCCAAGATATTCTGCAACTTTTCAGTTGAGACCATAACCCAACTCACATTCACTGATGGTCTCCCATCCAAGTACTGAGAAATCACATATACATGAATTGACATATATTTAGAAAAAATTTGGTTTCCATGCAGAAAAACAAAGTCTGGACTTCATCTATTTATTTACTTATTTTCCAACAACCTGTTCATATTATGTTGCTTGGGAGGTGAAGATGGGGGAATTCAGCTCCCCAAAGCAGCAGGAAGTTCCTTCTACGTTCAACCATACCTATTCTTCAAACATAATTACCCAGGAATTAGTTTTTAGATTGGATCAGGAGTACAGCACATTTTTTAAAAAAACAAAAGTACACAAGGGACATTTGAGTGAATTGACTCAAATAAAGAAACAAAAAGCTCCTTTATTGGCTAACCATTTCATAGCATAATAGTTGCCTCAAGGAACCACATGTGCCACAGCAACCAGTGGAGAGTTTCAGCAAAAGAAAGGGAGGCAAACAATAAATGGCTTTGCATTCACTTACACTGCAGCTGGCTTTGTTTTATATGCCTGGCCTGTAGTTTGGCGATTGCACAATCTCCAAATTTCTTTTTACATTCTGAACAGAGGAAGAGCTTGGAAGGGAGAGGGAAATGGCTGGGGATTCAGAATCCTGATGTGATTACATTCACAAATGTCCATGTTAATTACTGATGCTGAGAACTCTGCTTATGCTGCTCAATATGGCTTTTCCAAAACAACCCCTTGTTGTCAGATAGCAGAGGGGGGAGGAAGAAAGGAATGTAACCTCCGGCAACTGGTTTATCTCTGCGCTTCCAAGAGAAGGTGCAAAGAGCTGCCTAAACATTGCTGCTACAACCGAAGCCAGCCTGATGTTAGCTCCTGCTTCTCACGATGGACTTAGCACCAGGGGATTGGCCAATTTGAACCGACTGGACGAATTATGAGGAGGGGTTTTGTTTGGGACACTTTAACCTATTGATCTGCTCAGGAAAACCTCAGATCCTGTCTAGTATGCCTGCTATCAGCTTCTCCTAATAAAAGTTCCTTTTGGAAGAATCCACTTCCATGAATTCTGCTTTCTTGGGATGAGGTTTTGAAGTGGGCCCTGACAGATGGCCTATTTCCTTAGCTCACCATGTGACATCTACCATGAAAGAACCATGAGAACACACTTCATGACTAATATTAAAGTACTAATGCTGCTTCACAGTGCTTTACAGCCCTCTCCAAGCAGTTTACAGAGTCAGCATATTACCCCTAACAATCTGGGTCCTCATTTTACTGACCTCGGAAGGATGGAAGGCTGAGTCAACCTTGAGCCGGTGAAACTGTAGGCAGCTGGCAGTCAGCAGAAGTAGCCTGCAGTACTGCATTCTAACCACTGCACCACCAGGTGTCAACGCTGCTAACATCGAATGTTATTGCTTGACAACAGATGAAGAAGTAGCCATTTCATATGTTAAACTTGTGTATTGCTTTAAGAGATTGAATTTAAGGTTGGGAGGGGGAAAGAGGAAGATTGTTCCTTCAAGGCCATCTCTAACTAAAGAAGATAAGACCTTGGTGGGTTTTATAACAGAAGGGAAACTGATTCTTTAAATTAATTGGAGAATGATTAATGATTAATGACAAAATTAGAAAGGTGGAGAATTGTGTTTTAATATATTGTGCAAAGGGCAGAGATTTCAGATTCCAGCTTCCTTCGAGCAAGCATTTGCCGGTGTATTAGGCTAAATAAAGGACTTTTAAGGTAAATAATGCCTCAGAGTCACTTGAAAACCCCATATGTCGGAAATTTGACACCAGGCTCATTAAATTAAATGAAAAGAAAATATACCACATTATTGTAGAAACCAGTACAAGAATTGGAAATACAATTCCAGCTAAATGCTGTGTATAAGCCTGGGATTTATTCAGTTCACATTGTTTAATTCTGTACAAAAATTAAAGCTAAAAATATACTAAGGATGCATAAAGGATTTCGAGTGCCAATTTCTAAAATATGTTGGCACAAATATCCCTCACTGAAGCACAGCAGCAAATACATCTTCTGCAAGAAACTTTTCCAGATCATTTCTTCTTGTCTGTTTCTGCCCAACACTGTTTCATGTTCATACCAAAGTAATTTGCAAAGCACCCCTTGGAAGGCTCTGAACAGCAATAAAACATATTGTGCTATTAAGCATTGCCTGACAATTCCAAAAGTCTTCCCATTCTGCCAACAGCCGGGGAATATAAAAAAGTGAATATTATGGATGCTCACATCTTACAAATAATGCAACATGTTGAGGATACTTTTATCAATGTTGATTTTAATCCCAGAAACTCCTTCAGGGTGTTTTACGTTGCAAAATGCATTGGGGAAAATTACTTTATTAAAGTAATGTAAGAAATTCACATGGAAAAGGATGCCAAGAACTTTTTCCTGTAAAAGAAAATAGTTTAGTGGGAAGGTTGCAAAAAAAACAACAACCCACATAAGGGCAAATTGAAAATAAATAAAAATGATATAAATGATAGTAATAAAATTGTTATCCACTTAAACTTTTATAACGATTTTCACTTTTCTGAAATGGCATGAAGAATGTGTTTGTTTGTTTGTTTGCTTGTTTTTTATTTTATATAGCTGTGTCGTTTATGTGATGCTGAGCAGCTTCTAGATTAAAACAAATTAAAACAATTAACTTGAAACATTAAAAAACAACATGAAAGAACATCAATTCACAAACAATTGAGTCCTCTTGCAATCCCCACATTTCCATGGGTTGATGCCATAGTTTTGTATTAAGGAACTGGACAAAGTTGAGTCCAGTATAATCTTGGGGGGTGGGGAAAGAATTGTGGGTACCCTGGAAGAAAAGACTCACCTCCCAAGTGTCACCAGATGGAACTCCTATGTAGATAAGATTCAAAAAATGACTTTTCTGCCAGACCTGATAGGATGGGTACATATGACTGGGAGGGACGGTTTCTCAGATACCCAGGGCCCATGCCCAGTAAGACTTTGTAGATCATTACCAGAATTGTGAACTGATAATGAAGCAAATCACCAATGGAGTTTGCAAAGGAGATTTGTAATGTGCGCTGATCTTGGGGCACACTTAACTGCCCATGCCATTGCATTTTGCACCACTTGTAGCTTCTGAATACTTTTCAAGAGCAGCCCCATGTAGATCACATTAAAATAATCATCTGGGAGGTGACCAGGGCATGAGTGACAGAGACTAGAGCTTCCTGATCCAGGAAGAAGCATACCCGAAATTGTGCAAAACCATGACTGCCAACTGTTCCTCAAGTAGGGGTTGTGACTTTAGAAGGCCCACAGATTGCACACAGGGTCTGTTTGTGGAAGTGCCACCTCTCCAGATCCTGGAAGCCCCAAAACCCAAAGCCACTCAGTCTTACCAGGGTTGAGTCAAAGCCTGTTGTCAATTAATTACAATTAATCTGCGATGTTTGCTACTTAGTAACATGAAGATAGCCTAGATCTGAATTCAGTGTTATTTTGTGCTAACGATCATTGATTAACTATTAACTATCATCAATTGCATTTGTCACAACAGTAAAAATTGCAAATATTTTTGAATGTCTGGAATGGTTACGTAGATACACTTGCTTTCACCATTAGAATGTGTTTCATTTGGTACACCCTAGTTTCCCAATCTGTCTCTTTTATCAGCAAATGCTATTCTTGCTTCATCTATGCTATTTTGTTGTTCTAGATTAATGGGCTGATTCTGTTTTCAGGAGAGCAAAATGAAGTTTTCCCCATTTTTCCTCTAAAAAAGTGAATATGTGTGTGGTGGCCTAGACTTTGGATCTTTGATGAGAGCTTGTACAAGGCAACTATATTGAGTTCTAAGGGAGTCACTGCTAGCTTGGATTGGGGAGTAAAACTTCATAGGGTTTTGAGATTTATTTCTTGGATGCTGTGAATAAACACGAGAAATGCAAATAATAACAGAATCTCAAAGGAACAGTACAGAAAAAACTCGGAGATACAGAAAGACAATCTAGAGTTCTATATCCTAAACAACCTATAGGCTGTAGCATTAAAGACCACAACATTTATATAAGCTTTAACCTCACTAATAATTCAAGATGGTAAAGCTTTCTGCAAATGAATTTTATCTCCTGAAAAGGCAATCTTCTTTAAGGCATTCCTCCTAGTATGTAGGGAATAAAATCGGAGACTGTCACTTTTTATGTAATTGAAGAATGCTGACACTTTCCTGGATTCTACTACTTTGGAGAGTAGGTGGGAAGGTGAGTGATGCACATTTATTGCCCCCTTCTCCTATATCAGTAGATACAATCCTTTTTCCAAGAAAACTTAACTGGGTTAATAGAGATGCACTTGAAAGGGTTCCATTAAATCAATTAAACTTCAGCTCTCAACCATCCACCTTGAAAACACAAAGCTTAGTGCTCATGCAGATGTTTGCATCTCAGATCTGGCAGCCCTATCATATAGAATATAGAATAGGTTTGGAAGGGACTTTGGAGGTCTTCTAGTCAAACCCCCTGCTGAAGCAGGAGACTCTATACCATTGTACACCATTTCCTTGGAAATCTCCAGTGATGGAGCACCCACAACTTCTGCAGGTAAGCCACTCCACTGGTTAATTGTTCTCACTATCAGGAAATTTCTCCTTAGTTCTAGGTTGGATTTCTCTTTAATGATCTTCCACTCATTACTTCTTGTCCTGCCCTCAGGTGCTTTGGAGAATAAGTCTAGCCCCTTTTTGGGTGACAGCCCCCCAACTACTGGAAGACAGCTATCCTATCTTCTCTTCATTAGACTAGACACACCTAGTTCCCTCAATCGTTCATAATATGGTTTAGTCTTCAGAGTCCTTATCTTCTTTGTTGCTCTTCTCTGCACACATTCTAGGGTCTCAACAACTTTTTTGTATCATGGTGACCAGAACTGGACACAGTATTCCAGGTGTGGTCTCACCGCTGCAGTATAAAGTGGTACTATGAGTACTGTTCTATTGTATATATCCTGGATTGCCAGAAAAGGGGGAAAGACTTAACTAGTCTCTCCTCTGACATTTTCAGACTATGCCAGGTGCTTAGGAAAAATTGAGGAAAAAATGCTTGGCTATTGTGACACTATTGTTCCTTTATATATAAATTCTGTATATATAAATTCCCATTGAAAACTGTGAATTAGTATGACAGTTGAATTTTGTGACCAAGTGCTTTTACTAACAGTTTCAACCATGGTTGTAGTTTTCAGTGTACAATTCTTGCGTGGGGAGAGCAAAAGGGAAGAATGGTTCACTTGACCCCAGAGGCTGGGAGGTGGGCTAAAAGAGGAGTTGGTGCAAAGTGCTGATGGTCCATGGAAATCAAACCCAGCAGCTTTCGTACAGAAACTGTGAAACTGATGAGAAAGATTAAGGTCATTGGTAAGGAAATTACAAGACACCATCAGGGTGAGGCAGCAGAAGGACAACAGCAAATCATACACACAAATGAAAAGCAGACAACATTCTGCCCCTGTAGAGCTGTCTCTAGCACTGCTTCGCTGCAATAATCTGTTATAGTTTAGTGGCCCAAGAAGGAGACCATTGTGAAGTCACAAATACCATACACGGAGGTGTAAAGAGATGGTGTCTCAGTCAATGAACATCTACATTTTATGTAGGTTTCATGCCTAACCGCCAGTAAGACTTTCCCTTTACAAATAAATATAGTTTTAAACATTGAAGCTGATGATCACTACCACTTTGGACAGCTAATTCCACAACCTGATTCCTCTTCCTGTCTCAGTTTTCTCAGACAAGAAATACAGACTCTACGTGGCTTTGTAATTAAAACAAGAGCTGGTGGCAATTCCTACTCTGAAACTATTCCCTCGTCTTTGTCAAAGGGACAAACATTACTTACCATTCTGCAGAAAAGAGGGAATAGAGCAGTCACTTTTAATCATTTTACATTCCAAGGATTCAGATTTTAGCCCTGTAAGTTTTATCTGAAAGTTTCAAGTTTGGTATGTGTCATGGTTTCAGAAGTTCCCAGGATAATTACATTTAAGATAAATCTTTTATCTCACATACTTGCCCAAAGCCTCAAGGAGTCATTCAAGTTTTTCAGCTTTAAAGTGGAAAATGCTACATGTTGTATGGCACATAGTGTTTCCTTTGATTTTATTTCATTTAGTTAGGCAAGGCAGTTAGTTTGGGGCAAGGGAACTGTAAAGAGAGGAGGCATGCATGTAGGCACCACACACACAGAGACACAGAGAGAGAGAGAGAGAGAGAGAGAGACAGAGACAGAGACAGAGAGAGAGAGCAGCTTAATTCACCAAGGATGGCCATTTCCATTGGAAGCAAGCATATGAATAGGTATATTTTCAATCCATGCTCTTCTCCCATATGCAGTGATGCCCTTCCTTATATTTTCATAGTGATTATTATTTTGAACATTAAAATGCAAAGCAGCAGGTTTATGCAATAAATGTAACAGCAATAGTAATAGCACTTCCTTCAGGCCTGCAAAGTGTAACCTATTATGGATTACTCCTAGCTTCCTCCACTGATCCAGCCTTGCTCTTGACACCAAGAGGTTGAACCTACCATGGAATCCTCATTCCCACCTACATCACTGAGTCATTGAAGCTACTAAGACCTCCTTCTACCATATCAGTAGCAATAGCAATAGCACTTAGACTTATATACCAGTTCACAATGCTTTACAGCCCTCTCTAAGCAGTTTACAGAGTCAGCCTATTGCCTCCAACAATCTGTGTCCTCATTTTACCCACCTGGGAAGGATGGAAGGCTGAGAATCGAACTGCTGAACTGCTGGCAGCCAGCAGTCAGCAGAAGTAGCCTGCAGTACTGCATCTAATCACTGCACCACCACAGCTCTTAAACAGCCCTTAATTCTTTAAACTGAAAGACCAGGATCAAAACAAACTTTCTCCGGATCTGAGTTGTTGGAATCAGTTGTGATTCTGATAGCTTTCTAATTTATTTTGTTTTGGGTGGTGATGGGGATGCTTTGACTCCTGGCAACTACTTGGACAAGTCCTTGAAGTTTTCTTGGCAAGATTTCAGAAGTGGATTGCCTTTGCCTCATTCCCAGGTCCAAGAAAGAATGATTGCCCCAAGCTATAATAATAATAAGTAAGTTGGAAGGGACCTTGGAGGTCATCTAGTCCAACCCCCTGCTCAGGCAGGAAACCCTATACCATTTCAGGCAAATGGCTGTCCAGTCTCTTCTTGAAAACCTCCAGTGTTGGAGCATTCACCGCTTCTGGAGGCAGGTTGTTCCACTGGTTAATTGTTCTGTCAGGAAGTTTCTCCTTAGTTCTAGGTTGCTTCTCTCCTTGACTAGTTTCCATCCATTGCTTCTTGTCCTGCTTTCAGGTGCTTTGGAGAATAGCTTGACTCCCTCTTCTTTGTGGTAGCCCATGAGATATTGGAACACTGCTATCATGTCACCCCTCATCCTTCTCTTCATTAAACTACACATACCCAATTCCAGCAACCGTTCCCTATATGTTTTAGCCTCCAGTCCCCCAATCATCTTTGTTGCCCTTCTCTGTACCCTTTCTAGAGTCTCAACATCTTTTTTACATCGTGGTGACCAAAACTGCATGCAGTATTCCAGGTGTGGCCTTACCAAGGCATTGTAAAGTGGTATTAGTACTTCACGTGATCTTGATTCTATCCCTCTGTTAATGCAGCCTAGCACTGTGTTGGCTTTTTTGGCAGCTGCAGCACACTGCTTGCTCATATTTAAGTGATTGTCTACTAGGACACCGAGATCCCTCTCACAGTTACTACTATTGAGCAAGGTACCACCTATACTATACCTGTGCATTTGATTTTTCCTGCCTAAATGTAGAACCTTACTTTTTTCACCATTGAATTTCATTTTGTTAGATAGCGCCCAGTGTTCGAGTCTGTCCAGATCCTCCTGTATTTTAAGCCTATCTTCTGGAGTATTGGCTATTCCTGCCAGCTTGGTGTCGTCTGCAAATTTGATGAGTTCTCCTTCTATCCCCTCATCCAAATTGTTGATGAAGATGTTGAAGAGCACTGGGCCCAGAACAGAGCCCTGGGGCACCCCACTACACACTTCCTTCCATGTAGATGCAGTTCCATTGAGAACCACACGCTGAGTGTGGCCTGTCAGCCAGCTACAAATCCATGTAGTCGTGATGCTATCTAACCCACATTTTTCTATCTTATCAAGTAGTAGGTTGTGATCTACTTTATTAAATGCCTTACTGAAGTCCAAGTAAATTATATCTACAGCATTCCTCTGGTCCATTAATTTTGTCACTTGGTCAAATAATGTAATAAGATTTGTCTGGCATGATCTGTTTTTGACAAACCCATGCTGACTTTTAGTGATGACTTTGTTTGCATCAAGGTGTTCGCTGATTTGTTGTTTGATTATCTTTTCCAGAATCTTCCCAGGTATTGAGGTCATGCTGATAGGTCTGTAGTTTCCTGGATCTTTTTCCCTTTTTTGAAGATGGGAACTACATCAGCTCTCTTCCAGTCCTCTGGTAGTTCCCCAGTGCTCCCAGGATCTTTGTAAAATATAGTTCAGTGGTTCTGAGATCACGTCTGCCAGTTCCTTGAGAACCTTGGGGTATAATCCATCTGGTCCTGGTGATTTGAACTCATCTAGGCTGGACAGGTGCTCACTTACCATTTTCTTGCCTATCTTAACTTGTGTTTCTGTTCTGTTTTTATGGCACTGGTTTTGGTAGGTTGGACTGTTTTTTTCCCTTTGTGTAAATACGGATGCAAAAAATGAGTTAAATATGTGCTTAAGATAGAATTAGAAATCACCGTGTCCTGTGATTTCTAATTAGTTAGTGATGAAAACATTAGTGATGAAAGCGTGGTGCTTTTATCAAATTGGTTCTCAGTTCTGAGGCCTTTGAAAACCACAGTCTTGCGAGTCATATCTCTGGCCTCTTGGCTGTTCCAACTGTGGCTTCTCCTTCTTCACAGTGCTGCTCCAGCTAACAGTAGTAACAATAAAAGAATAACAGAGTTGGAAGGGACCTTGGAGGTCGTCTAGTCCAACCCCCTGCTCAAGCAGGAAACCCTGCATCATTATAGACAATGGCTGTCCAGTCTCTTCTTAAAAGCCTACAGTATGGAGTACCTACAACCTCTGAAGGCAAGTCATTCCACTGATTGATTGTTCTTGCTGTCAGGAAATTTCTATTTAGTTCTAGGTCACTTCTCTCCTTAGTTTGTTTCCATCCATTGTATCTTGTCTTGCCTTCTGGTGCTTTGGAAAATAGGTTGACCCCCTCTTTTTGTGGCAGCCCCTCCAATATTGGAACACTGCTATCATATCAACCCTAGTCCTTCTTTTCAGTAGACTAGACATACTCAATTCTTGCAATCATTCTTCATATGTTTTAGTCTCTAGCCCCCTAATCATCTCCAGTCTTCAGGATCAAGTGCACTTGGAAGAAAAAAAAATGTGCTTGCTGCTGATGGGCACACTTTGATTTGAGGTTCTGATTGGGAAGATTCCTTATTTGGTCAATACTCTTAAGTAATAAAATTATGATGAAATTGCCATCTAATTTATACTGTATTTATACATCTATAAACCCTTACCTAATTCTGTAAAATGCAAAAATGTTTCCTTTAAAGATGTATTTTTAAAAAAAACTATAAAAGTTACTGTTTTTGTTACTGGTGTGAGTTGCTTAATAATACACCACACTGAGATCTGGCTAGTTCTTTTGGTCACTTTAGCTAGCCTTTGTAGCCATAAGTAGGTAAGTAGGTAGGTTGATGGTATAGATAGATGATACACAGATAGATAGAGAGAAGAGATAGATAGATAGATAGATAGATAGATAGATAGATAGATAGATAGATAGATAGATAGATAGATAGATAGATAGATATAGATACACACACACACACACACACACATATACAGACAGACAGTCAGACAGACAGTGAGAGAGAGATGATACTATAGATGGAGACAACAGATGATGTGTGTGAAAGAGAGAAAGCAAGAGAGAAGCAGAGGGAGAGAGAGAGAGATGATATAGATAGAAGTCCATAAAATTGAGGCATTTTATTTTAAAATGCAGACCAATGAAATAGCGACCAAACCTAGCCTAGAAAAAAAAGCTAGATTAGTTCATTTCATCTAAAAATTGCTCCAAAGAAAATTATCCATGTATATATATAATCATTTAGTCCTACAGCAACATTCTGCTCCTTCATATATTTGTATCAGATTTAAGTAGATTATTTTAAAGAAAGAATATGTTTGCCTTCTCCCCTTCTGTAGCATAGTCTCAAGTGTGTGTGTGTGTGTCGGTGTGTGTGTCTGTGTGTCGGTGTGTGTGGGTGTGCATGCATGTGCGTCCAGAAATGCCAGTTTGAATAGGGCATTTGATAAACCCATTGAAGTTAATAAAAATAGTAAAAAAGATGTCAAAAAAGAATACATCGTAGGAAGTTATTTTTTAAAAAAATATCCAGGGCAATTCGTATATTACAAATTTCATTATGGCCAGTTCTATTATAAAATCAATTCACTCAGTATAGCCAATAATTGGAAAATGAAAAGCCAACTGGATTTAATAATTCATTCAGTGGGCCCTTAAGATACTTGCATTTGCCTCAATGTAATATAGCAATTATGGAAGAGATACAATAAGAGACCATTTTAAAAATCTGTGCCTAAGGAGTTTTCTCAAAGATGTTATTTTTAGGCTCTGTGCATTCAACACACTCCCATATGAAAAAAAATAATAATTTCCTAATGACTCAGAGGTGAGCCTCTCTTAAAGCCACATTTCCATTTATCCAAGTCACTAGTCTTATAGAGTACTTCAGTGTTCTGCTAAGCTAAGAGACAGATGGAAGATAAAAAGGAGTTAAGAAACTCACCATTGTAAAGGTTTTAAAGGTAAACATGGGTTAAGAAAGCCAGACATTTGCACCATTATAAACGTTTCTTTTTTTATTGAAAAGTTTTAGAATACATTTTATCTTTAACAATCCCCCCTCCCTCCACCCACCCCACTTCCCAGAGCTAAATACAAGGTATAAAGGTAAAAACAATCATAAACAACCATATGCTAACAACAATAAACTATTAAGTCTATCGCACTCTAGCTCATATGAGATGACTACAAGCAAAACTAATATTACATAAAAAAGGGGGAAAAAAGAAAAAAAACTTATTCAAATGCTAGGTGAAACTTTTTAGTCCCATATTTGTTCTGGATATAATCAATCCACTTTTTCCACTCCATAATATAACGTTCTTGCGAATGATCTTTCAAATAAGCCGAAATCTTTGCCATTTCCGCCAGGTCAGAAACTTTAAGAGTCCATTTTCTATAGTCGGCAGTTCCTCCTTCTTCCAATATTGACCTATTAAGAGTCTTGCTGCTGTGATTAAATTCAACATCAACTTAATGTCCACAACAGTAGCATCTGTAATTATGCTCAATAAAAACAATTGCGGACAAAACTTTATCCTTTGCTTGAAGATCTTCTGCATATTCCACCAAATTTTTATCCAAAAAGCCTTAACCTTTTTGCAGGTCCACCGTATATGAAAATACGTTGCATCTTCGCCACCACATCTCCAACATTTAGGTTGATAGTTCGGATACATACTTGCGAGCTTTTTAGGATCTAAATGCCATCTATAAAACATTTTATAAAAGTTCTCTCTTAGGTTTTGGGCTTGCGTAAATTTTACGTTCCTCACCCAGATCTTTTCCCACGTGTCCATTGTAATAACTTCTTGAATATTCTGAGCCCATTTTATCATACAGTCTTTAACAAGTTCTGTTTCTGAGTCAATATCTATCAATGCAAGATAAATCCGTTTAATATGTGCTGGACCCTGGTTTCTAACACCATTATAAACGTTTCAAAGGGAGCAGTGGACTTAACTTGAATTCTGGATTATAAGTCAAGGTAAGTTCTTTTTTGCCAGAAATTTAACAAGCCATTAAGGGCAGATCTGGGGAATTCTGCAGAGATGCTCCATCAATCTGCTTGCTTCTCTGATCAGAAAGAGCTAATAAAAGGTCCCTTTTAAGTCACTATTTTTTTCTACAAATGCAGCTGAACAATTTTTTCTCGCCCTTCCCTGCACCAAAAGGGATGAGTTTCATCTCCACCATTGCCAACCTCCTTGCTTTGCTTATTGTATATTCTTTAAAAAAAACAAGAAAACTAAAAGCTGTGCTGTGAATTAGAAAACCATTCAAAGGAGGCATGCAGGCAAAAAAGTTATATATCCTTATACATTCTTTTGACTCTGAACAAACATTTAACATGTTTGAATGAAACCGAAATTATTGGTGCAAATGCTAATGCACAAGAAAAATAATAATGAGAAGGAAATCATAAACACAGTGGGAGTGTTGAAAACGTCTAGCTTGCTAATACATATTAAGTTCCTTTCTCTCTGCCTCATTTTTCTAGCCAATGATAAAAGGTATCCCATGTTCTAAAATAAACTGAGTCTTCTTTCTCTTTCATTTTCAATGTCAATCTATCCATTTCTGCACACTCTAAGATTTTTTTTAATTAACTCTTCCTCCATTGGTAGATCTTCATTTTTCCAATGTTGAGTGAATACTATTCTTACTGCGGTTAATATATGTAACTTTAAATATATACACTCTTTCTCATAATTTCCTACAGTTATGCCTAACAAAAATAATTCTGGCTTAAACTCTATACGTTTTTTCGTCATTTTCTCTAACCACGAATGTATTCTTTTAGTTTTAGAGCATGTCCACCAAAGATGGTAATGACAGATTTTCTTGATTGAATGACCTGATCATTGAAGTCTTCCAAGAATGCACTCATTGTCTCTCTGTAACTGAGTCCATCAACTTTACTGCTGGTTCTCCTTCTCTTCTTTTTTCTTTTTTTTATTGAAAAGTTTTAGAATACATTTTAAAATACAAAAAGAAAAAAAAAACCTCCCCTCCTCCCCCCCTTTCCCCAACCCCACCCTACCCTCCCCTCCCCTTCCCCGACTTCCCAGAGCTGAATACAGGGTATAAAAATACAAACAAACATAATCTAAAATATGCTAACAACAATAAAACATTAAAGTCTATTGCACTTTAACTCTCCATCGTCAAAATAATAACAAAATAACTACTAGCTAATCATACATCATATAACCCCACTACTTATTCAAATGCTAAATGAAACTTTTTAGTCCCATATTTGTTCTGGATATAACCAATCCATCTCCTCCATTCCACAATATATCTCTGTTGCGATTGGTCTTTCAAATACGCTGAGATCTTCGCCATTTCCGCCAAATTAGAAACTTTTAAAGTCCACTCTTCTATAGTCGGCAGTTCTTCCTTCTTCCAATATTGCGCTACTAAAAGTCTCGCTGCCGTAATTAAATTCAACATCAACTTAATATCTATAACAGTGGTATCTGTAATAATACCCAATAGAAACAGTTGCGGAGAGAACTTTATCCTTTTCTTGAATATCTTTTGCATATTCCACCAAATTTTAATCCAAAAAGCTTTAACCTTTTTACATGTCCACCAAATATGAAAATACGTTGCATCCTCACAACCACACCTCCAACATTTGGGCTGACAATTTGGATACATACTTGCTAATTTTTTAGGATCTAAATGCCATCTATAAAACATTTTATAAAAATTCTCTCTTAAATTTTGGGCCTGTGTAAATTTTACATTTCTAACCCAAATCTTTTCCAAAGTATCCATTGTTATAACTTCTTGAAAATTTTGAGCCCACTTTATCATACAGTCTTTAACGAGTTCCGTTTCTGAATCAATTTCTATCAATGCATTATGTATCCTCTTTATATGTGCTTGTCCTTGATCTCTAATTTGCTTTACCAAGTTTTTATCAGTCATCGAAAAACCAGTTTTCTGGTCCTCTTTCCATCTAGCTTGTAATTGCCCATACTGGAACCAAGTTTGTACAATCTTTTCTTCTTTTAAAATATTATATAGCTTTAATTGCCATACATTCCTTTCTAAACTTAAAATTTCCTTATATGTAGTCTCATCATGTTTAAATCCCACATTTATATTTTCTATTGCGTGTTTAGGTATTGCCCAAATGGGTATCTTGTAGCTTAACTTATGTCTATACTTTTTCCAAACTCGCAACAGAGCACACCTTAAAATATGTGTCTTAAACACACTATCCACCTTCTTATCATACAATAAATATGCATGCCACCCAAATAACAAATCATGACCCTCAAGATTTAATAATCTCCCTTGTGTTAAATTAAACCAATCACTTATCGCTGACAAAGCAGCAGCTTCATAATATAATTTGAAATTCGGCATTTTAAGACCACCTCTTTCACACGTATCTTGCATTATGTTAAATTTAACTCGTGTTTTTTTTTTCCTGCCCAAACAAATTTATTAATTCCTTTTTGCCATTCCTCCAAATTTAAATCCTTTTTAAGTATAGGTATCATTTGAAATAAAAATAAATATTTTGGCAAAACATTCATTTTCACTGCCGCTATTCTTCCCAACAAGGACAATTGTAGTTTTTTCCAACTATCTAATTCTTTTTGTATTTTTCCCCATAACATTTCATAATTATTTTTATATAGCTTCACATTTGAGGCTGACAAATATATCCCCAAATATTTAATCCTCCTCTATTTTTTCTTGTGTTTCCTACCATTAGAGCCTTCTCCAATCCTCACGTAATGTGTCCAAAGCAAGATATTTCAAGACTATTCATTTGTATCTCTAGAAAGTACTGTGGATTGGTTTATTCAATGATCAATTTGTTTATTTTCCTTGCTGTCCATGTTAGTCTCGGGAGTCTTCTCCAATACAAAGAAAAGTTCAAAAGCATCAATACTCTTTCTATGCTGCTCTTTTAAAACTTTCACTTCCACAGACTGTCATACAGGGATACCACGATTTGCATGATTCTGATGTTTGTAGGTATCAAAGCAGTGCATGATGGAAATAAATAATGCATCAGAACAGATGGAATCCTTAGCAAATGGTTCAACATTGAACAGAGAGAAAGGCAATAATGTGTGTTAATTATAAATAAATATATAGGGACCGTTTGTAGTGACATTTGTGGTGTGTCAATCACTAGTCAGGAACATAAATATATGTATACTTTTAAATGGATATATTGACATGAACTCTAATGATTTATAAAAGTAAATGTGCTGAAGCTCAAAAGGAAAACTGAGTGAATAAGTATGCCTGAGTTATGAAGAATTAGAACAAGCAGAGGAATTTCTGTACCTTGGTAGAATGTTTCCTAAAAGAAAAGATATATAAATGATGAAGAAAGATAGTAGGCAATACATGGTTTGCTGTAAGGAATGAATGTTTGTCAAAAAAAAAGTGGCATTGTATAAGATGTACTGTAATAAGATGCCCACGTTTTAGAAATGAGGGTTGGGGAATCCAGAGATACATGTACATTAAAGGCCACGAGAATGGGTTACCTACAAACTGTGTTAAGTATAAACAAGTAGAAAAAAAAATAAAATTGAATAGTTTGGCCTGAATATCTCCTGAGTTAAGGGTGTTGCAGTGATTTACTGCATGCAGAGTAAATGAATGAAAATCAAATTACAAAGAAAAAAACTGACTCACATTTGAATGGACTTGATGTGATTGTTAAACTTACATACTGTAAATTTGGCAATAACTAAGCATAGCATTTCTGAACTTTAGATATATGGATAGCCACTTGAGGGCAGCAATCAACTTTCTTGTATTTCTCTGCTGCCACCTAGTGGTCATGTGGATCTCCGCAGCACAGATCTAGTAAACCTAGATTAGAACTTGATTGTTCCTCCAAAATCTGTTGCTCATTCAGAAAGTATTGGAAGAGGCTAAGAAAATTATCAGGTAATGTCACGAGCTGAATCAAGCCATATACTGTAGATAAATTAACCACTCAGATGAAAAGTTCTCCCCTGCAAAACACATTCCCTTAACTACTGTAAATATGAATAGCTATACTCAAAAGCCCATCTTCCTGACTTATCCTCAGTAATGCTTAGAGACAGATTTAATCAAATCCCAAAATCTCAAAGGCTATAACTATTTCTGACTGGATAATAGAATCTATACAGCATGGGGTATTTTAATTTATTGTGAATTTTATTCTGGCTTGAGACCAAAGCTGCTTTGACCTTTAATAAAAAAAATCCTTGTTTTTATGATGGGTTTTACATAACTTATCTTCTAACAGACAGACGCCCTAAGGCTACCAGTACAGTCATAAAATTTTGCATGCTAAGAATAAAAGTATAATAAGCTCACTATCCTGCCAGATAAATAATTAATACAAACAGAGAGAATATATTTTAAATTGGGTGAATGGAAGTAATGTGATCACAATATTTGTTGATTGCATGTAATGGTTGTTTATTTAAATTCTAGTCACGGCTACAATAACAAGTTTTAACAAAATAATTTTATTAAGTATTATAAATGAAGACAATAAAAGTTAATATAAATCACAAAATAGACAAACAGAAAAACACAAAAGAAATAAAAGGTTTAAGGTTTTAAGGTTTTATTTAATTTGTATACCGCCCTTCTCCCTAGGGACTCAGGGCGGTTCACAGGGCATATATAAATTACGATACAAAAGTTAAAATAAGATTAAACCAATGCCCAAATAAAAAAACAATAATACAATAATAAAAACAACAATTTTAAAAGCCCATATTCCCCCATCAGGCCAGACCAGCTAATTCGAATAAGTGGGTCTTCAGGCCGCGACGGAAGGTTCGGAGGTCTGATGTCATCCGGAGCTCCACCGGCAGTTGATTCCATAGTGCCGGAGCGCCCACAGAGAAGGCCCTCCCCCTGGGGGCCACCAGTCGGCATTCCCTTACCGGAGGCACCCTGAGGAGGCCCTCTCTGTGGGAACGCACAGGGCGGATATTAAATAGAAAAAGAAGGAAAAAGAGAATGAGAAAGAAAAAAGGTAACTTCCTGTTTCATCCCATCAAATAAAAATATTTTAATAACTTATCATCTCTAAATAAAACATAATCTGTCTTTTCAAATATTCAGAAGAAAAAGAAAATATCCAAATCAGTTTCTTGGTTTAATATCTATTTATCTCCTTTAGGGAATTAGTCATCCATCAAATCCATTTGTATAACATTTAAATCTTCCTTATATTAATTTCATAGACATTTATTGCAGCTTGTTATTGTTTTGCAACTTCACTAGAACCTGTTCTGTCAGTTTTATCAAGTGTTGGATCCATTCTGTCCAAACACTTGACTGAAAAGTATTTAGAAGTTTGCACTAACGATTTCTACTGAATTTTCAATGTACCCTGGCTCTAATTTCCAGCCTCCAATGTCTTGTTATCAGGAAAAAAAAACCCTCCAAAACACAAAAGCAATCTCTATTTTCCTATGAGAAAACATCATCTAAATAATTCAAAACTACAATTTCAAATCCCTTTGGGGTTTAATCTGTTATTAACTTTCCAGAATCTACCTACTAAGCACTGTTTTGCTACGTAGTACCCCAAAATCCATATATTTTAAAAGCTTTTAAAACTATTTTACACCATCATTTTTAAAGAAGGTAGAAACTCAGCCAATAAAAACAGTTAAAATCTTGCCTGTCTGAAATGTCTTAATCATTCCAATAGCCAATTTTTTTTAAAAAAAATGATATGAGATACGAGTCACATGATGTGATGATAGAACAGTGATATGAAATAAAATATAAGGCTTGGTGGAGCTTAATGTCTATAAAAGCTGCTTTGCGAGTGTGAGCTTGGTGTAGTTCCAACTCTCAGCCACTCATAAGCCAACCATAAAAATAGAAGTTTCAATGGTCCACTCATGAGTAGCAGCTGTCCAGAGTCACATGGATGATCTTAAAGACCTCTCCTTTGTTTCAGAGAGATTACATGAGTAGCCTAGTAGCAATTCTTTTGCAAAAGCAGTCTTGTTAGCTAGAAAAAGCCAACAAGGCATCAACTCACCATGGCACTTATAGGAAGCATTTCTGGCTACAATAAAAATTTGCTGCTGTGATGCATTACAATTTGTCTGTTAAATATATATTTAAATATATTTTAAAAATTGCTAAATTTGTATTCCCCCTTGTTCTGTTCCAGCCTACTACCAGCCTTGCAGAAAAGACAGGGACAACCCCTTTACAAAAGGCAAAAGGCTGGAACTAAGCCTGCCAAATTTATTGACACCAAACAGAGCAAACTGAACAAAACACGAACCACAAAACAGGAGCTATTCAAACGGTTGCCTTCAGCAAACCAGCCCTCCCACACATTCCCCTTTTAAACAGTTCAAGACATGGCTTCTCTCTGCCTCCTTCCGAGGTGCCCCATTGCCTTCCTCTGTTTACTCCTGATTGACTGCCTCCTGTGTCGGGCGTCCTTGAACAGGGCCAGCTGTGGGTCATCTTCATCCACGCTGTCAGGCTCACACAGCTGGGTCTGTGTAGTAACCAGATGAGAGGGGCCTGGCTGAGAGCTCTGCGAAGCCTCAGAACTGTCCTCTTCAGGCTCTCCAAAAAACCCCTCCTCCTCCTCTGACTCGTCCGACCCAACTGCCAAACCCACAGGATGACCCTGAATCACAACACCCCTTTCTTTTAAAGCAGGGTCCCCAACCCCGGGTCCGTAGACCAGTACCAGGCAGCGGCATGCCAGCAACTAGTCCGCACAAATAAGCAAAGCCCCAACTGCAGGATGCAGGCAGAATACAAAGCCACACCCTTTCCAGTCTGTGGAAAAACCTCTCTCCAAGTAACCAGTCCCTGGGGACCTCTGTTTTACAAGCTTAAGATTATATTTTGTATCAGTCCTCCATTTTTTCTTCATAATTTATCAAGTAACTTGGCTGAATGAAAGACTGATGTAAAGTCACTGGCTGTACTTCTCTGGCTGAGGGTGATTTGGTGCTGAGTGTTCTTAGTGCAAGTCCAAACTTACTACAAAACTATGCTCGCTTTCTTTAAAAATGGTTCCAGAAGAACATGAAAACCCAGCTGCTTATTGTTAGAAGTGTCTCCTGCTTGTCAAATTAAACCCATGAAAATCCTATGTGAACTTTAGAAAGCATTCAGAAATCTTTAGGGTTTTCAATCAAATAAAAGCAAATGTTAAGGAGAATGAAGTGCAACACGATTGCATTCTTCAAGGATCTGAAGGGCTGTCATGCAGAAAATTGAGCAAAGTTGTTCTGTGTTGCTCCACAACACACAAGAGGAATCAGTGGGTGGAAACTGCAAGGAAGCAAGTTTCAGTTGATGGGATCCTCTCTATTGCAAGAAGCGTTCAGCATGAAGGCAGGTCCAGCGGACATATTAAAATAGAAGCTGTCAGACAGCCACTTTTTAGTGATATTGCAGCACCAAACACCTCTGCAGTTCTGCTTTAAGGTCTTTTCTAATTCCATTTCTAAATGAGGAAAAATGGGAATAATCTTTTTTAAAATCCAGATCATGCGAAATATTAGTGCCACTTTACGAAACCCTAGTAAAAGTACACCTGGAATATTCTAGCCAATTTTGATCACCATATCACAAAAAAGATGTTGAGAGGTAGAAAAAATTCAGAGAAGAGCAACTAAGATGATCAAAGACTAAAACATACGAAGAATGGCTGCAGGACTTGGGTCTGGCTAGTCTAAAGGAAAGAAGAAAGAGGGGAGACATGATAGCATTGTTCAAGTATCTGAGGGGTTGCCACAAGGCAGAGGGGGTCACATTATTCACCAAAGCATCAGAGGGAAGGACGAGAAACAATGGTTGGAAACTGATCAAAGAGGGAAGCAACCTAGAATTAATGAGAAACTTCCTGACAGTGAGGAAATTAACCAGTAGAACAGCTTGTCATAATCATAATAGTAAAGTTGGAAGGGACCTTGGAGGTCATCTAGTCCAACCCCCTGCTCAGGCAGGAAACTCTATATCATTTCAGACAAATGGCTGTCCGGTCTCTTCTTAAAAACTTCCAGTGTTGGAGCATTCAAAGCTTCTGGAGGCAGGTTGTTCCACTGATTAATTGTTCTCACTGTCAGGAAGTTTCTCCTTAGTTCTAGGTTGCTTCTCTCCATCAAGGAGAGGACAAGCAACCTGGTCTTCAGAAATCATGGGGGCTCCATCACTGGAGGTTTTTAAGAAAAGACTAGATCAGGGGTGTCAATCTGCAGGCCCAGGGGGCTGGATGCATCATAGTGAAACTGCGCCCACCCCATTGCCAGAAGTGGAAATAAGAGTCACATGATGTTGTGAGCTTGACACCCCTGAACTAGACAGTCACTTGTCTGAGATGGTATATAGGTTCTCCTGCTTAAGCGGGGGGCTGGACTAGAAGACCTCGAAGATCCCTTCCAGGTCTATTCTATTTTTTTCTTAAAAAAATGAAACAAAACAAAACAGAGTAGTTCACCCTTCACCTCTCAAACATTTGCATTTTTTTTTGGTTTGGTTTTCAGAAGTGATTTGGAAAATAGATATCTTTCCTGCGTGACCAGGAGGGAAATCATGAAAAGTATCAGGTGTTGCCTCTCTTGAATTCTTGATGATTTTTCCTTTCATGTAAATATAAGTCCCTCTAGAAAACCCGCAAGGTCCCTTCCAACCCTATTATTCTATGTTCTAGGTCAGAAAATTATATAATTTTATATAATTATAAATTTAAAATTTTATAAATTTATACACAATTATGTAATCCAATGCCTTCTTCCAAATTTAATAAGAGAAGACAATTGTAAAAACATGTTTTAAAGAAACGTTACCCTTATTTACATCAAGAAAATGTTGCTTTTGACAGTCCTTTTCTATATAAATATAACAGTCCAATAAATTCTAAACATTACTTTTTATTGCATAAGTCATAATTTGAGGTGCATTGTCACTCAGTTTTACAGAATGTTATTAAATTATCATAATATAAAATACAATTGGAAATAAAGATAGGAAAATCAGAAATGGGAAGAAAGGGGGAAGAACAGTGTACATACAGGTAGAATGAAAAAAAGAAACATTGACTTCCAACTTTTTCAGCACAGTAAAATATGGAATAAAATTACAGCCTCAACTTTTTACTTTACCAGCTTCACAAATAGTAGCAATGTCTATAACAAAAGATTATATTAATCTGCAAAATGTCCAGAAACAGTTTCCAAAGATAAACAAAGCTGATATGTATTTTCTCTAATTAAAATAGCCAATTTTGCCATTTCTGCTGGCTCCATCACTTTTTCCATCCATTCTTCTGTGTGGGGGTTGATGTATCTTTTCATTTCTGTACATATAGAATTCTTGGTGAAATGAATATACTGTATACAATAACAAAGAATTTTTTCCAGTTTCTTGCTATAGAAGTTAAAATACTCTCACATTGTCTAGGTAACATATTGGTACATATAGCCCTATGACTACATGAAATGATGCTGAAGAGGTTCATCTGAAGTTTGACTTAAGGGAAATCCAGTGATCTCACTGCAGGGACCTTCTGCAATAGAATGACACTCATTCACATCTATCATTCCCCACTCAAAAATGTATAGCTGAACATGCATGTTTGAGAAATTCCTCCAAAAGCCATGTAAACTGGAGAAAAAGGGTCAATGACAGCCTTGTTTTGTCCTCTATTAACAATTAATTAATTTAATTTTACATATATTAAGTGCAGGAAGAATTGTATTTGCTCAATATTGGAAAAATGAAGATCTACCAGTGGAGGAAGTGTTAATTTAAAAAAAAAATTAGACTGTGCAGAAATGGATAGATTGACACTGAAAATGAAAGAAAAAAAAAGATTCTGTTTATTTTAGAACATAGGATACTTTTTATAATTGGCTAGAAAAGCGAGGTAGAGAAAAAGGAACTTAATATGTATTAGTAAAGTAGACATTAAAACCCAGAAAATATGTTGCTGATATTTTAAGCACTTGTGATTATAATATATATTTAGGGACATGGTGGCTCAGTAGGTTAGGATGCTGAGCTTGTCGATCAGAAGGTCGGCAGTTTGGCGGGTCAAATCCCGAGTGCCGCATAACAGAGTGAGCGCCTGTTACTCATCCCAGCTTCAGCCAACCTAGCAGTTCGAAAGCACGTAAAAATGCAAGTAGAAAAATAGGAACCACTACTACGGTGGGAAGGTAACAGCGTTCCGTGTGAGTCTAGTCATGCCGGCCACATGACCACGGAGTCGTCCTCAGACAAGCGCTGGCTCTTCGGCTTTGAAACAGAGATGAACACCAGCCTCTAGAGTCGGAAACGACTAGCACACATGTGCGGGGGACCTTTACATATGTATATGTATATGTATATATATATATATATATATATATATATATATATATATATATATATATATATATATATATATATATATATATATATGTTTAAGTATTTGTCAAGGTTTTTTGAATGGACCTTGCTAATTAACTCTTTCATTCCTGTTTTGGCCCGGCTCAGGGCTTATCCACAGGAACTAGTCAACTTATGACAGCTCATTATTTGTGCAAATTATTCAAATTGCTAATAAAGAATTTGGGAGGCTAAGATGATCATTTCGAACTATTTATGTTCTCATCAGTTAGTCATACCCTTTATCTGAGATTCGAACCCGGGCTGATTATATATATCAGGCAGTGTTTTAACCTCCTGAGCCACGGGTTCCTTCTCTCTTATATTAGCTGGAAGGCAAGGCAAATGTATGTTTAAGTATTTGTCAAGGTTTTTTGAATGGACCTTGCTAATTAACTCTTTCATTCCTGTTTTGGCCCGGCTCAGGGCTTATCCACAGGAACTAGTCAACTTATGACAGCTCATTATTTGTGCAAATTATTCAAATTGCTAATAAAGAATTTGGGAGGCTAAGATGATAATTTGCACAAATAATGAGCTGTCATAAGTTGACTAGTTCCTGTGGATAAGCCCTGAGCCGGGCCAAAACAGGAATGAAAGAGTTAATTAGCAAGGTCCATTCAAAAAACCTTGACAAATACTTAAACATACATTTGCCTTGCCTTCCAGCTAATATAAGAGAGAAGGAACCCGTGGCTCAGGAGGTTAAAACACTGCCTGATATATATAATCAGCCCGGGTTCGAATCTCAGATAAAGGGTATGACTAACTGATGAGAACATAAATAGTTCGAAATGATCATCTTAGCCTCCCAAATTCTTTATTAGCAATTTGAATAATTTGCATATATATATATATATATATATATATATATATATATATATATATATATATATATATATATATATATATATATATATATACACACACACACACACATGATTTATTATTAATGTATTATTATTAATAAATTAATATTTTTATGACAAATGTTCACTTACTCTTACAGTATCTAGTTATATATAAATGATCTCAGTCATGTAAGAAAGTTTGAACCATGGTTCATCGTCTTCAAAAACAAAAATATACAAGGCTATTCTAAATTATCAAAGGCTTTCTCTATATCTAGAAAACAAATATAACCCCTTGCTTTTCTGATTTATATTATGAATAACATTCAAAATGTATTTGGTGTTATCGCTTTGGGATTATTTCAGTCTGATTAGGATGTATTAATGCAGTAAAAAAAAGCTGCTTAATCTTTTTGAAAATGATGCCATTAAAAAAGCTTGCCATCTATATTCAGTAAAAATGAATTATATCCCTGTTTATAAATCAAAGAAATAAAACTTGTCCAGACAGAGGGA